>NW_026712390.1:3231422-3497905 GCF_030504385.1 Musca domestica | reverse complement strand
TTTTTTTTTTTTTTTGAAAAAAAATTCAATCTTAAAAGAAGGCCTTAAAGAAGCAATGCCTAAAATGATATTTAAAAATATTTCTCGCTTTAGACATGACTTTTCTCTATTAAAAAATAAATGAACAATCCTCTCCGAGAGAATTTCACTTTTTCGAGGAGACTGGTTTTTTACGAAATACGAATTTAAAAGGGAGACCTTAAAAATTCAAATTTTTTGCGGAAAATATCAATGCCAACAATTTTTTTTAAAAATATTCTTCGCAGGAAGACATAAAGTTTTTCTAAAAAAAATTCCTTTTTCAATATCAAAAATCATCTTCGGATAGCTTTTCTTCTTTATGTGAGTACTTCCTCCTTTTCACCTTCCCAAGTTAACATGAAATAGGCGGAAAATATTTTCCCACACAATTGGGTTGGATCAGCTAATTTAATTTTTTTTGTAATAAAAAATTGCAAGAACATGTTTGATTAAGAGCTCATGTGAAAATATGTTTGTAACTCATGTTAAGACCACCTTAAGAAGCCTTGTGCAATTGGCATGTGTCTCAAGCTTCAAACAAAGCGGATGGTGATTTAAGCAAAATAAAAAAGAAAACTATTTTAACGACTTCAGGGAATTGTGTGGAAGAAATAAAAACAGACTCCGGCTGTAAAACATAATACAATTCTCGAGAATTAGATAACAATAACACCAAAAAAGAGGAAGGAGAAGAAGAGGAAATAATAAAAGCGAAATTTTATTGTCATGGCCCAGCTTAAATGTTGAGCACACAGCAAGGCAAGGCAAAATGGAAAATCATGACCAAAAAGAAAAAAAATTGGAAAAAACGGAAATGATTCCAAAGTTTCGTCCATGAATGAATGGCAATGCCATAAACTGTCCTCTTCCTTGCTTGGTTCTTTCAATTTATATTTTTGGAAATTTTCGTCTCCCTTCTTTGGCCTCCTCTTTCTTCTTCGTAGATGCAAAAAGTTGTATATCTTTTCAAACAATTTCATATTTATTCATTTATTTGTTTCTCTTTAGTTTTTCTATCTTCCCCATTTTTTGAATTATTCATTGATTCTATGATGCTAGTGCTTCAAAAATCATATCGAAAAATATGTTAATTTTTTTGGGGGGGCTATTATTTTGAATTTTTATAGGCTCAGCCCAGCAATTTTGAATTTCCATAAACACAGAATTTGAACTATTAATTCATTTCGAATTCAGGGGTATTTTGAGATGGGGCAGTGTTTTGAGCTCTGATTGTATCAGAATTTATGAATGAATGAATCATGTTTTTTAAAAAGATTTTTATAAATTAGCATTTTGTATTTCATTGCCATAAATCTCCCAAAACTGCTATAATAGAGTTAAGTTGATTTGTAAAATTATTTAAAATTTTGGCGTCACTAGAAAACTTCGTGAATTTATTCGGAATGGTTATGGCCTTTGGAAATATAAAAATAAGGGATATTAAAAAAACACTGAAAAAATCTAAATCTCTTCAAAGAGAGAGAGAGAGGCAGAGAGAGGGAGAGAGAGGGAAATTTTGAAAATTAATGTCCCAATTTCCCAGGTAGACGGAATTTAAAAAAATGTTTTGAAAGATAGTAAGTGTAGAGGTAAGAAGTTCCACAGGAGATTAAAAGGTTCTTAGTGTTCCGGGGAAGGAATTATAAATTTCTGCTACAAAAATTCAATTTCTAAAAGAAAAGAAATAAGTTACTTAAAGAAAAATTTGCTCTTTATAAAAGAGCTTAGATGTAAAAAAGCTTTAAGTTCGGTCGGGCCGAATTTTTAATACCCTCCACCATTTGGAACGAAATTGGAAATTTTCAAAAAAAAAAAAAATAAAAATAAAAAAAAATAAAGTCCGTTAAAAATTTTATTAAAATCTTAAGAAAACCGAATGTAGCCATTATATAAGGGTCTATACGACGACGTGGAGCTCCACGGACATTTTTCTGTCTTAGGCTGTTGTGTCCATTGCGAATTTCAAGTACCATCTAATAATGTTAAAATAATAAAAATATCGAATATAGGGAGGTACCGTTACATCGGGACTATGCGAAGACCTGTCACAGGCTGTAGTATCTATAAGGAACTTCAAATACGAAATATCAAACAATTTCGGTGAATATTGTACATAAAATCGTCAAAGTACCGAATATCGAGAGGTACCAATATATGGGAGCTATACGAAAACGTGGACTTGCACAGACAATTTTCTGTCATAGGCTGTATTATCCATTACGAACTTCAAATACCAAATTTGAAACAATTTCGGTGAAAAATGTCACTAAAATCGACAAAATACTGAATATCGGGAGGTAAAGTTATATGGGGGCCATATCAAAACGTGTACCTACATGGCCCATTTTTAATACCAAAAGTCCTGCTGATATAATATACATTTGAGTGAAATTTTATCAACCTACTTCATATCGTTCGGAAGCTAGAGTGATTTCCACAGATGGATAGACGGACAGACATCGCTAAATCGACATAGAATTTTATGCTAATTAACTTTGTGGGGTCTAAAAAAATAATGAATGACAAAATAATGGTTTTAGACCCTAGGTCTCTTTGGACCAAATCCGTTTCAGGGTATTTGGAGTCAATCTGGCAATGTCCGTCCGTCTGTCCGCTTGGCTGGCTGGTGCGATAATAACTCTCGAAAGGGAGTATTCGATTTGGTCCAAACGTGGTACATCATAATATTATAATCAAACTTAGATCGAGTTCGGAGAGGGCCAATATCGGTCCAATCCTTCTTGTACCTGCCCCACAAAATGTCAACATTTTCAAAGAATATAATTTACTGCATAGAAAGAGAGATGATAATCCGATTTTGCTCCAACTTTGAAAATCATAATATTTGCATCAGTGCTAGTTCAGGTGCTAAAATGGACAATATCGGCCCACTTCATCTGGTGTCTCATCCACAAACGTTCAAAATTTCGAAAAATTATAACTTTTATAAAATTTGAAATAAGATTCCGATTGTCTTCAAATTTCGCACATCAGAATATTTTTTTTAATAAAGGATTTTATGTAAAGATGGAATACATCGCTCCACTCCTTCTGGTACCTCCCCCACAACGGCTCGTAAAACTAGAAATTAGCATACGATTCTTTTCAAATTTCACACATTTCAATACCTCTTCTTAAGCAAGATCTGATGTGAAGGTGGTAGATATCGGACCACTTTTCCTGGTACCTCCCCCACAAAGTGTCAAAATTGTGAATAATTATAAGTTTTAGAAAATTTGAACTAAGTGTCTGATTATCTTCAAATTTTGCAAATTTCAATATTTCCATTAACACAAGGTCTGGTATGAAGAACGTATTTGATGGACCACTCACTCTAGTACCTCCCCCCACAACGAGTCAAAATTTGGAATAACAATATAAAACGCGAAATAAGCATTTGATTACTTTCAAACTCAGCACATGTCAATACTACTATCAATACCAGATATATTATGAAGATGGACAATATCGGGCTACTTCTTCTGGTACCTGCCCCACAACGGGTCAATTAATTACAACCTCCATAAAACGCCAATTTTTCGAAAAATTATTAAAAATCTTATATGAACTACAGGATGTAATCGATATAAACTCCAAATCTGCTACGTTTCAATATTTTTATAAGTCTTATGCCAGATACGAAATGGAAAATGTTGGCCCACTCCATCGGAACCGCAGCTATGAAGAGTCAACAGTTTGAATGATCATAACGCAAGTCAAAAAGTATTAAAATAAACGAACATTGGCTGGAGGTATGCAGCTGTCGGCAATGCCGAATGATTCCACTTAAATTGCTTTCCTACGTCTTTAATAAAATCTGAGATTTTACGGAGACCATGGAGCTGTTTGACGAAAGTTACATTTTTCTACGAAAATTCAAATTTTTTCTAGAGACTTGGGAGTTAAAAAAAAGATCGAAGTTCTCAAGGAGAGAAGGAGGGGAGGTATTAGAAGGAGTGGACCTATACATCCCACATCACAAAAGACCTTGTCTTAGTAAAAAATATTGGAGAATTGTATTTTGGGAATTTTTTTATTAAATTCTTTCAAAAATTTAAAAAAATATATATATTAATCTCTCCTGGAGAATTTAGATCTTTAATGAGTTTTTAGGCTCTCCAAGAACTCTGGATACCTTTTTAAAACTTAAAAGTTAATCTAAAGATTCCATTTAATTTGTTTTCGCACGCCTTAAATAAATTCTGAGATTTTACAGAGACCATGGAGCTGTTAGACGAAAGGTACATTTTTCTACGAAAATTAAACCTTTTTGTAGAAGCTTGGGAATTAAAAAAATCGAATTTCTCAAGGAGAGGAGGAGGGGAAGCACTAGAAGGGGCGGACCTATACATCTCACCTCATAAAAGATCTTGTCTTGGTAAAAATTTTGGAGAGTCGTATTTTAGGGATTAGTAAATTCTTTAAAAGAATAAAATAAATATTAACCTCTCCAGGATAATTTAGACTTTTTAATGAGTTTTTAAGCTCTCCAAGAATTCTGGATATTTTTTTATACTTAAAAGCTAATCAAAAATCTAAGAAATTTTTATTTAATTTATTATTATTATTATTATTATTATTATTATTATTATTATTATTATTATTATTTTTTTTTTTTTTTTTTTTTGAGATAAAATTTAGGCTTGAAATTTTCACCGAAAGTTTTAAGTTCTCCTTGAGAGCTTGAAATCTTCAAGAAAATTCTTAAACTCTCCTAGAGTGTCTCCCACTGATTTTCTGCCACTGAAATATCCTCCGAATTCTCCTATCTTTAAAGTAGCACTAGAATTGATCTTTGGTGATCAATGATGACAAATTTCTTGTAGCCATTCCACCTACATCCTTTGCATGATATTATGACCCCACCATATCTTTCTATGTAATTAATTTTTTAATTAATTGATTTCCCATGTTCTGTTTTTTTTTTTTGCAATTATTCCATAACAAATTATTAATTAATAATGCAAGGGTTCTTGGTTTATTGAAATCGGAAAATAGTCAATGGCTTATTGACTTATTTAGCCAAGGGCGGAGGTTTACAACCTCCATAGGGGGAGGGGGCTAATTTTGTGGAGGGAAGCATTATTAGGTGGGAAGCGTGTTAGGGGGAAGAGTCTTTTTCAAAATTCCGGGATAAGTCTCTAAGTGATCTTTAGGAGAAGTGGGTGGGGGACTGGTCTTTTGGGTAATTCAAAATTCCGTGATAAATCTCCAAGTGATCCTAGGTAGAAGTTGTTGGGCTCTCGTAAAAACTAAATATGTAGGGAGGGGTAGGGGTGTGATTTATTTATTTTTTTCTCCGGGAAAAGTTTCTGATGTGGCCGTTTTAAAATTAGAAATTTTTGGGAAGCTTTGAGGTGCCCTCGAAGAGAAAATTCTGGCCTCTTTTGGAGTAACGTTTGAAGTGGCCGAGGTTGTGTTGTTGGTGTTTAATTTTTCTCAAAGAGTGAGAGAGAGAGACAGAGAAGGTGCAGCTTTATATCCCAATGAAAATACAAATATTCCTGGAGATTCTTTCAAAATCCCCCCCAGATTGGCAAATTTGCTCTCTTTTGAGATTATGCTACGCCACTGGCCTCCTTTTTAAGATTAATACCAAAGATTAACGTATTTCAATGCTTGTTTTTTTTCTCCATCGCCATCTGATATCTCCAATCTGCATGGCCAGCCAGCCAGCCGGCTACCATAAATCGATATAAGTAAATATTTGACATTAGGTGTGATATGATTATGTTGTACGACATGATCGGACATTGTCTGTCCGTCATCAACGAGCGCTCCAACACACCACACCATTCGCCACTCTGCTGCTACCGCTTTAATTATTTCAATAATTATTATTGTTCAGCTCTTTTTTCTTTCAACGTTTTTTTTTTTTTCAAAGCGTCACAGCTCCCATATTGTTAATGGAAAAAAATATGAATAAAAACAGCAACAAAAAAACCTAACATTAAAAGTAATTAAAATTTATGACTAAAGAAAAAATTGAACGACAACAACAACTGCCAACAGCAGTGGACAATATTAAAATAGAGATTTATTTTTTTAATAACAACTTTTGCAAATGACAACGACAGCGAAGGCAAAGAAAAAAAAATCACGTTTCATGTTCCCCACACTAGGTTGACAATTGTGGCCGGACCGATGAAGGTGCTAGGCTTACAAGACCGGCCAGACCAAACCCATATCTGTGTTATGGAAATAATTTGCATAAACTGTCAGATAAAAAAATCCAATGGAACAAAAAATCAAATCAAATTATTGCAGAAATATGATTATTTCAAATGGCGAAGATTGGACAGCCACTGGCAGCTGTTGCTTCAAAAAAAAAAAAAAAGAAATAATAATAAATAAATAAAAAATAAAAAAATATATAAAAATAATAAAATAATAAAAAATAAATAAAAAATAAAAGTATATATATTAAAAACAAGAAAAAAAACTATTAGCAATATAATATGTTAATTGAATTTTGACAATTTTCTATTTCATGTCAAATTGTCACACAAAACATAATTCACACGGGAATAATATCAAATACAAAATTATTTTGCATCAAGAGTCGGATAAAAAATTATTCAAATTCATACTTTCTGGAAATTTCTGGAAAAAAGACATATCACGTAATTCTGCCAAACAGTCAACCAATCTCGACTACAAATTTCCAACAAGAAAACTCAGCTACTAGAGGATTATGTTTCAATTTAAACCCAAGTTTGATCCTACAGAGACATTTTGACCCCCGTACATTTTGCCACATCCGCAGTCCTGGTTCCAGGGAATTTCGATTTTCCAAATTGGTGTGAAAAAAATTCTCAATAGCCAGGACAACGATTTTTAGTAGCAAAAAATCCACAATTTTCCATTCTAAAGGGGTATTAAACATTTATAAATTTTGGGACACCACTGCGTATGAGTATTTTTAATTATTTGCATTTTTCGAAAATTCGCGAATATGAGGACTAAATGAAGCGATAATAAAGATCTGAAAAATGAATTCTACTCAGGACACATCACTCTATCCGAATATATTCGGCTTCATTTAGTATGCCGGGATAAATTCTGGATTTGGGGGCCAACACATCAAAAATTTTCTTTCCTTTTTCAGTTTTTAATTATTTTTTCAAAAAAATACTTATTATCAGACAGTTAAAGGGATTTTCTAGAGAAAGATGGTATCTGCCATAAACAGAAAACGTTTAAAAGGTCTGCTATATGTAGAAAGGTAATAAAAAGGTTATATGAATCAAGAAACACCATACGCAGCCAGGTTTTATTTTTTGGTTCAAGGAAAAATATTTGACTCCATAGCCCTGACTCTATCAAATTTTTAAAAACATCCTTAAAAAAAATTTCAGTTGTCTGGACAACTATTTGTGGTTACAAAAATCCACAATTTTCCATTCCGAAGGGGAATTTTTAATAGTTTAGTTTCTGGACATCCCTGCGTATGAGTATTTTTAATTATTGGCATTTTATGAAAATGCTTAAATATTTGAACGAAATGAAGTGACAATGAAGATCCGAAATATGCATTATAATCGGGACACACCATTCTACCCGAATAAAATGGGGTTCGTCAAGTTTTTTTGCGAGAAATACTGCATTTTCAGGCAATATTTTCAAGTTTTATATTTTTAAATTACAGTTTTACAATATTTTACGTAAAAATACTTAGTATCAGACAATTAAGGGGTTTCCTACCGATAGACGGCATCTCCAACAAATAGAAAACACTGGAAAGGGTCTGCTGTATATAGATGTGTAGTGAAAAAGTTTCATGAATCTATGGAGGTACCATACGCCAAGTTTTCTTTCAGTTTTTTTTTTTTTTTTGGTTCTAGCAAAAATATTTGGCTCCGTAGCCCTGCTTCTATAAAATCTTTTAAAATATCCTTAAAAAGATTCTCAGTTGTCTGAACAATGATTTCTGTTTACCAAAATCCACAATTCTCCATTCCAATGTGGTATTTTGAATATTTTATTTTCTGGACACCACTGCGTATGAGTATATTTAATTATTGACATTTTCTGAAAATCCTTCAATATTTGGACGAAAAAAAGTGATAGTGAAGATCCAAAATATGCATTGTAATCAGGACAGATCACTCTTCCCGAATACAATGGACTTCGCCAAGTTTATTATGGGAAACAATGCATTTTGAGGCAATATTTTCAATAATTCTATTTCCAAATGACAGTATTTCAATATTTAAAAAAATACTTTTATTCAAAATAGAGCAACAGATTTTGAAAATAAAGAATGACATTCAAGGCATCTTCAATGGTTCGAAAACTACAAATAAAATCTTCTACAGACGTACAGACCATTACATATACCACAACATGTGGAACCAATTTTTAATTTTTCGACAGCAGTAAAATTATTTGACCCTACAGTCCTAATTTCAGGGAATTTCTATTTTCCAAAAAGGCCTGAAAAAAATCCTCAATAGTCTGGACTACGATTTCTGGTTACAAAAATCCACAATTCTCCATTCCAATGTGGTATTTTGAATTTTTTAATTTCTGGACACCCCTGCGTATGAGTATTTTTAATTATTGACTTTTTTGAAAATCCTTGGATATATGAACGAAATGAAGTGATAATCATGATCCGAAATATGCATTGTACTCGGGACACATCACTCTTCCTGAATACAATGGGGTTCGTTAAGTTGTTTGAGAGAAACAATGCATTTTGAGGCAATAGTTTCAAGATTTCTGTCCACCCTTGGTAATTTCCAATATTTTTCGTTTAAGTACTTATATTCAGACTATATAAAAAGGTGTATTTTTATAGGTAGAAGGGCATTCGAGGCATCTTCATTATATCAGAAACTACTTAGAAGATTTTCTATAGACGTTGGACCATTGAAAAAGCACTATAAATATACGATCGAATTTTTGCACTCAAATTGAACCATTTTTTTATTTTTCGACAGCAGCAAACTATTTGACTCCGCAACCTTGGTTCCAGGGAAGATTTATTTTCCAAAAATGTCTGAAAAAATCATCAATCGTCTGGACTGCGATTTCTGGTTAGGAAAATCCACAATTTTCCTCTCCAAAGTCGAATTTTTAAATTTTCAATTTCTGGACACCACGGCGTATGATTATTTTTAATTATTGGCATTTTCTGCAAATCCTTGGATATTTGAACAAAATGAAGTGATAATGCGGATTTAAAATATGAATTATTCTCAGGACATATCACTCTACCCGAATATAATAGCGTTCTTCAAGTTTTTTTGGGAGAAACAATGCATTTTGAGGCGATAGTTGCAAGAATTCAATTTCCAAATAACAGCTTTTCAATATTTTTCGAAAAAATACTTAGTATCAGACCATTGAAGGTATTTTCTACATAAAGACGGTACCTTCCATAAACAGAAAACACTTGAAAGGGTCTACCATATATAGAAAGGCAATGAAAAAATTTCATGAATCTATCGTCGCACCAGCCAAATTTTTCTTTTTGCGACCTGCAATTTTCTTAAAATCTTAAACATGTCTGCCTAATGATGTAATAAAATGCGATCTCCTAATAAAACAACTCATTTCTCTTTGGCAAATTATAGGAAAAATTAAGTTCTTTGTCTTTAATAAATATAATTATTCATAATTGCACTTGCTTGCTGGATCGCTTGCTAGTTGGTTGCTGGTTGGCTGGGGTTAGCTGTTGCCACCAGTACAATTTTCATGTTGTAATGAAACCATAAACCCTGCTCATGAAGTGTATTTCAACAAATTACTTTTACTTAAAAATATTATTACAACCCGAGATAATGAAGGCAACCAACCAACCAGGCAGACATCCAAGCTTCTTTGGGGGAAAGGGAAAGAGAAGGGAAACAAAGACAGGGAAAAGCAAAAAAAAATCAATTTTCACCCCAACACAACTGAAACTTAAGCAAGTAGTGGGGTCTGGCAAAACAGAAAACTTTCATCTTTTCTAATAATGAGGACGATGATGTGGGAGAAGGGGAAGCAAGAGAGACTTTCAAGTCAATGGTTCATCATTATCGACTAGCTGTAGTCTTTAAGGAAATCTACGATGTTCGTTCTGCTGTTGTCTTTGTCTAAATAATGAAACCTTTTTCTTTTTTTGTTTTGTAAAATTAGTTTTTGGAAAGTTGTAGACCATACCCGGACAGCTCCCCCACCACCACCACTTTTTTCCTAGGATAGTTCTCTAAAAGAGGATTTTTTTTTTTTTTATTTCTGTTTTGTATCTTTCTCTTCGCCCCAAAAAGTCTTTTGCTGACTTGACTATCTTTTGCTTACCAACTTGTTTGTTGGCCAGCGTCTTATGTTTCTTGCCCAAATGTTGGGCTTCCTTGCTTGCTGATGGTGGCTTCTTTCGTTTGCTGTTGCCAAAGTTAATTAGGCAATTGAATACCCGGCCAAGTTTACTACCATGCCGCACAAGTCTTATGTCTGCTTGCTTTGGGTGCCTCTCTTTACTTTCTTTGCCAATTAAGTTTGTTTTTTTTTTCGTTGTTGAAAATAGCAAACAAAACAAAAAATAAATTTTATTTATTTAGAAGGTCACTGCTGACCATAGTTTATGGCACGAGCGGTAATTGCTAACGGATCTTGGAAATGAATGGAATTCTTTTTCATCTTCTTCCAAAGCTCTTTGATTTAAAATGAAAATTAATTTTTAATTGGTAATTAACAAGAGTGGCAATGTCATTACGGGGACACTTAATGGATGTCTTAATAAAATAAATTGACCGCAAGGAGATTGGAAGAGGCATTCCCGTCTCACAGGACAAATTGATAGAAAATCAATTTTTTTCAACCAACAACTCCCCTGACAGTTGTAAGTCTTGTTGCGAAATCAATAACTCTTCTTTAATCTATGGAAATAGTTTGTAGCAGAAGCTCCTTAAAGCCCTTCAGGTCTGGTAAACTTTATAAGAAAATCAAAAAATACTGTCATTCATTCATTAGTTCCCTAAGAAAAAAAACGACAAAATTCACAAAAAAAAATTGTTGAAAATACTGCGCTCTTTTTCATGATTTTTTCAATAAACCTCAAAGAACCCAATAATTTTCGGAAAGATTGATATGTTCTGAGTAAAACTCATTTTTCAGATCCTCATTATCATCTCATTTGGCTGAAATAATGAAGATTTTCCCGAAAATGCCAATAATTAATAATACTCATACGCAGGGATGTCCAGAAAATTAAAATTATCAAAATACCACTTTGCAGGTAAATATGTTTACTTTTTATGGCTGGAAATTGTTGTCCGTACACTAGAGGGCTTGCTCAAGTTGCATTTGAAGATATAGAACCATTGGAACCTTGGCTGCGGAGCCAAACAATTTTTAGAAATTTAAAATGAAATAATTATTTATGGGAATTTGATTTATTTATTTTTTTTTTTAAATTTTAATCGGTAATTAACAAGAGTGACAAAGTCATTAGGGGAGCTCTAAATGGATGTCTTAAAATAAATTGACCGCAAGAACATTGGAAGAGGCATTCCCGTCTCCTTGAACACCTTAATAGAAAATCAATATTTTAACGAACAAATGCCAGGGGATAGGTTTTGGTCTAAAGGCAAAAAAAACTTTTCTTTAATCAAAGGAAATAGTTTGCAGCAAAAACTTCTCAAAGCTCTTTAGGTCTGGTAAACATTATAAGAAAATCAAAAAATTCTTTCATTCATTCATTTTTTTCCTAAGAAAAAAAAAAAAACGACAAAATGGAAACATTTACAAAAATATTACCCTAATTCTCATGATTTTTTTAAGAAGCCTCAAAGAAAGCAATTATTTTCGGAAAGATTGATATCTCATGAGTAGAAAACATCTTTCAGATCCTCATTATCATTTCATTTGGCTGAAATAATGAAGATTTTCCCAAAAATGCCAATAATTAATAATACTCATACGCAGGGATGTTCAGAGAATTAAATATTCGAAATATCACTTTGCGAGGGAATATATTTACTTTTTATGGCTGGAAATTGTTCTCCGTACACTAGACGATTTTCTCAAGTTGGATTTAAATATATAGAACCATTGGAACCTGGGCTGCGGAGCCCGAACAATTTATAGGAAGGAGAAATTGGACTCAAACAAAAAAGTTAATTGCAGATGGTGCTAAAAAACTAATTTGAGTTTTGATGGATTTTTATTTTGAGCTTAGACATGAAGTAATACTGTGATAATTAAAAAGAAGTCGAGTATTGCCTGAAAATTTCAGGGAACTCAAAAAATCGGTTCCAAATTGCCACTCAAATTGGTTCCAAATATAAGGTATCAATTCCCAAAGGAACTATTTGAAAGTAAAGGGAAATTTTGGTCATCTATTGAGCATATTTTTGGCTGTTTTTTCCTTGCACAGAAGATACTGAAAACTTTCTATAGTTTTCAGGTACCCGAAAATATATATCCAAAAGGCAATTATGAAAAATGACCAAGAGGTGAAACAATTCATCATAAATATTACTCCAAAGTCAATGATTTCCCCCCGCACTTTGAAGGAACCTAAATATATTTGGATATAATGACATCTACGGATTAAAATTCCTATTTCAGGTCCCAAAAAAGTTTTCAATTCATTCAAATATTTTCGATTTTTCAGAAAATGCCAATAATTAATAATACTTATACGCAGCGGAGGTCATAGAATTAAAAACTCAAAATAACCGTTTGCAGGAAAATTTTTGACATTTTTTAAACTCAAAATCGTATTCTAGGCAATGGAGAATTTTTAGGGACATCCTAGGCAAAAACAATTTCATTGGAACCAGGGCTGCGGGGTAAAATAGCTTTAATGGAGTAAAAAAGACAATTTTACCCAATTTTGTATGGTGCGACAATTTCCTTTTCATGCAACCTTCAAACTATAGAAGAGCATTTCTGGAGTGTTCTGTTTATTAAAGATACCAGGTTATCAATATATATATATGGTCTGTCAATAGGATTTTTTTCGAAAACATTGAAACTTGCCAAGTGGAATTAGAATTCTTGAAAATATTGCCTCAAAATACTTGATTTACCTCGTCACATTGAATGAAGCTGAATATATTCAGACACAGTGATATCTCCAGAGCAGAATACATTTTTCAGATTTTCAATATCATTTTATTTGGCTCTAATATTCGAGATTAAACAGAAAATGTCAAAAATTAATATTACTTATACGCAGTGATGTCCAGAGAATAAAATAGCCAAAATGCCATTTTAAAATCGGAAATATCAACTTTTTTGAGTTGGTTAGTTATTTCGAGACCACTAAGAATTTTCAGAAGGAATTTCAAAGGAATTGGGTTATGGGAACCAGGTTTGTGGAACCAAAAGATCTGTTCCCTTCAAATAAAGAAGCAGCGAGTAAAATATATAGATAAAAAAAAAAAACCTCTAAACAACAACTCCTCCGAATTAACGAATTTTAGAAAGTATATCGGCCTGGAAACGGAGAACTATGTGAGAAGAAATCTGAACAATTTTAAATAATTGACTTTCTTCAAAGAAAAAGTTCAGAAAATTACAAAACGCTTAAGGTATCTTGGAAATATTGGCTCAAAATCCATAATTTTTCCCGAGCGACTCATGACAATATAAAAGTAATCGAATTGAATGACTTGTCCTGAGTAGATTCCATATTTTAGATCTCCATTATCACTTCATTTGGTTCTAATATTTGAGATTTAACAGAAAATTCCAAAAATTAATATTACTTGTACGCAGTGAGGTCCGCAGAATAAAATATGCAAAATGACATGTTCTGAAGGAAAATATAAACTTTTTACAGCTGGCTGGATATTCTAAGGTTCTTAAGAATTTGTAGAAGGAATTTCAAAGGTATTGGACTATAGAAACTAGGGCAGCGGAGCCAAAAAAGCGGTTCTCTTAAAAATAAAGAAGCAGGGAGAAAAATATTGATCCTAAAAACGACTCTAAACAACAACTCCTTGGAATTAATGAATTTTAGAGAGTATGTCGGTCGGGAAACGAAAACCTATGTTAGAAGAAATCAAAAAATTCTAAAATAATTGACTTTCTTTAAAGAAAAATTCAGAAAATTTCAAAGCGCCATAGATATCTGAGATATAATGGCTAAAAATGCACGATTTTTTCCCGAGCGACTTATGACTATAAAAGTAATCGAATAGAGTGATATCTCCCTGGTAGAAATTATTTTTCAGAACTTCATTATCATTTCATTTGGCTCTAATATTCGAGATTTAACAGAAAATACCAAAAATTAATATTACTTATACGCAGTGATGTCCATAGAATAAAATAGGCAAAATGGCCTGTTATAAGGGGAAATATAAAGTTTTTAGAATTGGATAGTTATTTCGAGGCCTCTGAGAATTTTTAGAAAAAATTTCAAAGGCATGGGACCATAGGAACGAGGGCTGCGGATCCAAACAATTTTATTCGAGTCATAAAATTAAACTTGCCGCATAGCGGTCCCAAAAAATAGATATCTCTCAAATAAAATGAATTTTCACATGGAAAACCCCAGGAAATGTATAAGGTTTTTTGAAGTCTAGTCAAATATCTTTGAAATGAATGAAAATTCCGAAAATTTTGGGATATAAGATCCATGAGATTGACTTTACTTCAAGATAAGTTCATGAGAAAAAACATTCATTTTCTCAGAGACTATCTTGAGGTCTTCTTAGCTGAATACCACTCTTTTGGCCTTAAAAGCTCATCTTCTCCTCCAATAACCATTAACGAAACTATTTGAATATTTTAGAAAATTTTCTCCAGTTAATGGAAAACCTATTAACATACCTTTATTGATTTTTTCCGTTAACGTAGACTTAAATAACAATTCCATCCACATTTGGCAAATGATATTTAATGGGTTTTTGTTTCTTTACAGAAGAACTTCTTCCTGACTCATCGAACGACCATAAGCATAAACATTGTAGTTTAACACTTGAACCTTTTTAACATACCAACAATAATGGCAGCCTATGCGGCACATTGCCAAGCAAATGCCATGGCCTTACCTGTTCAGATTTTTTTTTTATCATTACCACAGCTCTACCTAAGACTAACAAGAAGTTGAGGTGAGTTGAGTTGTCTGTTGATTATGTTGCGGTGTCAAAAAGTCATTATGAAAAACTCACAGATTAAGTTGAGAGAACTGTAAGAGGAGACGAGAAGGGCACACAATTTGAACTTTACAAAGTTGCCAAATAATAGCTGGCGGTTAGTTACTGGGTTGTCTGTTTGGCTTCTTTGCTTCATTACAAAGTTTACAATAATTACAGGTATAAGGTGGCTGGCTCTGCGTTGCTACTGCTTACTTAAAATATTTGAAAAGTTTTCAATATTTTGTGGCACGGAAATTTGGTGTTGTTGAAGTTAACTTCTAATGGAAAAGTTGGAAAGGCATTAGACAAATGAATTTTAAGACGGAGAGGATTAAAATGGGAAATTGTTGAAAATGTTGGTGCGGAGGCACACTAAGGCCGGGAGTAACATTTGACTCCAGCAAACTTATATTGCCCCGCAGCCCTGCTTTTTGGGGCCCTATGTCCACCAAAATGTCTTGAAAAGATTCGCAATAGTTGCAAAAATAAGATTCAATTGCAAAAATAAAATATTTTTGCTTAGAACAGGATATTTTGAATTTTTAATATTTGGACATCGTTGCGTATAAGTATTATTAATTATTGGGGATTTGTGGAAAATCTACGATAGTGGAGTCAAATGAAAAGCAAATTGAGATCTAAAAAAGGCAAACGGTTCAGAAGACAACATTCTTTACGAAAATATTTAGCTCTATCAAGTGTGAAGGTAAATAGTGGGTACTTTGAGGCCAGACTTTAGGGAATTGTGATTTTTTCTGATAACCCTAGAAATTGTCTTTGAGAAAAACTTAATTTTTCACTCTGCCTTTGGCATTATATGCCACTTATATGATGTAAAATCTCTTCTGGTCATATGTGATAGAATATATCCATCAGTTCTTAAATATTTTTCGAGTTATGGCCTTGGCTCCGACAAAAACCCCAGGCTTGTTCAAAAAATTCTGACAAATTTACATTCTGGGTTTTTTTCTGTTAACCGATAACCATTTATCTTTTTTGCCAACATGGAAACAAAAAATCGCAATAAATTGACACACAAGTGCCGGCAGTAATCGATTCTCTTCAAACACCAGACAAATCACCAGGCAGTCGCCATAATCGTTGCTTAAATGCCACAAAATTACAGTTTACATGGCAATGTGTAATGCCGGCAATGAAGCTGTTGAATGGATGGTGGTAATCAATAGCCAATATTGATGAAGGTGAATAAAATATCCATAACATGAGGAACAATAACAACCCTAGTTTTAAAAAAAAAAAAAAAAATCACATTTTGTTAAATACCATAATTAAAGGTTACATTTCGAACAACAAGCCATCATCATCATCATCACCACCAAGCGTGTAATCAACTACAATTTTTAATAGCAACAATTATGCATCATACCATCGTAATCAGCCTCAATGGACTTATTTTAATGCTCTTCACGAAGTTTGCAATAAAAATTTCAAAATATTTGACGACAACAAGTCAAGAAGGTAAAGAAAAAATATGAAATTATTTTAGCATAACAAATAAGCAACCCCTCAAGGCCTGCAAGCCTAAGTGGAAGGAAGGAAAAAAAACCACCCCTCCACGAAGTGTCATATTGCAAATATTTTTCCACCCCTCACAAAATTGAGATTTCTTGTTTGTTTTAATTAAGCACGAATGGTGCATGGTTATTATTTTTAGCAAACACATGGCCAGGGGTTAAATGTGTGCCGAGAATTTATGAAATTGCAATAAGGGATGGTAGGTGTTTGCCCAAGTGATGCCGTGGGCAAGTATGGTCTGGAAGATTTTTTATTAGGAAATCAAAAGATTGACATTTGACTTGAAGTATTAATTAAATGAAGTGGAAAAGAGAAAAAAGTGAAGGAAAAAGATATAGAAATGTAAAATTTTTGTGCCAAGAAAAAATTTTGAAAAATAATTCTTGAAAATATTGCCTCAAAACTCAAGGCTTCCATGTGAACACCTAATAACAGTAAATATATTCGGAAAAAAATGATATCTCTCGATTAAAATTCATTTTTCAGATCCTCATTATCATTTCATCTGGCTCTAATATTAAATATTTTATAGAAAATCCCAATAATTATTAATAATCATACGCAGGGATGTCCAAATATTAAAAAATTCAAAACACCAGCTTCTGTGGGAATATATCGTCTTTTTAACACTGGAAAGCCTTCTCTAAGTAAAGGATGATTTTTAGAAAGTATTTTGAAAGTTAAAAGACTACTGGATCCAGGGCTGTGGGGTCAAACAATTTTGCTACGATCAAAAAAGGTCTTGTCAAGAAAAATTTGGTTCTGTCGATCCGAAAAAATTCTATATTAAACCGCAAGGCTGATTATTCTGATAAGAAACGAAGAAAAGAAGAGTCAAGAAAGCAGAACTTTTGTGCCAAGAAAAAATTTGGCAACATATAGGAATCTTGAAAATATTGGCTCAAAGCTTAAGGTTTTCTTCCGGGCGCTTAACGGTTTGAGGCATACTCGAATAGAATGATCTCTCCCGAGTAGAATGCCTTTTTCAGATTTCCATTATCATTTCATTTGTCTCTAATATTAAATATTTACAAGAAAATGTCAATAATTATTAACACTCATACGTAGGGATGTCCAAGGAACTAAAAGCTGAAAATACCACGTTCTGTGGGAAAATATCGCATTTTTTCAAACTGGAAAACCTTCTCTATGCCACGGAGGATTTTTAGGAAGTATTTTCAAAGACAAAAGACTACTGGAAACCAGGGCTGTGGGGTCCAACAATTTAGCTTGGAGAGGAATCGTTTGACCCTACATTTTTGCTTTGATCAAAAAATGTCTTGCCAAGAAACACTTAGTTCAAGCGTTCCAAAAACTTCTCCTTAGAGACAAAATCAAGATATTCTGATATTTGCCACTCGGAATATAAATAAGGCAAAACAAAAGCCATCACAACAAGATTTTTTTTAAAAAGAAGAAATTCGAGATACATAAATAAAAAAGAAAGAAAAGTCCTGAGTCTTTCGGAGCTCAAAATCCATGGATTTTATTTTAAATCTTGCAATTCCAATTATTGAAAATTCCTGAAAAACACTGACACTACAGGAAAGAGTTCTAAAGAATGAATACCACTTCACAGTTTTGGACCGGAAAAAATGAAATATAATCACAAACATTTCAAAAATATATATTTTTTAAGGACAAATATAAAAATCACTACAAAAGTCTTGTAAATCCGGCCTCAGAACACCTGGATTTTCTCCGTACACCTGTCGACACTTATTATATTCGAAAAGACTAATTTCTCTAGAGTAGATTACATTTTTCAGATCTCCATTACCTTTACATTTGACTCTAATAATGAAGATTTTCAAGAAAATGCCAATAATTAATAATACTCATACGCAGGGAAGTCCACGCAGCTAAATATTCAAAATAACGCTTTCTATGGGAATATATTTAAATTTTTTGGCTGAATTATGTTTTCTGGGACACTGATAATTTTTTCAGGGATTAGAAGAAGGTATAAGACCCTGCGATCAAGGCCTGCGGAGCCCGACAATTTTGCTGTATTTCAAATTTTGCTGTATGTCCAAATTGGCTTTGAAAAATTATTTTCGCCCCTAAGTATCTCCAGTTTGCGATTTTAACAAATTTTCTTTTGTTTCATTTCAAATAAAGGAGGAAGACATAAAATTCTGGAAGTCAGGGCTACGCAAAAATTGTTTGATGGGAAAAAACATTACTCCAGATGATCTCAAAAAGTTTTAAATTGGGTCTTAGTAAAGTTCAGAATTTTTTGATTTTAAACAACATTTTAATTTCGATTTCAAATAACTCAACGGTATTCCGAGAGAGCCAAAGTGTTAAGGATCTAAAAGAATGCAAAGAATATAATTCCAATGAACGAACGGGCTACGAAAGACTTGTGAACTATTCTTGTCATGTTTAAATTTTTCAATGTCTTTTTCACTGATTATTTTTTAGAAATCTTGAAAATATTGCCTAAAATTCCAAAATTACTCCGCAGAAGAAATAAAAATACAAGAATAAGAACATCGGGACACAATTCTTTCAACAAAAGCTATCGAAAGCTTCGGGTTTATCCCTGTCAAATTTCAAGTTGCACTTTAATGGATTTTTTCTTGAATATTTCATCAGGAATCTTGAAAATATTACCTTAAATTCCATGATTTACCCACCGAAGAAGAAATATAAATAGAAGAAAGGGAATATCAAGAGACAGTTCTCTCGAGAAAAGCAATCCAAAGTTGGCGGATTAGCCTTCTGAAATTTTGATTTTTTCTCAAAATGAATTTTTCTTGAATATTTTTTCAGAAATCTTAAAAATATGAGCTAATTTCCCATTATTTTCCTTAGTATTCCCAAAAATGAACAGTAATGGGAGGAAAGAGTGAAGTCTCCCGAGTCGTATGCATATTTCAAATCTTTATTATCGCTTCATTCGAGCTTAATGCTGGGGATTTTCCAGAAAATGACAATAATTATTAATACTCATACGCAGGGATGGCCAAAGAAGAAAATAGCCAAAATATCGCTTTGTAGAGGGAAATATGCAATTTTTTGGGGAGTAACAATAGTTCCCACACAGTACAGAATATTTTAAAGATACAGTGGAAAAAAGAAGACGCTTGGAACCGAAGATGCGAAGCCATTTAAATTCTCTAGAGTCAAAAAGGACTTGGAGATAAATTGGTGTACAAATTGGTCGAAATAATTATATTTTGAACCCTTAGGCCTTCTTTGGCAATCTAAAATCCAGAATAATAATTGTTTTAAATTTTCTGGGCAATACATTGACATTTAAGCTTCAAAAAACAAAGATAACTATCCCTACCCACCAGAAATACCCAAAATTCAAATTTTAGATTAAAGTTTCAAAGTAATTGCTTTGTTAGTCATCCTAGCTATGAATATTTTCTCCGAAATCCCCATGAATTAGTTCTATGCTCCCTCATCATTGCAGCCAAAAACAGAGCAGAACATCCTTTCCATTTTCTTACCATCCTTCCTTCTAATATTGTTATTGAAACACACGAATTGTTATGTCTGGCAGATGTCTGACGCCAATAATACACATTTCAATTTCTGTTTGTGATGCCTCAGAGAAGATTTCTTGGAACATCAGAAACAAACAAGCAAATCTCTTCTACATCTCTTACCCAAAACTTTGTGGAGAAAAATAACTCAAGAATGGAAAACAAGTTGGTTGGTGTATTACGCAGGAAGGAGGAAAATGGTTACAGCTATCTTTGTAATAAAGCTGAGACTGAGAGGATGTTGCAGTTCTTGCAAAAAAAGGAAGATGACAACAATATCCCTTAAGGCAAAAAACAGACGAGCGTAAGTATACAAAAAAGTGGAAAAAAGGAAAATATGTTAAAAAAAAATATGAAATCCTAACTGTCACATAAAACCGTAGGAGATGTCTAAAGGATTTGTCATTGGGTATTGTGGCTGGTAGTCGTTTTTTTTTTTTTTTTGTTCTCCTCCGCTGACAAAATATTGATAAATTGCAGAAAAACAAAATATTTTTTGAGTGCCATGGAGGAATTTGTAATAAAATTTCCATTCTTTTGTATTGATTTTTTTTTTTTGGTCTCAAACATCTCACAGAATATGGTTCAAAGCATAGCAGATATTTTTAGATTACTTATTTCAGGTATTGCAAAATTTTGGTAACTTTCTTGCCGAAGAGTGAGGAATTGGAATCGCCAACACATTCTTGGATTCTTTAGAAACTGCTTCAAAACAAATTTAATTAAAAAAATAGTTCGAATAAAAGTTTCCTTTCCTTCTTTCACAACCGGTCTTTTTAAATGTCTTGACATCGAAAATCCTTTATAGAATTTTAAACACTTTTTGTCAGAATTTTTCTTGGCTAATGTATGTTGTAAATAGCCTCCCTTTTATGTTTCAAAAGCCACCGTTTTTTGTAAAATTCCGAGATCTGTAGCCCTTGTACCAAACACTTTCCTTTAGGGACACTGGTGCGTATGACTAATTTTAATTTTTGGGTATTTTTACTAAAAATGCAATAATATCAACTAGGGAACCGGTATTTCAAAACGAAAAGCGGATTTGGATTCCTAAGAAAAGTCCCCATATAGCAAAAATGTAAAGAAATGCATGTGTCGTGTCGTGTATAACACTTCTTCAAAGTTTCAATTCCAGATGATAACCTTTATACGATTGGAGATCTGATTTTTATTAAAACTTTTTTTGACCTGTTTAAATCTTAGATAGCCGCTGTCTTGCGCTTCAGAATCCACTATTTTTCATAGATATCGGATGTCAGAGGCCGTGGTAAATTACATTTTTCTTTGTGGGCACTAGTGCGTATGACTAATTTTAATTTTTGAGCATTTTTACAAAAAATGCAATCAAATCACCTAGGAAAACGATGTAACAAAATCGAAAGCAGATTTGAATTCCTGAGAAAATTCCCTATAAAGCATAAATGCTTGCGAGTATAGGAAAAGTAGGAGTTTGAATCCAAAAATTTCATGCACAAGACTTCTTAAAAGTTTTAATGTCATATGATATTCTTTAAAAGATTTTCAACTCTGATTTTCACTCAGAATTTATCTTAGATAATTCTAGTCCTCAATAGTCATCGCATTGAACTTTAAAATCCACTATTATTCAATAAATTTGGAGGTCAGAGTCCGTAGTAAACTATATTTTTGTTTGTGAACGCTGGTGCGTATAACTAATATTAATTATTGGGTAGTTTTACTAAAAAGGACATAAAATCAACAACGGAACCGAAATAAGAAAACCGAGAGCGGTTTTGGAATCTTGAGAAAATTCTCCATACAATTAAGACTTAGAATGTCTGGGTGTTCATAGGATAAATGGGGATTTGGACCCAAACATTTCAGATTCAAGATATCTTCAAATTGTCAATACCAGATGATATTCTTTACAAGATTGAAACTTTGATTTTTTTTAACTTTTTTTCTGACTAGTTTAAGTTGTCAATAGCTGCTGTCTTGCGCTTTAAAATATACTATTTTCTATAAACATCGGATGTCAGAGGCCGTGGTAAATAAAATTTTTCTTTGTGGACACTGGTGCGTATAACTAATATTAATTATTGGGTAGTTTTACTAAAAAGGTCATAAAATCAACAACGGAGCCGATATAACAAAACTGAGAACGGGTTTGGAATCTTGAGAAAATTCTCCATACAATTAAGACTTAGAATGTCTGGGTGTTCTTAGGATAAATGGGGATTTGGATCCAAACATTTTAGATACAAGATATCTTCAGAGTTTCAATACCAGATGATATTATTTACAAGATTGAAACTTTTCTTTTTATTCAAACTTTTTTTGACTAGTTTAAGTTCTCAATAGCTGCTGTCTTGTCCTTCAAAATTCAAGATTTTTCATGAAGGTCTGATCGGTCAGAGACCGCGGAAAATTAATATTTTCTTTGTGGACACTGGTTCGTATAACTAATATTAATTATTGGGTAGTTTTACTAAAAAGGCCATAAAATCATCTAGGTAGCCGATATAACAAAGCGGAGAACGGGGTTGGAATCATGAGAAAATTCTCTACAAACAAAAGCTAAAAATGGGGATTTGTACCCATAAATTTCGGGTACAAGATTTCTTCAAAGATGTAATACCAGATGATATTCTTTACAAGATTGAAACTTTGATTTTTATTCAAACTTTTTCTTTACTAGTTCATGTCCTCAATAGTTGCTGTCTTGCGCTTTAAAATCCACTATTTCCCCCTAAATACGTAGGTCAGAAGTCGCGGAAAATAACAATTTTCTCTGTGGATACTAATGCGTATAATTATTATTAATTATTGGGTAGTTTTACTAAAAAGGCCATAAAATCAACAATAGAGGCGATATAATAAAAACGGAAGGCGGGGTTAGATTCCTGAGAAAATTCTCCATAAAATGAAGACTAAAAATGTCCAGGTGTTCATAGGGAAAAGAGGCGTTTGATCACAAGCAATTCCATACATAAGACTTCTTTCCATTCTGAATATTTTTTATAAGATTGAAGCTCTGATCTGTATTCAGAATTAGGCTTATTTTAGTCTTCAAGAGCTACAGCATTGCGCTTTAAAATCCAAATCCAATATTTCTAGACATATTTTGGCAAGAAATTTATTCTATTTTTATGTTGACACTAAATATATACATAATTTTGAAATTTTTGAGGTTTTCACTAATAAAATTTTGAAAATAAATATTTGACAGAAATCACTTCTCTCTAGAGCTTTAAAATCTATAATTTTTCATTCAAATCGGGAACCAGAAATCATTTTAATTGCAATATTTCTCTTGGGACCTTGATGCGTATAAGTGATATTAATTATTGGCTATTTTTGTTAAAACTTTTATGGAAATAGATTGAGATGTGATAAAACGAAACTAAAAATTGATCTAGATTCTTGACAAAATTCCCCATTAAACAAAAAATAACAAGACACAAGTGTGCCTTGGAGAAATCGGGTTAAAACACCAAGACTTATAAGCTAACAATTTTTGTAGTATTTTTTTTATACTTTCGAATCTTTTTCAGATATCAATACAGGCGTGTGAGGATTATTTTTCTCAGAGTTTGCCTTCCCAACACTTTACTACTTCCTTGGGCTTTTAACGTACTGATTTTTTGTGGCATTCGAAGCCTAGAAGACGCTTAACTTGCAGTTTTTCTTTCGGACCACTGGTGCGTATAAATATTATTAATTTTTGGGTAATTTCGGTATAACTGAGATAAAATCGTTGGGGAAAATTATAGAGACGAACGGAAAACTGGGTTTTATTGCCAACAAAATTTCCCATAAACAAAAATTAAGAGCCATCAAGCACTCCTTTGGAAAATTTAGTTTTCGAGCCTAAAACTTTGCCCAAAATAAAAATTCAGACATTTTTAAAATCTACAATCGTTTTGGTACCTTAAAATGAACGACTGAGGCCTCCAGAGTCCGGAGTCTCTACAACCCTCCTTTTTTATTTTCCTAGCAAACAATTGATATGTAATATTTGCTCATTATTTTTCGAATATTTAAAGGGGTGTGTAAGGTCTGTAGTGCTATTTTTACTCAGAGTTTGTCTTCTCAACACTTCCTTGCTTCCTTGGGCTATTTAATTCATGATTTTGTAGTAATTTCGACGGTTCGATGGTGCCTAAATTCTTTTTCTTTTCGGACCCTAGCGCGTATAAGTATCATTAATTTTTGGGTAATTTCGGTATAACTGAGATAAAATCGTGAGGGAAAATGATAGAGACAAACGGAAAACTGGGTTTTATTGCCAACAAAATTTTCCGTAAAGAAAAAATTAGAGGCACCAAGCATTGCGTTGGAAAATTAAGTTTTCGATCCCAAAACTTTGCGAAAAATAAAAAAATCAGACATTTTTGAAATCTCCAGTCGTTTAAGCCTCCAGAGTTATTCTACTAGTTAAGCCTCCAGAGTTATTCTACTAAAAATTCGGAGTCGCTAGAACCTTCTTCTTTTATTTTCTTAGCTAACAATTGATATGTAATATTTCTTAAAGTGCTCATTATTTTTCGAATATTTAAAGGGGTGTGTAAGGTCTGTAGTGCTACTTTTTACTCAGAGTTTGCCTCGCCAACACTTCCTTGATTCCTTGGGCTATTTAATTCATGATTTTGTAGTAATTTCGACGGTTAGAAGACGCCTAAATTGCAGTTTTTCTTTCGGGACCACTGGGGCGTATAAGTGTTATTAATTTTTGGGTAATCTTGGTAAAATTGAGATAAAATCGCGAGGGAAAATGATAGAGCCAAACAGAAGATGGGGTTTTATTCTCAACCAAATTCCCCATAAACGAAAATTAATAGCCATCAAGCACTCCTTTGGAAAATTAAGTTTCCGAGCCGAAAATTTTGTGATAAACAAAACCAAATCAGACGTTTTTGAAATTTTCAGAAGTTTTGGCACCTTAAAATGGACGAGTGATGTCCCAAAGAATTTTTTTCTGGATGCTTGATTTCTCCACAACTCTTTTCCTTTACTCTACAAAATTTAATAATTTGCAAACATATTTTCCGAATTTATTTCCTTATAACCAATAGCACTCAATAAACCAACCGCTTGTTAATCGTTCTCG
This sequence comes from Musca domestica, assembly GCF_030504385.1. Lineage (NCBI taxonomy): Eukaryota > Metazoa > Arthropoda > Insecta > Diptera > Muscidae > Musca > Musca domestica. The sequence continues at coordinate 3,472,697 of NW_026712390.1, read as the reverse complement.
ACCATTTTGGGCCACAAAATGTAATTTAACATAATTTTTACACATTTCCAACTTCACAAAAAAAAAAAACACGCTGCTTTATGGTTTCCCCTCGATTAATACACGCCTACAGGGAAATCATCATTTAAACCAAATGAACTTTGGGTCATACGTTATATATATTTTTTTTCTGCCATCTTCCATTCATTCAACCAAACAACCATTCATCCAGTCATATGGCCTCAAGGCTTAATAAAGTAATCTATTTTCTTTTGGCACACACGAAAATAAGTTTTATTTCCCCCATGGATGCCAATGTAAACGGAAGAGCTGAACATATGCGTTAAGATGTTTTTATCGGCCTAAGAGGAGGAAATCTTTGGTGGTTTCCTACACTTCCCTACCTCCAGTCTTTTCCAGCAATAATATTCATAAGGAGATTTATGCCCCGCTCCCCACCAATTCGTCTCTCTCGTCGGTAACTGTTTAATGGGATTTCTAATAGACTTCGAAAAGGAAGTTGTGAAAATGCGTACATTACTGCCTCACAGCGTCTCACCGTCTCTCCGTCCGCCTGTCTGTCTTTCATAAGCAATAAAGCGTTTTTTTAATGACTTCTTTTTCGTAGAACGTAGGCGTTTTATTTTGCATACATATAGACATAAAGCCATAAACATGTTTCTCTTTTTTTTCATTTCTTTGGTGGAAACTGATGCCATTTTTCTTGCTTTTGTTTCAAAACAAATTTTCGTTGTTTGAAAAAAGTTATATCTCAACACATGGGATATTGAAAATCAAGTTAATAAAAAAAGTACTTTTTGGAGAAATTTTTTCTGTAATGGCATTTCTTTGCCAAACAATGACACATGTGAGTATTTTCTTTGTTGGATACTTTTTATAAAAAAATTCAAGAGCCCCATATGTTCCTCTTACCATGCACAAAAACTTGCCTGCTCTAAATCTCCTCTTTGTGGCATTTAAAGTTAATTAAATCAAGTCCAACTCCCCCTGACTAAATGGCGGCCATAAAAAATGAGCCAGGGAAATTAAAAGTAATCGAAAAATTAATCAACTTATGTTCATACACAAAAGCTCTTGGTGTAAGGAAAATCATATAAAAAATTTGAGAAAAAATATTAAAAATTGAAAAATTTAAAAATAAATTAATTCTGCGAACACCAGGGCGTATGAGTTTTATTAATTCATGGGTACTTTTGGTAATTCGCCAATAAATACGTTAAATGAATTGATACAAAAAATTAAGTCGATACATTTTGTGGCCAAGACTTCAACGAAGATATGCATATACGGATTCTGTTCTGGAATCTACGGAGCCTGTGGAAAGTATCTGCAAAAAAATGTACTCAGGGTTTGACTATATCCGCATTAAAGGAAAATGCGGATTTTATCCAGGTAACTCACTTTTCGTTTTAGAGTCTACAGAACCTCCTGAAGACACTCCCAACAAATTGTGAAAATGTTCAAGAAAATCCAGAAAAAAATCGGCCATTTATACCTTACGCAAAATTCTTAGGCAAATTTCGTGTTTTGTCATTTTTGCAAATATTATTAAAAATATTCAAAACCTAATTTATCTCTCGGTACAAACTACAGTTCTGGAATCCGCTACTCATAATGAACTCTTCCTCACAAAAAAATATGGTTGTGTTGAAAGAAAATGTTGAAAAAAATCTACCATTTTTCTGTTACGCAAGATTTTTACTTAAATTTATTTTTGAGGCATTTTTGAAATCTATTCAAAATTATTGCAAAAATAACTATTTTATAAAAGACCTTGATATTTTTAGAATCTTTAGAGCTTCCAGAATAGATCTGCATCGATTTTAGTTGAAAAAGTTAATGGGATCTGGACAAAATTGCCTGTTTACCCAAATGGAACCCCTGTGCGTATAAGTATTATTAATTATTGGGTATTTTCGGAAAATCCTTGATATTTCCCATACCGTAGTCGTTATGTGAGAATAAATTACTGTTTTGGAATCAGGACACTCCATTGCAGACTATTCGTAAAGAAATCATTCAGGTGTTTCCATAAAAACCGACAAAGTTCGTCCTTTTTTCCGTACGAACAACTTTTTGTGCTATTATTTTTTATTGGGAATCTGCGGAAAATCCTTGATATTTTTCACACCGTAGCCATTATATGAGAATAAATTACTGTTCTAAAATCTGGAGACTCCATTGCAAAATATTATAAAGAAATTTTTCAGGTGTTTTCATAAAAAACTGCCAAATTCGTCCATTTTCCCGTACGAACCAATTTTTTAAAAAATTTTATTTTTAAGCCTTTAAAGGAAAACATGAAAGTTATTTAAATAAAGTTCAATCTTTGGAATTAAATAATTGTATAGGCATATACGGAATACATTTAACCTGTCCACTTAAAAAAAATGTCCATTTATAATCATAATCCTCCCAAAATATGACCATACTTCCCAAAAATTACCAGTTTGCCATAAATTATGATTTTCATTAAAGTTTTCAAAACTCTGTTATTTGAATTTTATTAAAAGTTTCGTTTTTTATTGCTACTCGTGTTTTATTGCCTCCTCTTAACAAATATTAAAGCCAATAACGCCCAGAAATACACGACTTATTAAAGTTTTAATTGTCGTAAAACAAAAAGCAAGAGCAAAAAAAAACGAACGAATGTGGAAAAAAGCGAAACTCACAAAACAAGACACAGTATTTTTTTGTTATTGTCGTCGCCTTTTTTTATTGGATGGAATGAAAAGAGCAATCATAAAAAAAAAAACTTCAACAATTAATGTCTTAATAATGGCTTTATATGGGTGTTGATTTAATGTTCCAGCAAAGACAACGGCAGCTTTTTTCACATATTGCCATAGCTCCCTGTCTGGTTTTGTAGCGAACTCGAGTGTAGTGCTCAAATCTTATCTAAATGTGTCTGCTGTGGAGTTTTTTTACAAGCTGTGATGTTTTTATTTTCGTCTTTTTTTCGTATTTCATTTCGTTCATTCAATTTCAAATCAAATTAAAGTCATAATTGTATGTGAGAGTCAGCTGGGTTGTCTAGCTGATGTCGCCTAGCCAAGAGGCAAATTGAGGAGACAAAAAATGCTTTTTGGCAACTTTTTCATGCCCAATTTCCCATCATAAATTGGTTTAAAGTTGAGGGGAAAATACTGCTAAAAATTGTTAATATAATTTTTAAAAACTCCAAAGAGTGAGAATATTTTTTTTTTGGAGCACAAAAACCCTGAGAGCAATGGGAACCCCAAAAATTACTAGGTGCAGAATATTTTTTTCAAAGTTACAGTCATTGTAATCATATTTAAACAGTATCCAAAAGGAAAGGTTAGCATGATTTTGGTAGAGCATTTTCTCAAGAATCCAGAACTGGTTTCTGTTGTGCTCTAACGTTTACCCAACTGATTTTATGCAAGGTTTTCTGAAATTACCCAAAAATTAATATTACTTATACGCTCTATCATCCTCTAATAAAAATTTGGTTTAAAAATGCTATAGGCGTTCAAATTTCATAAAAATCACAGATTTAAAAGTGTATCGAAGCGGTCCTTAAGCCCTTAAAAGAACAGAGCTAGTTTGTAAAAAAAAAATATATATTTTTTTAAATAATTTTAATACCTTCAGAAAGCTTGGATAATTTTAAGATTTTTTTTCTCAAAATAGGAATTCATTCAATTGAGTCACCATATAGAACAGAAGATAAACATCTAAAAGAGCTTAAGCCAAACGATACGTAAACCTATGGATCACAAAAACAGACTTAACGATCCTAAGAGCAAAGAAGTCTCCAAAAATTACCAGGTGCAGAATATTTTTTGAAAGTTACGGCAATTCTAAACCTATTTAAACATCATGCATAAAGAAAGTTTAGCATGATTTAGGTAGAGCATTTTCTCATGAATCCAAACACGGTTTCTGTTGCGATCTATCGTTTACCCAACTGATTTTATGTAATTTTTTCTAAAATTACCCAAATATTAATATTACTTATACGCTCTATCGACCTCAAATTAAAATTTGATTTGAAAAGGCTATAGGCGTTGGAATTTCATAAAAATTACAGATTTAAAAGCGTATAGAAGCCGTCGTTAAACCCTGAAAAAAGCACAGTAAATAATACCTTTTAACAAATTTCATGCACCGCAGGAGAATTTTTTCAACTTAAAAACTCTTACAATAAGGTTAACTTTAAATATTACAATTTCATTAAATTTATCATAAAAGTTTCGACGCTCAAAACCCATTTAACCAAGTCCATAGTAACACAACTTCAGTTGGCCTTGGTTGGAAATTTTCCCAGCAATCTAAATCTGATTTCTTTTTGCTATATCTACTACCAAACAGATTCTATTGCACTTTTATCGAAATTACCCAAAAACTAATATTACTAATACGCACTAGCGTCTTCACAGATAAACTTAAATAAAAACGGCAAAAGCCCTTCAAATTTCAATAAAAAATAGTCGATTTAAAAAGCTAACATAGCGGCCTTCGAGTCCCTGAAGGATATGAATATAATTTTAATTGAAATTAATATTTCAGGTCTGCAAGAAACGATATTTCAAGGACTACAAAGAAGCCTCCAGACAACCGTGCTCAGACTTTTTTAATATATATATTTTTTTTTAAATTTCCCTTTAATACCATTCTTTCTCAGGGACCCATCCGATTCTTTGGGACACGTAAACCCCAAAAATATTACAGAGTAAATTAAAAGACCTACCAATAATGCAAACTGGAAAAAAGTTACCTTTATTATTTTTTTCAACTAAGTTTTGACGTTCAGAACCCCACTTATCCAGTACAAAATTTATATAACATCGTTGTGCTGTTGTGGTAAATTTTCTCAAGAATCTGAATCTGTGTTTCTTTTCGCTATACCTCTTCCAATAAAGATTTTATGTGAATTTTAAGGAAATTGTCCAAAAATTAATATTACTTATACGCACTAGTGTTCTCACAGAAAAATTTTAATAAAAATGGCAAAAGACTACCACATTTTACAAGAAATAGTGGATTTGAAAGGCTAAGAGAGTGGCCTTCGAGGCCCTAAAAGCTATGAATATAATTTTAACTGAAATTGCTACTTAAGGTCTGGAAGTGTCCATATTTCAAGGGCTACAAAGCCTCCAAACAACCGTACTCAGATTTTTTTTCAATATTTTTTCAATATGTCCCATAAATGTCATTTTATTTCAGGGAACGATCCGATTATTTTAGACATTTAAACTCCAAAAATATTACAAAATAAATTAAAAACCTACCAATAACGCAAACTCAAAAATGTTAATTCTATTATTTTTTTTCATCAAAAGTTTTCACGTTCAAACCCCAATTACTCAGTCCAAATTTATAGAACATCATTATGCTGTTATGGTAAATTTTCTCAAGAATCTAAATCTGTTTTTCTTTTCGCTATATCTCTTCCTATAAAAATTTTATACGACTTTTACCACAACTACCCAGAAATTAATATTACTTATACGCACTAGTGTCCCCCAAGAAAAATCTTAATAAAAACCGCAATTGAACTCCGAATTCCATAAAAATTGTGGATTTAAAAAGGTAAGAGATTTGCCTTATAAGCCTATAAAGAAATGATAAAAAAACTTGACTGAAATTCAAATTTAAGGTGGACTAGCATTCCCTCTTCAAAGATAACGAGGATGTCCCATAAAAATGGTGTTCCAAACTCCAACTGACCTACAAATTTTCCATCCAGTAGTGGATTTAAAGGCACAACAGAAAGATATGAAAAATAATATTAACTGAAATTAATATTTAAGAAATAAAAGTTTTTTCTGCTTCAAGGATCCCGAAGAAGCCTCCTGAAAACCGTACTCTGAATTTTTTGAAATATTTTTTATAATAACTCACTATTTCTGGGACCTTTAAAGGATTTTTTTCAAAACACAATCTATGTATAACCCCAAAAATATATTACAAAATAACTTAAGAGCTCTACCAACATTTTAAGTTTGAAAAACAATAATTTTTTTATTTTTCCATTAAAGTTTTGTGGCTCACAAGCACACTTAGCTAGTTCACACCTAAAGTGCTTGGTTTTATTGTAATAGGATATTTTCTCACGAGTCTAAATCCATATTCTTTATCGCTATATTAATTCTCATAGAGATTTTATTCGACTTTTACCGAAACTACCCAAAAATTAATATTACTTATACGCACTAGTGTCCTTATAGAAAAACTTAAATAAAATCGGCAATTGAACTCCGAATTCCACAAAAATAGTGGATATATAGAGGCAAGAGAGTTGCCTTCTAAGCCGTTAAAGAGATGAAAAAAATCTTGAATGAAAATAAGATTAAAGACCTGTAAGTTAACACGCTTCAAAGATAACGAAGTTGTCCCATAAAAGTGGTGTTCCGAACTCCAACTAACCTACAAATTTTGCATAAAATATTGGTTTTGAAGGCGCAACACAGCGGCCTTAAAATACGAAACATAATTTTAAATGAAATTAATATTGAAGGCCTGGAAGTATTCCTGCTCCAAGCACCCCCAAAGAAGTCTCCCAAAAACGACACTGCTTTTTCTGAAATATTTTTTTTAAATAACCCACAATTTTGAAATATTTTCGGAAATACCAGTTACATTTCCACCCCTAAATAAGGCCATACAAATTAATTGAACTTGTCATGGATAGCGGCGTGAAAGTGAAATTGAAAGGAAAATTTCCCAGCTGTCACATGCAGATGTTTTCCCAAAGACCAGAACTTCGATTTGCTGCATTTCTAAAAATTGAGTTACTTTTCAATTTCTTTGGTTATTGGCAGGAGTTCTCTATGGAAAATCAATTTATATGGTTGTGAAGGGCCACACATGACAAGCTCCATAGAAATCAATAGAATTTATGGTGGTGGCGACGGAGAAGAGGATAGAACATGTAATAAAGCCATGTGTATTTCCACCCCCCTTTGGCGGAATTGTGGCATTACAAATCGCTTTTTTATTTGCAACTCAATACCGGATGAACATGAAAAATGCATCAGCCGGGGAAAATGCCTACCCAAAGAAAATACATTTTTCATATTTGTTTTTTCATCCTCCCTCCCTCCCCCTCATGGTTTATTTTTTTTTCTTGGTTTTGTTTTGCTCCATTTGTAAAGGCTTTTTTCGCATCAGCTAAAGAAAGGAAATGAGGGCAGTCTCCAGATTTTTTTTTTTTTTTTGGAAGTCTATTAATGTGAAATGGGGAAGGGAAGGGGAAATGAATAGAAAAGTAAATGGAGATTTTAAGTTTATTGACCTCGAAGAGTATTATTTGACGATGGGTGGTGAGGTCAAATATAAAAAAAACAGAACTAAAAACATTTCAAAAAAAAAAAATCTCAAAAAAAATTATAAAAATATAAAGAAATTTAAAATAAATTATATTAATTAGCAAACTTTCCGAACACACGGATTTTTCAAAAAAATTTCAGTAAAAAATACTTTTGAGAATTTTCCTCTTTCAAGTTGAACTTATAATGACCTAGGGGATAGCATTAAAAATTGGAATCAATTTTTATTATTTTTTTTTTAATTTTCCAAAATCTTTCATTCAATTTCTCGAAGAGTAATATTTGAAGATTGGTGGTGAGATAAAAGGCAACAAAACGGAAATTAAATCTAAAAACTTTTCAAAAAAAAATTTTTTTCAAAAAAAAGTATAAAAAATAGTGAAATTTAAAAAAATATATAAAAATTAGCAAAATTTCCGAACACACGGATCTTCTAAAAAAAATGTCAATAAAAATACTTTTGACAATTTTCTCTTTCGAGTTGAACTTATGAGGACCTAAGGGGATAGCATTGAAAATTGGAATCAATTTTTATGTTTTTTTTTTTTAAATTTTCCAAAATTTTCAATTCAATTTTTTTTACCAATTCCAATACTTTATGGTTCAAACAAAAAATTTTTCCATTTGCACTGATGACAATTATTCTTTACTTTTCCAAAAAAATCGAAACGAAACGAACCTTCCCCAACCCCCAACGAACATCGTTTTCCTTTGAATTGTGCAAATTCTCGGTTACAGCTATTTAATATTCAAATCACAAGAACAGACACCGTCGAATTCCTGTTAAAAGTTGTTAATAAAGTAAATAATGGAGTCTTTTCAAACAAATGAAACAATGAGTGGGAATGTAGCAGATAATAATGCCGGCACAGTGGGTTGGAGAACAAAAAAAAATAATAATAATAAAATAAAAAATTAGCATTTGTCCAAAACTTGAAAAATAGCCGATTCTAAGAGATTTAAAAAAAAATATATCCAAAGAAAATACTCGTCAAGTAGACATTGGAAAAAATATTTAACAAAAAAATATATATATTTAAAAAAGATATATTCGTCATATAGATTTTGAAAAAAAAAATATATTGCACAGTGGGTTGGAACTAGGAAAAATATTTTTTATAAAAATGTGCATATGTAAATTTCCACTGTAGCCAGGTATTTCCTTTATTTTCCGAGATATTCCGAACATTTTCCCAAGTTAAAACTCAGAATATGAATCATTGCTTATTCCTTGATCTCTTCCATTGATCCCCAAAGCCCTATCACTTTCCATTGCGCAGATATCTTCAAAATTATAAAAATACGTAATAATTAATAGTAGTCATACGCCAGAATGTCCAACATTAAAAAAACGCGATATTTATGGTTATGGAAAGGTGTTGACTTCCATTTGTTGGTGAAAATAGAGTCACGCATCCCTCAACTATTTTCATTTGGCGATTAATAGAATATTTTTTCCTAAAGCCATCTATTTCATATTTCCACTATTTGCTTTATATATTCCGCCATATATTATGATTCTTGTCTAAAATTTTCTTTAGAGCAGATCAAGGATAAGAATTTTGGTTTATACCCTGATCTCTTCCGAGTAAATGCTGCTTTTTTCCAGGGCTCTATCTCTTTCCGCTGCGAAAATATCTTCAAAATTGTAAAAATACCGAGGAATTAAAAATAGTCATACGACAGGGTGTACAAAATTCATTTAACCTTATATTTAAGGGTTTGCCGAGCTATAATTTTTTTTTTTTGCGAGAAATAGGCTTACCTACCTCTCTTCTACGCTCCTGACCCAAATATTCACTTACAATACCTCTGAAGTTATCTATTTTGTGCTAACTAACAAAACTCAAACCTATTTCTATAATTTTCTGACTATTTTCCACGTTTTCCCTTAGCTAACATCCAGAAGATTTTCGTTTATTGCCTGATATCTTACGAGTAAATGCCACTTATTCTCAAAGCCCTATCAATTTCCATTGTAGAAATATCTTAAAAATTGTAAAAATACTCCGGAATTAAAAATAGTCATACGCCAGGTTGTCCAGAATTCATTGAATGCTATATTTAAGGTTCTACAAAGCTGTGGACTTTCTTTTTTGACCAAAACGGTTCAATATACCATTCCAAAGAACTTCATAGACGATTATTCGGATAGAATACCCCTGTATGCAACTTTATGGTGATAGCTGATAATATTCCAAATTATTTTTGAATTATTCCGTGACATTCTTTAATTTTTTTTCCTGAATTTCCATCTACATCTGGCAGAGTTTGTAATTTTGGTTTATTCCCTAATATCTCCTGAAGATTTTGCGTCCTTACACTGGCCCATAGTAGCTTCCGGTGGAGAATTATGATTAAAATTATGAAGATACTCAAGAATTTATAGTACTTATACGCCAGGATGTCCAAATTCATTAAGGTGCGATATAGGGACTGCATCAAGCTATTGTTTTTTCTTTCTTGGTACAAATGGGATCGCTTGTCGTTTGAGCGAGCCTCACCAGGCCGATAATTTGTGTTAATTGGCTTTGCACCACTTTTTTGGGTGGTGGCTTACAATATTCTAACGTATATTCAATTCTACCGCGACATTCGTTCCACATTTCCCTGAAATTTCCCTCTGCACCCTTGAAGATTTATAATTTTGGTTTATTCTCTAATATCTCCTGAAGATTTCCCAACCATTCCCTGTCTAATATAAGCATCGGTTTGGAAATTATTGCAAAAATTGTAAATATACCCAATAATTAATAATACTTATACGCTAGGGTGTCCAAATTCATTAGAATTTAATATTAAAAATGTCACGACATATTCTCAGATTAGATTAAGGCTCTTTCTGCCCCGCATACCAATTATTCAGATATATATAACTCCTGCAGCAAATTTTTTTAGAGGGGTAACTGTCAAGATTCCATTTTATTTCAATTTATTTACCGATATTTCTTGAATTTCTTCCCAGAATTTCCCTCTGCACTCGTAAAGATTATAATTTTGGTTTATTCCCTGATATCTCCCGATTATTTCCCGCTGATTTTTAGGTCAATTAATAGAATATATATAAATCCTGCAGCAAATTTTTTTGAAGGTAACTGTCAAGATTCCATTTTATTTCAATTTATCGACATTTCTTGCATTTCTTCCCAGAATTTCCCTCTGCAATCGTAAAGACTATAATTTTGGTTTATTCCCCGATTTCTCCCGATTATTTCTCGCTGATTTTTAGGCCAATCAATTTTTTTTTTTTGGTTGTAACTGTCAAGATTCCTTTTTTTAATTTATTTATCGACATTTCTTGGATTTCTCCCCAGAAATGTCCTCTGCACTCATAACGATTATAATTTTGGTTTATTCCTCCGTATCTTCCGATTATTTTCCGCAAATTTTTAGGCCAATATCAGTTTCCATGGGGAAGTTATGAACAAAATTCCAAAAATACCCACGAATTAATAATACTTATACGCCATGATGTCCGAGTTAATAAAAATGCCATTTTAAAGACCCCAGCCCTCATTTTTGTTTATTTTAAAATCGGAATTGATACACTTCACGACCCACTGTGCCTGGAAATGATATTCATGACATATACCTCCCTACAAGTTGTCTATCCTATTCAGTTTTGTCCGTCCGTCCGCCTGTCTGTCTGTCTCCCTCAACGGATGGTAATGCACCCACACATTACAATACATGAGTCGTATCTCCATTGTTGGGCTGTTGTAAGCTTTGCTATTTCTTTTTCATCCTCTTCATTGTTGTTGTTGTTGGCGTTGTCTCTCTTCTTTCACGTTTCATGTAGGAGGCATAGCCGAAGAACACAGCGTAGAAAAAAAATATGCAAATTAGTTTAAAGCAATGCAATGCACAGAGCAAAGGAACCCAGAACGACAAACTCTGTTTTGTAAAGAACACCAAAAAGACGTGAAGTACATTAAAAATTCGTCACGCTTTTGAGGAGGAGACAGAAGACACCGAAGAAGAAGAACAACAACACAAAAACGATGGGATTCTTAATGAACATTTTCTGTTTTTGGTTTTGGTGGGCTGGTGAATGTGAGTAAATGTTTGAATTGTTTAAATGATTGTAAATTATTTTTAGGTTAGACTCTGACTTCGTGGTTGTGTAGGGTCTCCGAAGAAAGCCTTCGCCTGCTAATGATGATTCATTAGCGTTACTTTTTTGGGGCGTCATGGCTAAGCTTTGCAATTTATTTACACAATTAATTTCCTTTGCTGTCCTGGCAATAGTCAATAAGGTCCGGCATAATTTTCCATGGAAAACGTGACCAGAATTTTATTTTCCAAACGTGTCCCAAAGCCTCAAAAGGAGCCTTAAATTATGATTCTAATATTTAATAATTTAGCCAAAAAAAAAAGGAAAAATAAATTTAATATTTTGTTCCGATTCTATTTTGCTACTCACCTTCAACTTTAGCCAATGCCAATACGGAAATTGTTTGCAGTGCCGGTATGGCCCAGGCGACCAAATGAAAGAGATGTGATTTATTTTCAATGGCTTCATGACCCCATTTTAGGCCAGCCGCCAAAAACCAGGCAAATGCCAAACATGACCACCAGGCAAAGGCGGCCATACAGCAGAAATACAAAGCCATGAATAGAATGGCACAGGCCGTTGACTGGCGATGACCCTGGAAAGAGGCAAAGAGGAGAGACACAAAAATAATTTAAAATATGGAAAATGAATTGAAATTCGAATAAAGTCATAAAAATGTTTATAATTCGAATAAAAATAATTTAAAGTATGAAAAATGAATTGATAAAGTCATAAAAATTTTTATAATTCTATAGAGAAAATATGGAAACATTTCCTACCTGTGTTATGGTGGACATCATTTGCAAACGTCCCAGCTTGACTGGTGGTGGGAAGGGTTCCCGACAGGCCACCGAATCTCCGGCTCCTAAGCCGGCCACATAGGCACAGCCCACAACCAAATAGCAGACGGCCAGGAATACAATGGCTCGTTCAGGATAACGGAAGCGGGAGGAGTCAATCAAAAATGTGAGGACCTGAAAAAAAAAGAAAAAAATAAATTGTAGAAAATCTCTTTAAAATTCGGAATAAAGGTTAAATAAATATTAAAAATTCTTCTACATCCGATTAGAGGCATCTCTTGGCTTCAAGTTTCTCCTTTGGAGTGCCCTCCTATCAATACGTTTTACAAAAATATTCACAGTTTTCAAAAAATACACAATAATTAAAAACACTCATACGCCCCTGAGGCCCTTGAAAAAAAACATTAATTTAAAGGACTTAGGATTGTCGTAGGAGAACGAATTTTTGCAATGATACGCAGGAACTTATAGGCAACAACTTTGTCTTTAAAGTTGTCAGGTTAACATTTCATTCACCAAAGATATTCAAACTATTTGGAAAATGCCAAATAATAATATTTGTTCAAGAGTTTCATTAAAATAACTTCATTAAATTAGGGATTTAAAGGCTACGCACTAGGATCATTTGTGCAGAAAAAAGGCTTAATAAACACCAACTATTATTTTCGAGTTGCCAGTTTATCGAAAAATTTTGATGAGATACTCAAAACTTTCGCAAACTTCAAAAAATATGGAATTTCTTTGAAAAAATTCTCAAAAATCCAAAATTTGGAGCAGAGTATTCAAAACACTTATGAACAATGAGCTAGAGGATTATGTCAGCTTCAAGTTTCTCTTTAGAGTCACACCCGTGGCAATTTGTTTTTCAAAGTTATTCAAATATTTCCAAACTACTCAATAATTAATAATACTTATACGCACCACAGGCACTGGAGGAAATAATTAAATTAAAGGTCTTAGGAATGTCATAGATGAACGATTTTTTGCAGCGGCACTACGACACTGATTGGCTACACTTTTCTCTTTAGAGTTACCAGACCTTTTAACTATATCTTCAAGATATTTGAAGAAATTTAAATATTTCTTTGTATTTGTATTTCTTTGAAAAAATTCGCGAAAATTAAGACTTTGAAGCAGAATATTTGCAACACTTTTGTACTATGAGCTAAACGACTATGTTACCTTCAACTTTCTCTTTGGAGTCACACCAGTATCAATTTATTTTCTGGAGTTATTCAAATATTTCCAAAACTGTTCAATAATTAATAAAACTCATACGCCCCTAAGGCCCTTTAGAAAACAATTTATTTAAAGGTCTTAGGAATGTCATAGATGAACAATTTTTTGCAGCGACTCTACGACGCCGATTACCTACACTTTTATCTTCAGAGTTACCAAACTATCAAAATATTTCCTCCAGATATTCCAAGATTTTTGAAAATATCAAAAAAAGAACAATAATAACTTTGCAAGGTTCTCGTCAATAAATTTGGAATAAATTGCAATTTTAAGGCCACACATTCGGACCATTTATGTAAAAAAAACAAAAAGTTTAATAAACAGCAGCTACTTTTTTAGGGTTGCCATTTAATCAAATAATTTTGGGAAGATATTAAAAGAAATTCCCAAACTTCTAAAAGTATTGAATTTCTTTGAAAAGAAATTCTTGAAAATCATGACTTTGGGGCTGAATATTGGGAACATCTATGGATCATACGATAAAGGATTAAGTTTGCTTCAACTTTCCCTTTAGAGTGGCCACAATATTAAATTCGGATTTGGAGATATTAAAAGATTTTAAAAACTACCCAATAATTAATAACACTTATACGCCCCAGAGACCCTAGAGGAAATAATTAAATTCAAGGTGTCAGGTTTAGCCCTCATAAAAGATTTTTTGCAGCGATATTTAGGCACTTATTGTCTACAACTTTTATTTAGAGTTACCAGGTTATCATTTAATTTCTCGAAGATATTCAAAGATACCCAAAAATATGAATTTGTTCATGAATTTCATAGGAACTGCTTGGGAAAATGTTGAATTAGGAACTTCTCAATTAAACTATTAATAATAACTAGGCGATGATCCTTTTATCTAAAATATATTCTTTAGGGTTGCCATATTTTCAAATAGTTTTAAAAAGTTCCTAAATTATTAAAAAAATAACAAAACATTATATACTCTTTTGAAAACCATGAGGAAAATCTCCTCCGGAAACTGCATGCCTGGACCACATGCCGTGCCATGAAATAAAGGAGCTTGTTGTCTTTCACTTTCCCTTTAGACTTGCACCAGTATCAATTCATATCCCGGAGATATTCAACGATTTTAAAAAATATCCAATAATTAATAACACTTATACGCCCCAGAAGCCCTAGAGGAAATAATTAAATCCAAGTACTTCTAGGCATCATAAATGGAAGATTTTTTGCAGCGGTACTCAGACACTTATTGGCTACAACTTTCCCTTTAGAGCTACCAGATTGTCGTTTCCCTTCTGAAAGATATTCAAATATTTTTGACCATACCCGAAAATTACAATTTTCTCCAGGACATCATAAAAAAAAAAAATTAGGAAAAACTAACGATTTTGGTGCCACACCTTCGGACCACTTATGGATACAAATTAAATAATACCATTGACTATTACTTTTCTGCAAGAGTTGCTATATTATGTACTCAAAAGCCGGGAAAATATTTCATATTTTCCAAAATACCTAAAAAATATATATATTTCATTGAAAAAAATTTAAAAGATCGAGACATAGGAGCTACAAATTAGAATCGTTTGTGGGGTCCCTGGTAAAGGCCTTTCTTGGCTACAACTTTCTCTTTAAGGTCACCTCAATATCAATTCAAATCCGTGAAAAATTCAAAACTTTTCAAAAATACCCAATAATTATTATTACTTATACGCCCAAAGGCCCCTGAAGGAAAAACTTGAATTTAAGGCCTTAAGAGCCACAACGATTTGCAATTTTTTGCAGTAGCATTGGGACCCTTTATGCCTACATCTTTTGCTGTAGAGCTACCAGAATGTGAAATAATTTCCCAGATAATTCAAATATTTTTAGGAAAAGTGACCAAAAATATTTTTTTAGAAAAATGACTTGAATCTAAGGCCTTACGAGCCACAACGATTTGCAATTTTTTGCAGTAGTTTTAGGAGGAGCAGTGGCAGAAACTTTCCTTTTAGAGTTGCCAAAATGTAAAACAATTTCCCAGAAAATTCAAGGAATTTTGGGGAAAGTGACTAAAAAATATTTTTTTCTAAGGATTTTCATTGAAAAACTTCTGTGAAATTCTAACTTAGAAACGGATGGTCATAAGCAATCCTTTTGCTGTTATCTAGAGGTACCTCTTGGCTGTTACTTTCTCTTTGGAGTTGAGCCAATATCGCTTTGATTTTTGGAGATATTCAATGATTTCTAAAAATCCCCAGTAATTATTATTACTTATACGCCCCTATGGTCCCCAAAGTAAAAATCAAATTAAAGGACTTTGGATAATCACACAGACACAATTTTTTGGGTGTATTATTAAGGAACTTATTGGCTTCAATTATTCCTCAGGTAGCAGTATTAGCGATTCATTCCCCTCAAATATTCAAAACTGAACAAAACTGTTAATTTTTAATGACTGCTTAAATCTCAAAAATTTGACAATTCCTTGGAAAAATATCAAAAATCAAGGCCATAGGAACTAAACACTCCAAACCTTCTTTCTCATGATAATAGAGGCATATCTTGACTACAATTTCCCTTGTGAAATTGTAAAAATATCATTTCCCCTTTTCAAGATATCTACAAAATTTCCAAAAATACCCAATAATTATTATTACTTATACGTCCGATAGGCCATACAGAAATATCCCAATAAAAAGACCAAGAATAGATATTTTGCAAACATTTTTTGAAAGATTTATTTAAGAATATTTTCCCCGAACCCTACAAACTCCAACCCATGTTTCCTAGGCGATTAAACAAAAGCAAATCCTCGCAAAAGATTAATGAAAAAGATCCTCTTCAAAACACTCGCTTAATTCACAACAATTTGTTAACACAATCTTGACAAATTGAAGGGGCTCCTTTTTTTGGTGGAATCCTAAAAAGCCGGAAAATGTAGCGTAAAGTGACCCTAAAAAAATACATGGCTATCGTTTACAAACGAAAGGAATTTGAAAAAAAAAAAACACCGAACCTAAAATCGATTTGTGTGAGGAGCATGAAATTTACTGTTGCTCTTCTTTTTTGTGCAAATGGCCAACAAATTGCGGTACCACATGAAAAATGAGCAGAAATAGGCAACCGCAGAATAGAAAAAGAAGGGAAAACATTAAAAAGTGTGGGCAGAAGGAGATTTGATGGATTTTTTAATGGATAGGAAGTGGTCTATTTAAGGATTTTTAAAGGATATTTGTTGGCCTAGAGATGAGAATTTTTTAAAGAATATCTACAAGACTCAAATGGTGAATTTTATATGATTTTTTTCAAGAGATTTTAATTCTACAAAGCTTGACTTCTTTATGAATTTTTAAGGAAGGCTAAAGGATACAAAATTTGGATTTTGTTGAGGACATTTATAAGGA
The DNA here is from genome assembly GCF_030504385.1 of Musca domestica. NCBI lineage: Eukaryota > Metazoa > Arthropoda > Insecta > Diptera > Muscidae > Musca > Musca domestica. The sequence continues at coordinate 3,455,959 of NW_026712390.1, read as the reverse complement.
TACCAAAAGTGGATTTTAAAATCAGCTTCAAGGATATTTACTTTCCATAAAATGCAGTTTTGAGGTTATTTACAGCACACGAGACGTGAAAATTATCTGGAATTTTTTCGAGAAGATTTTCAAAGATATTCGCAGGCCAAAAGATGTGGATTTTTAGAAAATTTTTAAGGAATTTCTTAAGGAAATTTTCAAGGCATCCAAGTGGATCTTTAAAGGAATTTTTCCAGGCTATATACAGATCAGCAAACTTGGATTTTTAAAGGTTATTTACAGGCCACCACGACTGGATATTCTAACCTAATGTTATTTTTTAGTAAATTTTTGAGGACAATTTGGAGACTACTAAACATAGATTTTAAAGGTTTTTTTTTTTGTTTTAAAACGCCCATAAAACGTGGCATTTCTTAAGAATTTTTGAAGACTATTTGAATGATACCAGACATGGGCTATGAAGGAATTTTTGTGGAATTTTGAAGACTACCAAGCATGGCTTTCTCAGGGATACGTGGAGTCTATTTTCAGTGGATTTTTAGAAATATTTGGGAGCTGCAAGAGCTTGTTTTAAAAACGATCAGACATATTTTTTTTGTACTTTTGAGGGATATTTGGAGACTACAAGGTCCATATTTTTAAAGGCACATCCGATGCATTTTTAATTGCAACCAGATATGGATTTTTTAAAAAAGCATATATGAAATTTAACGAATTATTTGGAAGACACCAGACGTGGAATTTTTGAAGAATATCTTGAGGCATCCAGGCGTGTATTTTTTAAGGAATTCAAGGTTTGAATTTTTGAGAATTTTTCCAAAGACATTTAAAGGCTAGTAGACGTGACTTTTAAGAAGTTTTTGAGGGAAATTTAAAGGCTCCGAAGTAGGATTTTTTAAGGTTTTCCTGAGGGATATTCAAAGGCTCCAAAGCATGGATTTTTTGGGATTTTTGAGGTTAATTTAAGGGTACAAGGTAAGGATATTTAAAGGTTCCAAGGAGTGGATTTTTCACGAATTTTTAGAAGCATTTAAAGGAATTTTTAGGGGATATTTAAAGACTTCAAGGATTGAATTTTTTCAGATTTTTTGGGAGATAAAACGTCGATTTCTTAAGGTATTTTGAAGGGACATTGAAAGGCTCCAAGGATTGGATTTGTTAAGGAACTTTTAGGAGGCATTTAAAGGCGCCAAGGCTTGAACTTCGATAGTCATTTAAAAGCTACAAGGACTAGATTTTTTAAGGAATTTTCAAAGGCATTTTAAGACCCCGAGGCGTGCATTTTTCAGGAATTTTTGAGAGGCATTTAAATGCTCTAATGCGTGGATTTTTTCAGGAATTTTTGAGGGATGTTTAAAGACAAATGAGGATTTTTTCACGAATTTTTAAGAGGTACTTAAAGTTGTCAAGGTTTGGGTTTTTTTTAAGAATTTTTGGGAGATATTTGAAGGCTCCAAGGATTGGATTTTTTCAGGAATTTTTAAAGACTCCAAACGTGGATTTTTTCATGAATTTTTAAGAGGGATTTAAAGTCATCAAGGTTTGGATTTTTTACGAATTTTTGGGAGGTTCCAAGGATCAGGAGTTTGTAGAGGCAAGTTGTACATTTTTAAAGAATTTTTGAGAGGCATTTTAAGGTCCCAAGGAGTAGATTTTTTAAGGAGTTTGCATGGGATGTTTTATGTTTCCAATGTGTGGATTTTTAATGGATCTTTTCAGGAGGTTTTGGAGGCTCCAACTCATGGATTTTCAAATAACTTTTGAGGCATATAGATAGATATTTGAAGGCTCCTGGATGTGGATTTTCAAAAATTTCAAGGATACCTAAAGGCTCCGAGTAGTTAATTCTTTTATAAAAATTGAGACAACCAAATGTGATATTGAATGATTTTTTCGAGACCTGATTTTCTTACAAATTTTTGAGAGAATTTCGAAAGCATCGAGCAAAGGATTTTTAAGCGATTTTAAAGGGATATGTGGAAGGATTTATAAGGAATATTTTAGGGTTCGGGGATTTGATATTTAATAATTTTAATGATTTTTTTTTTTCAAATCCTTTTCAGCTCCGTGCAATGGAGTTTTTGAAGGACATTAAGAGACTCATAGACGTATATTTCTGTGGATAATGGATGTCTTTAAGACTTAGAACTTTTTTTTAGCTTTTTTTGAGTAATATTCGCTGTATGCTGCCACATATGGATTTTGGGGGAATATTTGGAGGTCAGAAAAATTGAATTTTTGAAAAATATTGAGGGATATTGGAAGGTCTGAAAATTTGAATTTTCGGAAAACCAATGTTTATTTGTTTTTGCATTTTTACGGGAATTTTTAAGCCTCCATTACGTCTTTTTTTAAGTTTTTTTGAAGGTGGATTTGTTAAAAAATTTTGTGGGAAGTTCTAAGGTTGCGTTACGTCGATTTTCAAAGGTTTTTAGGAAATGTTTAAGATCCCAATCCCTGTATTTTTATGAATTTTTTTTAGGGATTAATAAGGGCTCCGAACTTTTTGAAAGAGTTTTAAAGACAGCCAAACTTGACCTGTTACGATTTCTTTTGACATTTATATAAGTGACCTGAAATTTTAAGGGAATATTTAGGGGTACTGAAAGGCTCCGAGAAATATATTGGAAAAAACTTATAAATGTTTTGATGTCTAATTTTTGAAAGGTTAAAAAGGGCTGATATTTGAAGCCCTGTTATTTTGAAAGAATATAAGGGCCATTAGGAGTTGAATTTTTAAAGAATTTTTTGAGGACTCTTTGGTGCTTACCAGATGTGGTCTTTAGGAATTTTAAGAAATATTTGAAAACCACCAGACTTCGATTTTTAGGTATACATGGAGGCCCGCTCACTTCGATTTTTTTATTTATTTTTCCTACTTTTTTTCTATTTTTTCCACTAATTTTCTGAGGGTGTGTTGCCTGTTTCTCTCTCCCATTCGCATTTCAATAATGAAGTTCTATTGAACTACAAAAAAGCAACAGCAACAACACCAACAAAAGCAACAAATCATATAATCATAAAATTTGCATAGCTGCGTCGCTTGGCTTATCCATAATTCATTTTCATACCTTAGAATTCGAAATTGAAATTCAAGCGAAATCTACTTCGTCGTCGTTGTCCTCCATGGTGGAAAACAACAAATTGCTGATGGGGCTTGGTTCCGTAAAAAGCCATAACTTTTCAGTTAATGTTATGACAGCTGTCACAGTTTGAAATCTGCATTTGCATTTGGTCGTAAATTAACGCCTACGTCGAAGTTTAGGTTTTTTTTCGATTTTATTTTTTTTTTTTTTTTTGAAATGATGGCAAATTGAAGAAATGATAATTTTTCTCCGGCAACAAATTGGGTTAAAAATATGAGTTATTTTTGTTTTAACTATTTTTTTAAATTTTTTTTTAATTTTTTGGAGTTTTTTTATTATTTATTTTTTATTTACTTATTTATTATTATTATTATTTTATTATTTTTTTTTAAGCAGAAAATGTATCTGCCGAACCTGAGGAACTATTTCCAATCTCCTTTCTATTTTTCTTCTTCAAAAACTCTTTTTTTCCCCCCTGTTTTTTATTATTGGCCACCTTTAGTAGTATTTCAATTAGCCATGGCCAGTAGTGACAAGTGCCACAGCCAGCAGCAGCAGCAGCATTGGTCAATTCCATTTAGATTTGTCTTGGGTGATAAATCTCTCCACTTCGACTTGTTTTTATCTCTTTGGCAATGGCTTTTTGACGCTGTCAAAAATCTAAATTTCAAATACTTCTTTTTTTTTAAAAAAAAAAAACAATTTTCCGCTAAATTTGACAAAATAATTGCCAGTTCCTTTCACTAATGCAAATCGCAGAGCAGCCCGAAACTGTCCAACAAACTTATGTGGTCAATATGTCATACAACATTTTAAGAAAAAGACATTTCTTGGCTGTGGAAAAACTATGGCCGGTAGAGGCTGTCATAGTTCGAGTTTGAGAGCCATGTTTTTTTTTTTCTTTTTCTTTTTTTTTTTTTTTTTTTTTTTTTTTGTGAAAAACAAATTTTGTTAATATTTATGGCATGGCCGCCGACAACTTGGCCAACAATATTTGTTAATAGCAAATTTATCAAATGGCAAGGGAAGTGGATTAGAAATGAAAAACAAAAAACACAAACAGAAAATAACTTATTTTTCGGTATGCCTTTCAAAAAGGACCCTGGATTTTTCCTCTCCCCAACAAATCCAAATCCACACATAAATAATATTTTTTTTTTGGCCAGAAACGAAAATCTTTGGGGAAATTTTCCAAAGAAGTCAACGACAACGAAGACGGAGAATTCCAGGCAAATATGATTAATTGGCATATGGACCATATCATGAACAAAACAAAATTAAAGAGGGCAAAATGAAGGAAATAGCATAGAGTAATGGATTGCAGGAAGGAAAATTCTGACAAAAAAAAAAGAGAGAAACATACCCACACATGCTATTAAAATAAATGAAGGCCAGGGAAAGAATTCCTTAAGGATCTGTATTTCTAAGAAAATACTTATACGAGGGAAGGTTACATTAGAAAGGACGCTACTCTCTATGCTTCTCAATGCTTCTCAAAAAATTTTCTTAAATATCCAGATTTCGGGTCACTTAAAACTCCTAAGAAGTCTATATTTGGAAGCCTCTGAATATTTTCAAAAAAATAACTTCTGGGGAGAATATCCCAGACAAAAAACAAGGGAACTGATGAGGATTGGTGGCTTTTTCCGAAACCTAGGTATTCCCTGCCTTACCCCCTGGTAAAACTTTACCATCGTTCTCCACTAATAAACAAACGTTGTTTTTATAAAAACAACAATAAAGGGATAAGCCTGACCATTTTGCAACAACAAAATACTATGGTATCCCGAACAAACAAGCCACACTGTTCTATTTTCAAAATACTTTTTCGAGACCTCAAAAAATCCTTCTAAAATCACTCAAAAAATCCCTTAAAAATCTTTCTGAAATCCCTCAAAAATTCTGCAGAAAAACACTTTTTCAAGACCTCTAAAAATCCCTCAAAAATCCTTCAAAAATTGAAAGCCTCTGAATATTTTCAAAAATATTGTTGAAAATGTCTCTCCTAATATTCCAGAAAGCTTTCGGGAAAGCTTTTTCAAGACCTCTAAAAATCCCTCAAAAATTCTGCAGAAAAATACTTTATTTGAGACCTCTAAAAATCCCTCAAAAAATCTTTCAAAAATTAAAAGCCTCTGAATATTTTCAAAAATGTCTCAAATGTCTCTTTCTGAAAATTTTCGGGAGCTCCTTCTAAAATCCCTTGAAAATTCTGAGGAACATACTTTTTCGAGACCTTTCTAAAAACTCCTCAAAAAATCCATCGAAAATCCCTCAAAAAATTCATCGAAAGTCCCTCAAAAATCTTTCTAAAATTCTGTAATAAAATCTTCAGAAAAATAATTTTTCGAGACCTCTAAAAATGCTTCAAAAACCCTTCAAAAATTGAATGCCTCTGAATGTTTTCAAAAATGTTATTAAAAATGTCTCTCTTAATATTCCTAAAAATTTTCGGGAAAAATACTTTTTCAAGACCTCTAAAAATCCTTCTAAAATTCCTAAAAATTCTGCAGAAAAATACTTTTCGAGACCTCTAAAAATCCCTCAAAAAATTCTTCTAAAATCCCTCAAAAAATCCATCTAAAATCCCTCAAAAAATCCATAGAAAATCCCTCAAAAATTCTGCAGAAAAATACTTTTTTGAGACCTCTAAAAATCCCTCAAAAAATCCTTCTAAAATCCTTAAAAAAAATCCATCGAAAATTCCTCAAAAAATCCATCGAACTGAGATAGTCTCCAAATATGAAAACTCAACTTTTGATAATCTATTTATTGAAATTTCTCAAAATATCACATTCAAATTTCCTTCCAAATAGTTCCTTCAAAATCCATGCCTTGTAACCGTCAAATATTTCTTAGAAGTTTCTTAAAACCCCACCTCTGATGAGCTTTAACTATCCTTTAAAAATCCCTCAAAAATTGAATACCTCGAACACTTCAAAAAAAATTTTAGTGAGAATTTTTCTCACATCCCTTAAAAAAAAAAAAAATATAGAAAAACCTCGAATGGTACTCACCATGGATCCCTCAGAAACTCCTTAAAAATAATAATAAATAAATCCCCATCAGAAAGTCTCCAAATATCCATCGAAACTTCCTAAAAGATCCGGTGATCGGAATATTCAAATATGCTTACAAAAATTCCTTAAAATTAGCAACTGGTAGTCCCGTTTATTTTATTTTATTTATTTATTTCTTTTTTTTTTGTAAAAATGGTGTAAATAATCCGCGTCCGGTAGTCTCCAATAATCCTTAAAAAATCCTAGTCTGGTATCCTCCAAGGAGTCCTCAGAAACTCCTTTAAAACTCCACGTTTGGTAGTCTTTGAATATCCCTGATAAAAATTCTGAAAATATCCACTTTAAGTAGTGTCGAAAACTTCATCAATAAATCTCCGCCAGAAAGTCTCAAAGTATCTATTGAAATTTCCTAAAAAATGCGCTGCTCGGAATCTTCAAATGCCCATTAAAAAAATCCTTAAAATTCGCCACTGATAGTCTCGATATTTCGTAAAAATATTGTAAATATCCACGCTTGGTAGTCTTCACACATCCTTCGAAAATTCCTTAGAAAATCGTCGACCAACGATCCCCTAGAAACTCCTAAAAAAACTCCACGTTTTGTAGCCTTTAAATGTCTTGAAAACTTCATCAAAAATCTCAACAAATACTTCAAAAATTACTAAAAAAAATTTGGTGTGATATCCTCCAAGGATCCTTCAGAAACTCTTAAAAAAATCTCCACGTTTGGTAGCCTTTAAATGTCCCTGAATAATTCCATAAAAATCCACTCCAAATGGTTCCTCGTCCAAGGTTCCGTCAGAAACTCGTAAAAAACTCCACGTTTGTAGCCAGAAAACATAATTTAAAAACCCACTTCAAGTAGTGCCAGAAAGTCTCCAAATATCCCTCAATAGTTCCTTTTGCAATACAGGACTGGTAGTCACCAAATATCTCTCGAAAAGACGTCAGCTAGTCTTCAATTATTTATCGAAAATTCCTCAAAAAATAACTACGTCTGATAATCTTCCAATATCCTTCAAACATTCCTTAAAAATCTACATCTCGGAATCTTCGTATATCCTTAAAAATTCCTAATCAATTCACAACTGATGAAAAATAATAAAAAAAATTCACGTCTGGTATTCTCCAAATGACCTCTATAAATTCCATAAAAATAAGGTCTGATAGTCTCCAAACATCCCATAAAAACCAAAGTATGGTAGACCGCAAAAAATTCACCGACTATAGTCACCCCTTAAACAAATCCAGTTATCTCCTAATATCCCTCAAATTTATCAAAAAAGTAAGAGTCTCCAAAGGTCCTTAATAATGCCATAAAAACTCCAGGTCTGGTAGTCTCCTTTTAAAACTTCCTTAGATAAATCTCTCCAAATGTCCTTAATAATTCTATAAAAATAGCAGGCCTGGTAGTCTCCAAACATCCCATAAAAACCTAAGTCGGGTAGTCTCCACACAACCCCAAAAAAGTTCAAGTATTGTAATCTCCAAATTATCTTCGAAAATCCTTGTCTAGTGGTATCCTAATCTCCCTAAATTTTTTCCAAAAAAATCCATGTGGCTCCTTAATAATTCCAGGTCTAGTAATCTCCCAACAACCCTCAAAAAGTTCATATATTGTGGTCTCCAAACTTCCGTTAAGAAATCCTAAAAAAATCGTTGTCTGGTAGACTCCAAACATCCATCGTATTCCTTAAAAATTTGCCTATAAATCAAGGTCTAGTTATCTCCAAACATCCTTCAAAACTTCCTTGGAAAATCCTCAAATTTGATAATTAATCCACGTGTGATAGTCTACAAAGATCCCTTAATAATTCCATAAACATTCCAGGACTCATAGTCTCCAAAAATCCCATAAAAACAAAATTATGGTAGTCTCCAAACATCCCTTCAGAAATCCCTTAAAACATTATTTAAAATTCCACTTCCTGTAGTCTCCGATTATCCCTTAAAATTCTTTGCGAGTCCGGTAGTCTTTAAATATCCCTTAAAAATCCCGCAAAAATCGAAATTTGAAAAACACCTTCAAAATTCCATATCCTGTAGCCTCCGAATATCCCCAATTTTTTGAAAATAACAGGCCTTATAGTCTCCAAGTTTTTCACAAAACATCCCAAAAGGTTCAGGTTTGTCAATCTCCAAACATTCCCCAACAATTTTATAAAAAGCTATCCCTTGGTGGCCCCCAAATATCCTCAAAAACATCCTTAGAGGTGTTAATTTACTGACCAATGCTCCCCAAACTGCTCACAATACCCTCATATCATCGCCTGCTCCTCCACAACTAGTTCCCCAGACGTCTGTTAGGTAAGTGTGTCCTGGATGAGCGAAGTCGGAGGGGTGGGGATGGGGTGTGTATGTGTCAAATTTCAGGAGGCCAGTCGGAACGTGCCTTGAATTTTCTTTTCGATTATTTTTCGTTTCGTTTCTAATGAGTTTTTGTTGACTTGCTAGGATTTCAGTGACAAATTATGTGCCATAACTTTTGGTGGGTATAACAAACTGAGGATTATGTGACAGGAGAGACACCCAGCCACACAGATGGGGCAAAACACAAGACAAAAACAAAACAAAAAGAAAAAATACAACAACAAAAAAAATAAATGAAAATGTTGGCATTATTTCAGTGGCCCCACAAAATAAAGATGTTTCCAATTTTCCAGGAGTCATTTCAGTATGGCATTGGGGCAAAAACTAAATGAAATATTAGTCGAAGTGACAATTTTTGTGGGTATTAATTAAAGAGAGAGTGAGAACGGGAGGGGTTGTGGGTCGGGGAGGTGTTTTGGATCAAAGTTTTCTCATTAAAAAATCTCAAAACGCATCACCATGACTGCGCAGAGGAAAAGTCACAACCATCGCTAGCCATCTGTGAGCCATTGTGGCAGTGGAACCCACAAAGTTTTTCGCGTGCACTTCCCGAAAATGTTTACTCTGGTTGGGAGAGAGGTTTTCTAGCTTTGGCTCTGCCATAGTGCTTTGGATAAACATTTTCATTTGCAAGCTAAAACCACATCATTAAAACTTCATTTGTCATCAGCCGTTATGGCATCACCATTCCACGCAAAAAAGAAGTCAAACAAATCCATTGCCACAGTTCAGTGACAAAAGTTTGGATATTTGCCTGGGACACACACACAAAAAGCTACAGAGTTGAGGGGTTAAGTTCGGGTTTGGAGGGAAAGCAATGCACCATTCAATGAGGCGGTAGCGATGATGATATTGCCAAAGTTTGGGATAAACACGATTTTCGGGGAGGAAGATATGATGCGCGAGAGGTCGAGGATTCCATGGGGTAAGTTTGAATAGATAACAATCAGTTTGTATATCCTAAATCAAATTTTATTAAAAGTTTCTTAGAAAATACATTCTAGAATTGAATAGAATTCAATCATGATAACTCTTGAAATGACGATCCTTCGAGAAATGCGAAGAAACAATATATATCCAAAAATAAAGTCTTTATGGAGGGATTAAAGGAAATCACTACGGAGAAAGTGAAGCAGTCTTTTCAAATTGATTTTTGTGTAAATCGAAAACTCCCCTCAATAGGTATAGAAAAGGGTGGTCGCGGTGGTGCTGATGAAGTGTACAAAGTTTGAGATCAATAACATATTGAGTAAACTAGATAAGACACGCGGGAGATCGAGGATTCCATGAGGTACACTTGAATATATGACAACAAGTTTTTATATCTAAAATCAAATTTAATTGCAGATTATTTTACGGAAAATGCATTCCAAGCTTCAAGAACATTCAGATCCTGATTCAGCAAAAAATAATGGCTCTTCTTGGAAAGCAAGAAAGTGATATAACCAAAAATAGAGTGTCTGAGGACGGATAAAATTAAATCACTACGGAGAAAATAAGCCGTTTTTCTAGTGAAGTTTTATGCAAAACGAAACCATCTCGCAATATATGTCGGAAAAGTGGCCGCGGTGGTGCTGAAGAAGTTTACGAAGTTTGGAATCAACATCATTTTTTCGGAAGCCAGATATGCTACACGGGATGTCGAGGATTCCATGAGGTAAGTTTATATAGATGACGATGAGATTTTTTATCTTAAATCAAATTTAATTCAAGAATATTTTTGCCAAAATGCATTACAAGCTTTAAGAACATACAGATCATGTTGCAAAATAAAGCAATGGTCCTTCGAGCAAAGCAAGAAAGTGATATAATCGAAAACAGAGTGTCTTTCGATGATGAAAGCAAGTCAGTCACCATGAAGGATATTAAGAGGGCTTTTCAAATTTATTTTTATGGAAATCGAAACCATCCCACAATAGATGTGAAAAATGGTGGCCGCGTTAGTGCTGATAAAGTGTGCCAAGTTTGGGATAAACAACACTTTCAGGGAGCTAGATATGCCACGCGGGAGGTCGAGGATTCCATGAGGTAAGCTTGTAGAAATTACGATTACGATTGTATATTTTAAAACGGATCTTAATTCAAATTTATATTTTGGGAAAAATCATTCAGAGCATAAATAACATTTAGATTATGCTTCAGCATAAAAAATGGTCCTTCGAGCAACGGAAGAATGTGATATAACCAACAGAGTGAAAGGAAATCACCACGAAGGAAATTTAGCAGACTTTTCAAATTGATTTTTATGGCAATTGAAAACTGCCCTCAATGGATGTGGAAAAATATGGTCGCTATGGTACTGATGAAGTGCACAAAGTTTGGAATCAACAGCATCCTCAGGGAGGTAGATATGTCAGGCGTGTGGTAAAGGACTCCATGAGGTCCATTTGAATAGATAACAAGAAGTTTGTATATTTTAAAACAAATTAAATCCCATTTTATTTTGGGAAAAATTCACTCGGAACTTAAGTAACATTTAGACCAGCATAAAGTAATGATCCTTCAAGCAAAGTAAGAAGGTTATATAACCAAAAACAGAGTGTCCTTAGACATATGAAAGAAAATCGCCATGGAAGAATCGAAGGAATCGAAAACTTCATTCAATAGATGTGGAAAAGGGTTGCCGCGGTGATGCTGATGAAGTGTACCAAGTTTGGGATCAACAACATTTTTAGGAAGCCAGACATGCCACGCGGGAAGTCGAGGATCTAACGACGCTTCCTTGGGAGATGATAAAGAGTTTATATACCTTGAAGACAATTTTAAAACATCCCTCAATACGCGGGGGAAAATGTGGCCGCAGTGATGCTAATGAAGTCTAAAATGTTTGGAATCAACTCCATTCTCAGGGAGGTAGATATGCTACGCGGGAAGTCGAGGATCTAACGACGCTTCCTTGGACATATGACTTAGAGTTTATATACCTTGAAAAAAATATTAAATGCCAAGTTTAGTTTTGAGAAATCTATTCGAAAGTTGAGTAGCATTCTGATCATGATGCAGCAGAAAACTATGGTCCTCCCAGCACAACAAAGAAGCAATATACCCAAACATAAAGATTGTCTCTGATCGAATCAAGAGGAATCTGCTTTGAGGAAATTGAGCAGATGTTTGAATGAAAATTGTTTGTAAATCAAAAACTCGATGAGATAGTGGTTCTCGTGGTCCTTCGAGCCCAATAAAGCAAAGAAATCATTCAATGGGTTTGCTTCTCAAGCCCGCAATAAATATAAGAGATCTTTGCAATGGACCCCTGAAAAGGACCTCCACAAACCAACTAAAGGAGAGAAATGGGAGAATTTATAAGTGGTGAGAGGGTTAATCTCAACGGCAGAAGAGAATAGCCTTTACTCTCCCCTACTTGAAACGGTTTTTTTAGATCTCAGGAAAGAAATATTTGCAGAGCTCAGCTTATTTCTGGCATCAGTTAATCTTAGAGCCCTATTTTCCAGACCAATCTTCTGCCGTTGAGATTAACTCTCTATGTGGCGAGAATTAATCGAAAGGACGGAAATGGTTCTCTTTAAAGGGTTGAAAAGCAGGCTCTTCGACAATTAACTTAATTGATCCCTTTCAAAAACTCTAAACTAATAACTCTATGAAGATTTAAAAATGGTTCCAACTAGAAGAGAGGACAGTGAGAAAAGGGTCCCAGTGAGACTTTTCGATAAATCAAAAAGAGGACAGGATACAGAGCATTTTTAAGCAGCCTCAAAGAGTTTCTCTTAACTTTTAAAATGGATCTGATTCGATGTCATAAATTAGGACTCAAGGTGCGTTAAGGCATTTCTGAAAGAAAGAAAGCTCTGCCTTATCGAAGCCTTTTGGAGGATTTGAAAGGAGTTCTTTTAGAAGAGTTTTTGGATGCCTACGCACGACTGAAAGGGAGACTTATTTGCAGCTGGAAAAGAGGCTGCATAGACAACCGAATGACGTTCTTTTTGCAAAAGGGATAGAAAAAAGGAAGAAATTTTTTGATTAGGAAAGTGCTGCTGAATGGAAGCCTTTTTTGGAAACCAAACTTCAGTCTATTTTTGAAGACAGAAATCAAGTCTTTTACGGACGGGAATTTCTTTTCCTTTTTTTTGGCTAAATTATCGTCTCCCAATCAATTGATTGGAAGCCTTCTTAGGCGACAGAGAAGCAGTATTTTTGAAATATCCGAAAGAAGGTATCTATTAACTTCTGGTTTTGGCCAGAAACCGAAATCATTTAACTTAAAACCCAAGTGTGTTAAAATATTTACTCCACGTCAGAATGACAAATGTAATGTAACCTGTTCCAACTTCGTATTCGAATATTCTCTCTTTCCTCAGCTTTTTTGTTTACCATTTGACAATACGTTCAAATGACTTTTCCCTCTCCCCAAAATTCCCACTGAAAATTAAAAACGCAAAACAAATATTGAAACTTTTCACTTACCGTAAATAAACAGCTGGCAACGCAAACCGCAGCCCATGAACCAACCCAATACCTGAGAACAGTGCGTTCTTTTTCGGGGAAGAACATGGCATGACAGGGAGCACCACAGTGGAGTTTTTCCTGTAAGAGGAGAAGAAGGGAAAAATGAAAAATCAATTAGAAACGGTACACATCCATGTGAAGTTGGCAAAATTTAAAATTCAAATTCAAAGACTTAAAAGAGAAGTTGTTGTGCTACGCAGTATTTTTTGATAAAACCAGAGCAGTATTGCCATGGGGAACAAGCTCATGTTATTTCCTAACTTGGAGGTTAATAAATAATGTGTCGTCCTTGATGTATTTTTATGTGCTGTATCCTGGCCCCTTTCCCGCTAGCTTTTCTTTTTGCCTGGCAAGGGAATTCGTTAACAATTTTGAAATTCCATTTCATTCATTTTGGAGTAGATTTGCCAGGGAAAGGGGGGAAGATCTGAGATTTCCTCGTAAGCACGAGTTGCAAATGTTCTTCGTCCTATGTGAAGGACATGAGAAGAGAGCTCATTAAAATTTCAAATTTTCCTTTTGCAAAAACAGAAATCAAAGAACAAGAGTAAAAAATAGCAAGTGAAAATCTAAAGACTAGGAGTTGAAAGAAATGGAAAGTAAAGAGAAACAAGAATTCATATCAGCAAAAAAAAAACGATGTGTAATGTAAAAGAGATTTTCTTCTTCTTTGAAAGCTGGTATCTAATATTCATTTTACGTCGTATTCATAAAGGCAAGTCAACATGGAATGCCATAAAAACTAAAGTCACCCCCTCCCCATTAAAAAGAGTGTCTTTTCAGAAATGTAAAATAACGAAAAAAATAAAGGAATCTGAATCTGTTTGCCAGACAATCAAACAGACGCACATTAAGTCTTATAATACTGGTCCATTAAGCCTTCCAAGGGCGTCAATGTGTGGCTGGGGGTGCGGAGACAATAAAAAGCAATTTAGAAAATTCTGTTCTTCCTTTGTCCTGGTATTTACTTTTGATAAAGTGTAAGTAATTTTTTCAGTCTTTACGGAAGGTACGAAACATAAACACAGGTATTAAAAGAAAGAGGAGAGAGATAAAAGTTAAGATTGGATATGATTTTTAATATCCATAAATAAAAGATTATCAAGATGGAAGGCTGGGAGGCAACGGAAAGGGGGAGGAAGATGCTGGGGGTAGAGATAATAAAAACCTATTAGAAAAATTGGTAGTTATCCGTGACTTTGATGACCCATGGCGAATGTGAAACGATGGCCAGCCATTAAAAAGTTAGGAGGTAACAATAGTTTTGGATCTGGGTTATCAAGATTTTCTAAAATTTTATTGAGAACAAAAATTAATTGGCTTGAGGCGAGGAATGGCAATTCCAGGAAAGATTTAAAAACTTGCAGCTATTAGAATAAGATTTAGATTGGAGCAGGAAACCATTGTATTTAGAACAAAATTGAATTGCCTACGAACGGATAATGCCCTTAAGGACATTGGAAATGCGTTATTGTTTTTGACTAAAAAGAAGAGGAGATTCCAGTAACTTCGGAACATTTTCTATGACTTTGGTGATTTCTGGCCGAAGGGAAACCGATGACCAGCCATAAAAAATCAGTAGCCAAAAATGGCAGTGGATATAAGCTATCTTTGGTTTTCCATAATTAAGTTTTTCAAAATTTTATTGAGAACAAAAATTAATGTACTATGGTCTTAAATTGGAGCAGGAAAGCATTTCGTTGAGAATAAATTTAATTTGTTTTAGACGGATAATGAGTCTCTCAGGACGACTTCCAAATTTTCAGCTATTAGAGTGTGAAGTAACTATGGCCTCGAATTAGATCAGGAAATCAGCAAACAAATTATGGGTTTTAAAAAATTTGTTGCGAACAAAAATTCACTTTTCTGGGACCTATAATGAATCTGTTACGGCATCTGAAGATCTTGTCCGACAAACAATACATCGGGAATCTAAATAGACAACAGAAAAATATTCCCAAAGCATGTTTGGATTTAGAACTTCCATAAAGATTTTAAAATTTTATTGAGAACAAAAATTAATTGGTTTTTGGGCGGATAAGGAATTTCTCATAAGGACTAAAAAGTTTGCATTAGAAACATTTAATTTGGAGTCTATAAATCTACCGAAAATAATAATTCTCCAAAACAAAAAAGAAAAATAAATAAATAAATTGGGAACATACATTAATTGATTTTAGAATCTCCTAGGACAAATTCATAGAAATATAGTCTCGAATTAAATCAGGAATTCAGGGGACAAATTAGGAATTAATGATAATTGATTTTGGATGGATAATGAATTTCAAACAATGACTGAAGAGCTTGCTGAGCAACAACTTTCTCGGGAGTTTCCGTAGGCCACTGAAAGCGTGTTCTAAAGGATGCTGGGATTCGAGTTTTCCAAAATTTGATTGAGAACAAAAATGTACTGCTTTTAGACGATGAATGAACCTTCCTGGAAGACATACAAGCTTGCAGCCATTACAGTTTAAGAAAACAATAGACCCGAATTGGAAGATTCTAATTTTCTCACAACGTTTGGAGAGATTGCCTTTAAAACAATTCTTTGTGAGTATATGTAGTTGACCGAAAAATATACCTAAAGTAGTTGAGTTAAAACAATCAGCATTTATAAAATTTTATTGAGAACAAAAATTAATTGATTATAGACTTTAAATTAAACTCCGAGGGCAATTCAAGGTCAAGATCATAATTAAAACATTGCCAGGATGTGAAATATAACCTCTCGTGCATTAACGGCTGTATTCGCCCAATATGCAGACCATGCAATGCCGATGTCTTTGGAACTATGCCAAAAATTAACTTTAAATGAAAATATGTTAAATTATTTTTTTCACACATTAATCTACGGATGACAGCTTCCAAAAAAATGACTCTTCAAAACATGTAAGTACTTCCAGACAGAGGATAAAACTTGTTTAAATAATCATGTTCCTCCTGCTTTTCGCATGACTATGAATCGTGCCATTTTGAGCCTTAAATATTTCATTTTCCTTTTTAACACTTGAAAATTGTTGAAGTGCAGTTTTTTCACTTTTCATTTTGTCGCACCTTTTTTATGCCAAGGTGGTTTCAGATTTTTCCCCCGCTCTCTCTGGGTCTCCATCCTACAGAAACCCTTTTAAAAGTGTTTAGGGAATTTTTGTACTTGTTTTCATTTTCTTTTGCTACCTACAAGGGATTGTGTATGCGAAAAAAAACTAAATTAAGGTAAATGGCAAGACAAACAACAAAAAATTCTTACACAATTTATTTTATTTTTTTTGTCGCAACGGAACACTCGCAACGATAACTGAAAAAAACATTTAGCTTGATTTCTCTCCTGATTTTTCTGTCTACCAACCGGTATCTTTTCTTGTCTTCCATTAAACCGCCAAGGAGTGATCTAAGCCGAACTAAAGGGGTTTAGACTCTGATTGACTGTCACGGACTGGCATCTGATGAACGGAAAGGGCATGCAAAGCAATGTGTTTTTCTGTTGCTGCTAAGTTTGCCGAGAGTGAGTGCCGTAATACATTTTTGACAAGTTGTTGCTGCTTTTATTGTCATTGTTGTTGTTATTGTACTTTTTGTCATGTTCTTCAGGCTGCTGCTGTTTCTGATTTCTTGTTTCGTCGCTTTGCGTACAAATGTTGTCCCCAAAGGGAATTGTGCCTTGCATGCTTTTTCTCCCTCTCTCTCCCTCTTTCTCTCTCAGAGTGTGTGTGTGTGCCTGGAGTGCATGGTGTGATGTGCAGAATGTTAAACGTGTGTGGTACACAAGACAACAGGAACAATAACAACATGTGCTCCATTTATTGAGCTCTTTAAGTGGCAAACTAACTCTTCACAACTCTCGCAACAATCAAAGGCGACAGACACAACCATTCAGTCGGGGTTGATTCGGTCGGGCTCGTTGTGCCTGACATTATTGTTCGTGTTCAGTACCTTCTGCGCCATGGCGACCAGCAGCCAGCAATCATCAATGAAGAATGCCCAGGCGGCAAACAAAAATGCTATGTTGTCACATTTCACATCGATTCGGGTACAACACTTGAGCGGATATTTAGTGGCCGGGACGAAATGCTTGCTCGCTTGCCTCTGTTTGGGCAAAAGTGTAACAATTTTGTGAGTTTTTGGCGGTAATTTTTGTTTTCTCGACGTGGTGGCAGGCAAGTGGATCAAGCTAATTAAAATAAATTTTTTAGCTGACAAGTGCAATAAAATATGCAATTTATTTTTGATCCCCAGAGAGAATTTCAAAAAGGGTTAATGTGGAGAGAAATTAAAACCCACTAGTTGGAGATTTTTTGGGAATCTTTAATTTTGGGTGACCGCATTATAAAAGCATAAAAATAAGCAGTGGGACAGGCATTGCAATAGCTAAGAAAACACTTAAGAGGAGAAGATAAAACCATTTCACAGTTGGATTTTTGCTTTGTTAAGGCAGAATTTTACTTGAGAGCCAGATCAAGAGTCATAAAACTAATTAATTTTTGTTCTCAATAAATATTTTTAAATTCGAATGAAAATAGGGTATTCTGAAAATTGTAGACAATAATTTAAAATTTATTTTTAGCGACCGGATCTGGATGTTATTAAAACGTTTTTTCAAGTGGATCAAGCTAATTAAATTAAATGTATAGCTGACAAGTGCAATAAAATATACAATTTATTTGTGATCCCCAGAGAGAATTGAAAAGGGTAATAAGGAGAGAACTTAAATAGCCCACTATAAGCCCACTAAACCATTAAGAGAAGAAGATAGATTAATTTCACTTTTAAAGTATGTTGGATTTTTGCTTAATATAGGCAGAATTTTACTTGAGAAGCAGATCAAGAGTCATAAAACCAATTAATTTTTGTTCTTAATAAATATTTTAAAATTCGTATGAAAATATCATATTTTGAAAATTGTAGACAATAATTAAAAAAATATTTTTAAAGACCGGATCAGCGATCGAAAAGAAAGTAATCTTGTCGATTAGGGCAGCGCCTTAACATGTTCGAAAAGATAATTGGAAAGGATCAAGGGGACGTAAAAAGTCCTTAAATAAAAGAATGAAACAATTTTTGTTCTCAATAAAAATCTATGCTTTTAAAAAAGAGTGTACGATGAGAAAATAGCTCAATCTCCCTATTCGATTGTCAACTCTATTCTGCTCGACTGAAGCAATATTTAGTGAGAAAGGAATACAACCGCTTCGCTTGGGTGTAGATTAAATTCTCATTTTTATTTAAAAATATGTTTCTGAAGTACTACTGAAACTAATCTCACTTAACCTAATCGCAGCTACATAATTACTCTTATCTATCCTAATATTGAATGGAGAACATTGCAGGGCTGCTCGACATTTCATTCAAGTGGTCATGTACATATACTGAGCCCATCGATATCTCATAACTTTTATTATCTCACATACACAAGATCACCGAATTCTTCACATGTGGTATTTTATGGCTACTGGGAAATATGTAATTTTAGTATATTTATTGTTTATTGCTAGATTTTCCAAGCGCTTGCTTTTTCCCTGAGCCAAAAAAATGCAAAATGTTCTCATAAGGCCAATTATTTTTTGTTCTCAATAAATATTTATAAAGTCGTATTAAACTATTCAATTTTGTCAATGGTAGACAATCAATAAAATGTATTTATGGCCACCAAAGTGGAACTTTATACCATATTCGGAAAGAGAATTTTAGAAAAAGTTAGGGGAGAAACCTCTGAAATAAATGGGTAAAAAGTTTAAATCTTAATATTCGGTGAATTTTTTTTTATACTTTCAAAAAAATTTTTTCTCAATTAATTTTTTTTAAATTCTTGCAATAAAAAGTGAATTTTTGGCTCCCCGCTGTACGACCAGGAAAGATAATTAAAAGAAGTGGAACAGAGGAAGTAAATAAAATTGTAGACAATAAAAGCAAATTAATTTTTACGGCCAAAAAAATAATACTGCAGACGACCAGCGTGAATCCTTACACCAGTGCGGAAAGTTAATTGAAGGGGTTTTAGGGGAAATAATGAGCAGCTAAATATAATTTTATTTTTGACGTCGATAAAAGTTATTCTCCTTTTTACCAACATAAAAAATCAGAACGAAAGTATATCTTTTTTCAGACCACCGCTGGATGAAATTCATACCAGAAATGGGAGGAACAAGCGCTATTTTAGTTGTCCACGTTGTTGTAAAAAATTTTGCAGCAGAAGAGAACTGAACTGTAATATGTAAATTTTGTGACTAAGAGATAAAAATAAAAAAACACGGACTTAGAACAATTTTTATGACCTTTAAATAAATCGCAGAGCTTGGACGCAAGCCAGAAGAAAATGGTATTAGTAGCCAGGCGCCAATTCTGCTGTAAATGGTAGCATCAGAAGAAAACTGAAATAAAAAATCTAAATTCTGCGAGCCACTAATAAAAACCAAAAATTAGGAATAAAAAATCTCAAACGAATAGCGGAGCCTAGGTGCCTCGAAGTAAGACGAAAGTGGTGGCAAAGGATGACATATGAGGTTTTTCATCGATCACAAGATTGAGTCCAAAGCTTTGTTCCCAACTGCTCGTCAAATATTAAACATATGTACTTTGGTCAGGAGGTTAGATATTTCCACAATGAATGATAATCTGAAGAAAACATACAAATGCAAAACAATTAATTTTTGTTCTCAATAAAAATCTTCATTTTCGAAAGGCTTGAAGTTTAATAATCAGGAAGGACTCAGGACTTAATGAATGGCTCTTATATACCATCAGATTCGTCCTGAAGATTTTTTTTTATATTTTTCTGGCTTTGTCGTCAGTAAGTGAGTGTGAAATTTCTCAGATATGACATTCAATCAAGTTTGTGTTTCGTTCCATCGTTACGTGGGAAAGGTATAAGAGATGACCATTCAATTGGTCTGATGATGTTCGGCTTAGAGGCAACTATACTACAGGAACGGATCTTGAAGAATGAAGAGCAAGGAGAGTGAAAAAAGTGGAAATAATAAACCAATCAATTATGGTTCTCAATAAATATTTCGAAATTTAGGTGAAAGGATGTTTTTGAGAATTTTTAAGAAACGGATTCTTAAACTATTATTTGTAAGTATGACGCACTCGAAGAAGGAAGAGTAAGGAGGGAAAAAAAGCGCAAATAATAAACCAATCAATTATTGTTCTCAATAAAATTTAAGTGATGATGTTAGGCCCCGAATGTATGTCTTTACAATTTTTAAAAATACCTTTGACTATGGAATTTTATAAAAAAAATGTTTTTAGTCCAGGCAGATGCATAAAGTTTTGTAGAAAAATTTTCCTGGACAATATGAACTCTTAAAATTGTTTTACAATTTTCCAAGATCTAGGTGGCCTGTAAAATTTTGAAGAATATTTTTCATAGACCTCGAAATTATGTACAATTTTAAGAACATTTTCCATATGGCTCGGAGGCCACTACAAGTTGTATTTACAACCCGCGGAAGGATGCCTTTACAACTTCTGAGAAAAGTTTTCCTTTGGGCTATAAAAGTTTATAAAAAATTATTAAAAATTGTTGTCGGTGGTCTAAAAGGTTTTTTCGAAACATATTCTTAGAACTGGAGTCTTATAAAATTTTTTAGGAAATTTTTTTCTTATCCCTTGGTGACCTGTAAAATGTTAAATAATATTTTTTTTATAGAACTTGGAGGTCATTAAAATTTTGTAGACATTTTGTCGTCGGTGGTCTAAAATATTTTTTTATAAACATAATCTTAAAACTGGGGCCTTATACAATTTTACGGGAATTTTATTCCTAGCCCTTGGTAACCTGTAAAATGTTAAATAATATTTTTATAGACCTTGGAGGTCATTAAAATTTTGTAGACATTTTGTAATGTCTCATAAGTTTCCAAAAACATATCCTCAGGCATTCTCGTAAATATTTCTCTTAATGACATTTTAAGTTATTGTGCCTTCAAAAATTTTAAAACTAATTTTGAAAAACTTCCATTTTGTAATCTCTGTGCTCTGATATGATGGCCATTAATTATTTTTTCTGAAAAGATATCGTCGAAGTATTTTAAACTTCATTTTCAAGTGTATGGTCCAGCCTACAAAAATCTACCCACCCAAACAATATCATCATCATCATTTATTTTAAAATGCAATGAATAAAAGCTTTTTAGCCCAAGGGCCAAAAAAAAAATGGCAGAAAGGGAACAGACAATTGTCTTTTACGAAAAAAAACCGAATATTTCAACTTAAAGTCATAACTTCCCCTTGTGCAGTGGCTTAAGGTTTCATTTTGCTTAAATTGTTAAGAAATCGGATAATGGTTTTCTTTGCTTTGCATCTGTCTGCCGATCTGCCTGCCTGACTGGCTTTTGCCAAGTTTTTAACACATTTTGACCAAGAGAACAACCCCCTCGGCCAAAGAAACAAAAGATGTGGCAGAGGAAGAAGAAAAGAAAAGCATGCCCAAAAGATAACCATGAGCACAAATATGACCGTGTAAAGCAACCCCAGAGCATCAAGGCAAGAAAACAACAACAAGTTCAAAGAGAGGCAACTACAACACCAAATTGAAGTTAAATAGTGCAAAAGACTGTGGGCCCTTGGCGTGTACGTTAACTACAATGCCGACAGCCTGATTCAATGTTATACTTTATGCCTGCCTTAACGAGTCCTTTACGCTCCCCCTGAAGGAACACATCAAAAGGCAAGACTGAATGTTGGCAGTTGTAATTTTGTTTTCGGTCAAAGGCTACACAAAATTTTTGTCTGCACCGCAAAAGAGAGAGAGAGAGGGAGAATGCGGGGGAGGAGAAACACAGAGATTAATATTAAAGTAACCCTGACATTGTGGACCGTGGTCGCATGGCGTACAGTCAAAATGTACATTGCATCCGCCGCCAACTTAAACACAATTTTTTTGTGGAAAATAGATTAAACTTATCAAGGAAGCAAGAACGTTTGTAGTGGATGATAATATTGCCAACGTGTTGGTAACCAGCCAGCCATCACCTGAGAGGAACAATGGAGGAAATTTTAAATGATTTCAAGAGCCAACCTTTGCAGGACTTCGAATTAAAATCCAAATTTAACATATTTGCATTTAAAGTTAAACATTTTCGTAATCTTCTAAAGCCTATAATTTAAAAAAAGTCAAGGACCTTTTCCAGATGTTGCCCTTGTAAAGACAGTTATATTCACCACATATCCACAAGAAATAAGCTATGACGGAGCTATCAAAATATATAGGAATTGCCTACATGAATTGCATGGCTAAACTAATGATGGGTTTTTTTGAATGAAATACTCTTTAAATGGGTGGAAAGAAATCAAGTTCTAAACGAATACCCAGCAGGATTTGGAAGGGGTTAGTGTAAGAATCGCCGACGGGATATTTGAAATATGAAGACAACCGGATGTTTATTTCGGATTTTATGATTGATTTAGATATCCAAAATGTCTACCCTTTGTGGGGGAGGTACCAGAAGGAGTGAATCGATATTGTCCATATTCACGGCAGATCTTGTTTTACTAGAAATGAAGGGATGTGAAAAATTTAAAGGAAACCGGATGCTTATTTCGGATTTTATAATCGTTTTGGTTATACCAAACGTTTACCCTTTATGGGGGAGGTACCCGAAGGAATAGTTAGATCTCTACGATTTTTTAAATATAACTTGTGTTTATGGAAATATTGAGATGTACCAAGTCTGAATGGTCCCAGTCCCCTAGCACCGTGCCGTCTGAGTAACAACAGTTTCCAGTAGGAATTTGTGATATAAATCCGTCGATCCACGAGTCTCTGATAAGAATTAATGTTTGGCGTGAGGTGGCACCAACTGTTTCAGAAACCCAGTCCGATACCATGTTTTCCATTGACTCTCTCGTTTTTATCCGTAAAATTGGGCAGTCGATGGCAGAATCGGGACTGTCAGTGCCATATCTTGAACGTGACAACACAAACCTCGGCAATTGACATCCTTCCTTAGAGTACTTATCGAGGTCTTTAATTCTTGAATATTCTTGTAGTCTGTTTGAGTACTTATTAAGGTCTCTCGCAATCGTAGCTTTGAATTTCTTGTATCCCCTTTTAACTACAGTCCAACAACTAGTAGATTTAAAGAACATTCCCCCGGAAACCTGTAGAGTACTTATCCAGATCATAATCCTTCATACATTCGGCCTTCCCGTCCTGAGACTATGAGTACTTATTAAGGTCTCGTGCCCAGACGAATCCCAGTGAGCCCTGTGGATAGCGGGCCGTTAGAATAAGTGCACCAATAACTAAAATTTGTTCCGATATTTGTTCTCTCTATGTGTGAATAAAACACCTTTAATTGTACAACCAATCACACAGGTCCTTCTCTCTTTCTCACAAATTTTGAACAAATTTCTGTACGAACCCGTGAACCCCGACAAGTTATTCCAGCCCTAGGGAAGAAATCCTGTCGTTACAATACCTTATCTGAATATCAATTGGGTGTATATATTAAGCTGTCTCTAAAGCCCAGGTTAATGTTGTCCTCATTTCAGGATACGTGTTCCTTTATCTATGTTTTTTTTGGTGTCACATTTTTTATCCATAGCTTGAATGTAAATTAAAAAGTTCCAATAAAGAAGATATGAAGACTTCTAAGGACCCACGAAATATTTTTTTATTTTGTCTTCAATTTATGTCCCATAAAAATTAACTTTAAATGCAAATATATTAAATTTATTTGGCAAAAGGGACTTTACCATTTCCTGCAGACTGATTTCATTGATTTTGAATTTTTTTATCGCCTACTGTCCATTACCATTTTCTTCATTTCCATTTTTTGTTCTCCCCAAAAAAAAAGTATTCGTATTTTTGGTTTACTGTGCGTTGCATCGAACCTTTTGATGTTGTACCAAAATTTATCTTTAATAAATTAAATCACTTTAGAGGAGAACGAGCAAATAAGTCCTTCAATTGTTTGTCTGCTATCAAGCGGATCGGCCGGCCGGGAGACATCATCCCCATCCTCCATTAAAGGAGTTACCGAGCAAAATGGCTTTTAAAATTATTGCCTGCCTGCCGGACGGTTGGTCGGCTGGTCTGAAAATCAACAGCTTTTGGGGAATGGTTGCATCAACTTTTGTGAGAGCTGGACAGGATGCTTTGCTGACGACAAACTGACGACTGAAGTCGTTCGCCAGTCAGTCATTCAAAAATGTTTACGTAGGTTGTTTGCCTTCCCTACACTTGGGCTTCGCCTCCTCCTCTCGGGGTCTACCTTGTGTGCATGTATGCGCTGGCCGGCCCTTGGGCAACAATTATTTATTGTTTGGCCATATAATAAAAGTACAAGTTGAAACAATGCTTCCACCTATCATCCAACTTCACCTCTGCTCTCCTCTGCACACACAACGAGCCCAAAGCCTCCAAAGTGAATTGAATGAATTTTTGCGTTGCCTGAATCCACCAAAAGCCTGTGCCGGCAGAGTGAACTGCAAAATGCCGGGATGCGGTCGCTTGTATTGTATTCGCTTTTGCTTTGCTCCACTGCATTTGGCAACGTGTTGTGTGTTCGGCTCACACAAGTTTGAGATTTCTGTGGCGGCATTGTTGTTTACGTTTGGGTTTCAAATGTAAAATTCTACCGCACCAAAGAAAACCGCCAGGAACAATAAAAGCCGCACCGAAACAAAAATAATGCGAACTCCACAAAATGTGAAACTCAAAGCCCAACTGCCGTCCCACCTAACGCCTTCACCACCACCAATCAGCCAGCCAGCCAGTCAGTTTGCCACGATGTTTCAGATAAAACAAATTTGTTAAATTTGTAATTCAACTGATCTGGAGCTAAAAAGTTTTGTTAACTGCATACAACAACTGAAGAAAAAAAAAAACGCCAGTTTAGCTCAACGTCAGATAGAGCTTATGGAGAACTTGTGTAGTTCGATACGAATTATGTGTTATGGCATATAATTGTTTTCAGATAACAATGCCATTGGTGAAAGAAAAAACTGCAAACTGAACGTTGCGAAAAATATGCATAATTAATATTTGTAATAATGACACTGAACATACTTATTCCATAAAGATTGAGATTTTTATCGCACGGACAACAGCTGAGAACTACAAGGTAACTTTTGACCCAAAAAAAATGGAACAAAAAGAACAAGTTGCAGCTGAGAGTTTTTTTACGGAATTGACTTAAATTCCAATCCAATTTAATATATTTGCATTTAAAGTTATACGAAACTGAAAAACAAATCTAGGATTAAGTACCGTTAAGTTTAACAAAAATGTTCCTGGACATTTGTGAGAAAAATATGAGAAAAAGATCCCAACTTTTAACAAAAAAATACGAGGGAGTATCAACTTACATTTCTTCGAAGTAAAGGTGAGCGCGCGCCCATTTACTTTTCTATTGAAGAAAATTTGAGGCTCGCTCGCCATCTTTTCTATGAAAGTAAATTGTGGCTGGCACTCACCATGGGATGGGAAAAAGTGAGACTAGTGCTAACCAACTTTTCTATGGAAGAAAAGTGAGGCTCGCGCTCACCAACTATTCTGTGAAAGAAAAGTGAGGCTCGCGCTTACCAACTTTTTTACGAAAGAAAAGTGAGTCTCGATTGTCCACCAACTTTTCTATGAATGAAAAGTGAGTCTCGCTTGTCCACCAACTTTTCTATGAAAGAAAAGTGAGGCTCGCGCTCACCAACTTTTCTGTGAAAAAAAGTGAGGCTCGCGCTCACCAACTTTTCGATGAAAGAAAAGTGAGGCTCGCGCTCACCAACTTTTCTATGGAAGAAAAGTGAGGCTCGCGCTCACCAACTTTTCGATGAAAGAAAAGTGAGGCTCGCGCTCACCAACTTTTCGATGAAAGAAAATTCAGGCTCGCTCACAAACTTTTCTATGGCAGAAAAGTCAGGCTCTCTCCTCAACTTTTCTATGAAAGAAAAGCTGAGGTTCGCGTGAGCACACCAACTTTTCTATAAAAGAAAAGTTGAGTCTCGCGTGTGCTCGTCTACTTTTCTGTGAATAAAAGTTGAGGTTCGCGCGCGCTCCCTCAATTTTTTAAGAAGGAAAAGTTGAGGTTCGCACGCGCTCCTAATTTTTAAGAAGGAAAAGTTTTCTATGGAAAAAAAGTTGACGTTCGTGTGAGCTCACAAACTTATCCATAAAAGAAAAGTTGAGGTTCGCGGAGGAAAACGAGGCTTGTGCTCGCCAACTTTTGTGGGGCTTTTCTTCATAGAAAAGTTGCCG
Organism: Musca domestica; assembly: GCF_030504385.1. Taxonomy (NCBI): domain Eukaryota; kingdom Metazoa; phylum Arthropoda; class Insecta; order Diptera; family Muscidae; genus Musca; species Musca domestica. The sequence continues at coordinate 3,429,836 of NW_026712390.1, read as the reverse complement.
AGAGAGACTCCTTTTCTCCATAGAAAAGTTGGAGAGCGAGCGGGCTATCCTCACTTTTCTTTCAGAGCGAAGTTGGTGAATATGCGAGTTATGTATTTTAAATAAAACACTTCTTTTTGAAAAGCCTCGGAAGCTTTCTTCTGAATGAATCTTTCTGAAATTTAACATTACATAATTCTTTGTTTTGTTTACATAATCCATCCTTACAAATAACAATAACAATCCATAAAACTACAGCTGTCAATCAGTTTTAGTTTCTCTTTACAAAACGACCATCTCTCATTCTTGACTTGTTACAAAATGGTTATTTTCTAATATCTCATGTTCATTTCAAAATATTCCAAGGCCTTTTGTCTTATACCGGAAGCCTTTGTAAATAGATTTGTCACCCCTTGTGCTCGTAACAAAGTTGGTTGGTTGCGTGTGTGCGGTCCCATTGTATTCGGCCATCGTTCTTTAAGCCTTTGTATTCTTTATGGCCAAAACAAAACATAAAACTATGCTGGTAGGTAGTTCGATGTCTAGTCTAGTTGGGTTGGCAGGCCTTCGCACAGCTGGAGATCTTGTCTAATGGAGGATAATAACAAAGCTGTTAAATAAGAGTTTCAATTTATCTCCAAATGTCTTCTAGTTTCTTCTTCATTTTTTTCATTCGACTTCTCCAGTCTTTTGTCTTTCGATATTTGTTATTCGAAGAATTTATGTGTCAAAATTGGTTTGCATGGAAATAAATTTCAAGAATGCAACATTCAAAGAAAAGCAAAGAAGCCATGCTAAGTAGGAGTGTAGGCTGTGGAGTTCTTTTACAGTTTAAATTATGGCCAGCATAGAGCATTGGCAGGGAATGTTAGAACAAGTTATGGTTCCGATACAATGGAGATGCATCTCTAGTTTCAGGCATGTTCGTATCGAGTCTAGCGTCGTCGGAGTTTTTTTTTATTTATTTGCTCAGCATGAGTTTCGGTTTGTTGATTATTTATAGATGGAATTTTCATTTACATCCAGGATGACAGTGGATGGTAATGGACATTTCCCTGCCGACTTATTTATGTGGCAAATGTTTTTCTAATGGCTAAATAGTTCAAAACACTGTGTGTGCCTGTCGATTTCTTGGTAACATGTCCGTCGGATATGGCCAAAATAATTATGGTTACTACGTGTACAACATGCATACCATGCGCTCGAACAGCCAAGTCAGCCTGCCAGCCAGCCAGCCAGCTAGCCAGTCATCCAGACATTCACGATGTACTAACGGACATTGTGGACCAATTTCATGGTGCCAACCACTCAGCCAGCCAGCCATCCAGTTAACCAGCCAACATCCAGGCAGGTGCCAAAATCACGTTATCTCTGGCGAAATGCTTCCATGGGATGAGATAGTGTCATGTTTTACGGCCACTGAGAGTTTTGTCCATATTCCGATCCTTCTCCTCCTCCTCGTGATGATCCCGTTCGATGGCCTCTTGGCCATTTCAAGTTGAATGTTCGTGATAATTTAAATGAACATAATTGTTACAAATCAATTGGTAGTTTATCAAAACTCCAAAGGGGGTCATCCAGGAGAGGTACTTAAAGAGGCGATAGGAAGGCGATTTTTGAGAAAAGTTTTCACGCATCTGACACCATTAAAAAATAACAGGATATTAAGGTGAAATATGACCATGAAATTAGAGTGTACCTCTCAGGAAGTTTCCTATTAGGAAAGAATAAAAATGACTTCTACTTAAAGCAAAGTGGATCGTATAGGTTTCAATCATTAAAATGTGGGATTACGCAAATCAGCTGACTAACAGCTGTAGTTTAAAGGATTGTTATTGTTATTTGCAAGGATAGATCAAGTAAACAAAATATAGGATTAAGTACCGTTAGATATATTTTAAATATCAAAAATTTAAAAAAAAAAATAGTTTTTTGGAGAGCCTGAACTATTCTCTCATAGAAAAGTAGGAGAGCAAGTGAGAGCCACATCTTTCTTTCATAGAAAAGTTGGAGAGCACGCGCGAACCTCAACTTTTTTCCACAGAAAAGTTCGTGAGAGCACGCGAGACTCAACTTTTCTTTCATAGAAAAGTTGGTGAGCACGCGCGAGGCTCAACTTTTCTTCCATAGAAAAGTTGGTGAGCACGCGCGAGTCTCAACTTTCTTCCATAGAAAAGTTGGTGAGCACGCGCGAGACTCAACTTTTCTTCCATAGAAAAGTTGGTGAGCACGCGCGAGACTCAACTTTTCTTCCATAGAAAAGTTGGTGAGCACGCGCGAGGCTCAACTTTTCTTCCATAGAAAAGTTGGTGAGACCCTTCCATAGGAAAGTTGTCGATCACGCGCGATCCTTAACTTTTCTTTCATAGAAAAGTTGGCGAGTGCGCGCTAGTCTGACCTTAGCTCTACTTTCATAGAGAAGTTGAGAAGCGCGCAGGAGCCTCACTAACTTTACTTTCATAAAAAAGTTGAAAAGCGCGCGAGCCTTACTTTTTTTTCCAAAAAAAAAAAATTGAAAAACGTCCGGGAGCCTTAACATTTTTTCCATAGAAGAGTGGGCGAGAGCGCTCGAGCTAATGGAAAAGTTGGTGAGAGCATTCTCACCTTTCATAAAGAAGTTGAGTAGCACGCACGATTCTTGTTAACTTTACATTCATAAAAAAGTTGATGAGCGCGCGAGCCTTATTTTTCTTCCAAAGAAAAGTTAATGAGGGTGCGCGAGCCTCGACTTTTCTTTCATAGAAAACTTGGGGAGCGCGCAAACCTTACCTTTTCTTCAAAGAAAACTTGGGGAGCGCGCGAACCTTACTTTTTCATCAAAGAAAAGTTGGAAAGCGCGAGAGCCAGAATTTTTCGCCATGAAGAAAAGTTAGGCAAGTGCTCGAAACCTTTTCTTCATGGAAAAGTATTGACCTCCTTTTTCATTCCGGAAAAAATGTGAATCACGCCCACTCGTCGCCGATTTTGGTATGCCGAAAAGATATGACCCACGTGCACTCGTCGCCCATATTTCTATACAGAAAAAATATGAATCGCTCGAAATCGTCAAGGACTTTTCTACTTAGAAATCATGAAATTCGCATCCACTTGTCAACAGCTTTTGTATCAGAGGAAGATGAAAAATCTCGCGTTCGTTAACAACTTTTCTAGGCAGATAAGATGGGATTCCCGGGAACTGGCCATCAACTTTTCCATGACCAAAAGGTGAAACTCGCGTGCACTCGTCGCCATCTTTTCTAGGCCCAATACACTTAAGTCTCTCTCACTCTTCACCAAACTTTCTAGACAGAAAAGATGATCCTCGCTCCCACTCGCCACACGCTCAAGAAAGTCATCTTTAGTTCTTTTCCAAGACTTTTTCGGGGGGGAAAACGGTACTTAATTCTAGATTTTGTTTACTAAATACATCCTTAAAAATAACAATCCTTAAAACCATAGCTGTTATTCAGATGATCCAGGTAACCTGCAAAAAGATGATTAATAATAGGAAATTTCACAATTCAAGATTTATCATAAGACATAGTAGGAGAAGTGAATAAATATATGTAATTGATTGAAAGAGGACTCTCCAAGAGAGCAATAAGGAAGGAGGGAAATCTAGAGAAGTCGTAAGGAAGTCTTAAAAGACGATTTAAAGTCTGGAATATTTTTTCTGACTGAAATAAAGTCTTCGAGCAAATGATAAATAAATAATCCTCCCGTCCTGTCCTGCCTATTTTCGTGTGAAAAAGGCTTCTCTTCTCCAATGTCTTAGTAGAAATCATAGGACTTCTTTTAAGAAATTGAAAGTCAGAAGTTTCCGTATTCGCTGGAAAAAATACCAGCCTCTTTGGAATATTTCCAGTAACTGAAAAAAAGTCTTCGAGCGAATACAAATAATTCTCTTCTGGTTTGTCTAGCCTATATTCTTGTGAAAAAAGGCTTCTCTTCTGCCATGTCTTGGTAGGAAACATAGCTCTCATATATCTTTTAAGAAATGGAAAGTCAGATCTCCGTATCGTTTGGAAACCCCCATCTGTTTGGAATACTTTAAATAGCTGAAAAAAGTTTTCAAGGGAATGAAAATGATCCTCCGGACTTCTCCCGTATATGTTCGTGTGAAAAAATGTATCTCTTCTCCCATGTCTTGATAGAAAATACAGTTCTCATATCATTTCTTTTAGGAAATTGAAAGTCATAAGACTACGTAGACTGTGAAAAAAATACATGCCTCTTGGGAATATTTCCAGTAACTGAAAAAAAGACTTCGAGCGAATACAAATAATTCTGCCGTTCTGTCCCGCCTATTTTCTTGCTGTAAAAGGCTTGTCTTCTCCCATGTCTTGGTAGGAAACATAGCTCTCATATAATATCTTTTAAGAAATGGAAAGTCAGATCTCCGTATCGTTTGGAAACCCCCATCTCTTTGGAATATTCTGAATAGCTTGAATAAAAGTCTGGAGTAAAAATCTAGGGAAAGAAAATGATCCTCCGAGCTTACCCCGTATATGTTCGTGTGAAAACAGGTATCTCTTCTCTCATGTCTTGGCAGAAAATACAGCTCTCATATCATATCTTTTAGGAAATGCAAAGTCAAATGCCTCCGTCGACGGAGGGAAAATACCAATCTCTTTGGAATATTTTGACTGACTGAAAAATGTCTTCGAGCGCATGCAAATAATTCTCCCGGGTTGACCCGCCTTATTTACTACGGTAAAAGGCTTCTTTTTTTCCATGTCTTGGTAGAGAACACCGCTCCCATCCTAATTCTTTTTAGAAACCAAAAGTTATATGTATCCGGAATATTTTGACTGACTGAAAAAAAAGTCATCGAGCGAAAGAAATAATACTCTTCTGGTTTGTCCCGTCTATTTTCTTGTGAAAAAGGTTCCTCCTTTTTCCATTTCATGCCAAAAAAAAAATCTGCTCCCATCCTAATTCCTTTAAAAAATGCAACAAAATTCCCAATTATTCTCTGATAAATTCCTGAAGATTAATAACGTTTTTTTTTGTCTCTCGAATTCCGCCGCCTACTTCAATTATCGGGGAATCTAGTAATTTTAGCATTCTTTACGTTTTAGTCACACCAGTCATTTTAAAATCTCATCAAACGGCTTTACGCCTCCTCTGAATTGGAGCTGCAGGAGTATTTTTTCAATGTCATGTTAGCTGACACGACAGACAACCAAAGAACGAACATGTGCGCTTCTGCCTGTGCCACACACACACACATATCAAACGGTTGGTTGTTCGAAACATACTATTTTGTTGTTACGAAATTTTCCAGATCTTACTCTATAATTTTGTAATTTTTCTAACATGCGGATTTGCTGTTCTTTTTCCGTCATTTGGGAAAAGAATTTTCTTTTCACCGTCGGTTAGTGAATTTGTTATTGTCTCAAGTCTCGAATGGGAGATGTGTAATTTTGTTTTATTTCATTATGTGTTGACAGTTGCTTTATGGGAGAGGTAGAAAGTTGAGAGAGAGGGAGAGAAAGAAGGGGCGGACTTTTCTTTTTGGAGAGGAGGCTTTCTTTCCCTCCAAAAAAAAAAAAAAATAGAAATAAAGTCAGAACTCTACTGGGTGGGAAGAAAAAACTACAACCAAATTCAGACTGCTGTCATTTCCAAGCCATTCGTCCGACAGCTATTAAAATTATTCCAGGGACAGCTCATTATATTGCTTGCAAGCGTACAAAAGCATTTTCATGAGAATTTTCCAGAAAAAAATTTATTCGTGTTCGGAATTCAAGAGTGATAGTGTGATTTCTTTATATTTGCCTGGAGAACCAAAAGTGGCTATCGTTAGAGCACTCCAGCTTTTAAATGTGAATAAATCCTTCGTGTCTCGTACCATCGCTCGTTACCGTGATTCCGTGGTAACGTAGCCCGACATCAAGAAGGAAGTGGGCGAAAAAAACAGAAACATCAGCAGAAATGGTTCGAAAAGTAAAGAAGCGGCTTCATCGAAACCCGCGTCGCAGTGGCCGAAAATCGGCTCATGAGCTGAACATATCGCAATATTCCATTCGGCAAATATTGGAAAATGAGCTCGGGGTAAAGCCATTGAAATTCCGAAAAATGCAAGAACTTACACCGCAACAGAAAGAAAATAGACTCAAAAGAGAGAGCTAAAGAGTTGCTTCGCTTGGCCGAAAGTGGTGAACTGCCGAATTTGGTTTGGTGCTCTCCGATGAGAAAGCCAAATTCGTTGTCCAGCTGTTTGTAAACAAATGATCATGTTTACTTGCCAAAGAGGTCAGCTGAAACTGTACACCTTCGGTTGGCCACCCGAAACTTATGTGCCGGCCATGATGGTGGTGTGGGCCGCCATAACAGCCGATGGTCACTCTTCGCTCGTATTAATCGACCGTGACATCAGAATAAATGCCGAATATTATCGCGAAAATATTCTGGAGGGTGTATGAAAGCCTTGGGCACGCAAACATGTTGGCTGCAGACCAACAGAACTCAGCACCATTGCACTCAGCACGCGCCACCCAAGAATGGTTACAAAATGAGGTTCCTCCCCGCTTCATTTCCAGCGCACACCATGGCCACCAAAATCTCCGAATACCAATCCGTTGGATAATTTTGTCAGGAATATTTTGGGGAAAGCAAGGTTGGCACTAAAAAATATCAAAGCGTCGATCAGCTCAAGCAAGTGCTTCGCCGGAACTTTTCTTCTAAGAAAATTTGCCGAGAATTTGCGAACCTCATTCACTAATTTCCAAGCATATGAATTGGAATTCCCTGGCAATCGTCGAAAATGTTTCTACCCTGAAAAAACTGAATTCGCGCGCACTCGTCACCAAGTTTTGTGTGAAGAGAATTCAAAAAAAGGTTCGGGTTCATCACCAAAACTTCCTATGTCAAAATTTGTGGAATTTGACACTCAGGACGCGCCACCCAAGAATGGTTACAAAATGAGGTTGCTCGCTTCATTTCCAGCGCGCAATGGCTATCAAAATCTTCGAATACCAATCCGTCAGACTACTGTGTCTGGAGTATTTCGGAAAGCAAGGTTGGCACTAAAAAATACCAAAAGGTCGATCACCTCAAGCAAGCGCTTCGCCGGAAATGGGCCAAAATCGCGCCGAGCAACATTTGGGCAGCGTGTGACGGTTTCATTGACCGTTTGAAGATCATAATTCGTGCCAAAGGTGACCAGTTCAAACAAATCTAAAGTTGTTCTAAAATTTGATGCCATTTCCGATTGCCCTGAACAAGTTTGGTTAGAAAATGAGGTTCCTCCTCGCTTCAATTCCAGAACACCATGGCCACCAAAATCTCCGGATACCAATCGGTTGGATTATTGTGTCTGGAGTATTTTGGAAAGGAAGGTTGGCACTAAAAAAAATACAAAAGGGTCGAACACCTCAAGCAAGTGCTTCGCCGGAAATGGCCCAAAATACCGCCAAGCAACATTCGGACAGCGTGTGACGGTTTCATTGGCCGTTTGAAGATCATAATTCGTGCCAAAGGTGATCAGTTCGAACAAATCTAAACTTATTCTAAAATTTGATGCCATTTCCGATTGCCCTTACCAATTGCTTGGGACAGTATAAGTTCGAGGAACGCTTTTATGTTTTCGAGGAACATTTTTAATTTGCCTGGGAACGCTTTTCATGTTCCTCGCTTTCCTCGTTTTTTAATTCCATTTTATGTTCATCTGTCAATTTTTTAACTGTTTGCACTTCTTGAACTAAATTTCCAGTACTTCCACCTTTGCCCTACAGAAAACTTGCTTGGAGCGGCATGAGCTCTTGAAGATCGCTTTTCTATCATAAGTGCTGTCATATCCCTGACGGTTTATGATATCTCTTCTTATCTTCTCTTATCAAACTTATCAAAACTCATCAAAAAGAATCAGCCATTTCCTCTTTGCCATAAAGAAATCCAGCTTGGGCGCCAGGAGTTTAAGAAAGGATTTTTTTTTTTCATTTAATCCCAGAGGAACGCTTTTCTATTATAAGTGCTGCCACATCCTTGACGGTTTATGATATCTCTTCCAATCTTCTCTTGTCAAACTAAATTCAAGAACAAAAAATAATGAAAAAAATTAGCTTGAGCGCCATTAGTGAGAGTATGTTTTCTTTTCGTTTCATTCTAGAGGATCGTTTTTGTGGTTCCCCAGGAACGCTTTTCTATCATAAGTTCTGTCATTTTACTTAAGGTACCTCTTCCAATCTTCTCTTATCAAACTAAATTTAAAAGAAATCTGAACTTTTTTCTTTGCCATGAAGAAATTTAGCTTGGGCGCCATTAGTTGGAGTATGTTTTCTTTTTGTTTCATTCTAGAGGAACGCTTTTAAGTTTCCCCAGGAACGCTTTTCTATCATAAGTGCGTTCATACCCATAGCAGTTTATGATATATTTTCCCATCTTCTCTTATGATACCAAATGCAAAAGCAATCGGCATTTTGATCTTTGTCATGACGAACTCTTGCTTGGGCGCCAGAATATTAAGAAACTTTTTTTGTTTCATTCTAGAGGAACGCTTTTATGTTTCCCCAGGAACGCTCTTCTATCATAAGAGCTGTCATTTTCAAAAACGATTATGATATCTCTTCCAATCTTCTCTTATCAAACTAAATTTCAAATAAATCTACACTTTCTTCTTTGCCATGACGATGTCTTGCTTGGGCGCCATGAGTTTAAGAAACTTTTTTTCGTTTCAATCTCGAGGAACGCTTTTAGGTTTCCCCAGGAACGCCTTTCTATCATAAGTGCTGTCATTTTCAAAACCGAAACTAAATTTAAGAAAAATCGGAATTTTCTTATTTGCCATTAAGAAATTTTTCTTGGGCGGCAGGAGTTAGAAAAACGTGTTTTTCGTTTCAATCTCGAGGAACGCTTTTATGTTTCCCCGGAAATGATTTTCTATCATAAGTGCTGTCATTTTCCAAAACAGTTTATGATATCCTTTCGCTTTGCTAAATTGAATGCTTAAACAAATCAGCGTTATCTCCATTTATCTGTCGTAAATATTCCTTGCTCAGGACAAACTTAAGGAAAGATTTTTAGATTCTGCAGGAACGTTTTTATCTCTCTCTCTCTCTGGAACGCTTTTTTCTTATCACAGATGCTGTCATTTACTTAACACTTTATAATATCTCTCTTCTCTTAACAAAATTAAATGTTGCACTTGGTTTGCGGAAGTTATTTTGAATATTGATTTGTATTCGCCGCACGATAAGCATATCGCAGCCATAAACTAATGGCAGGCGACCGCCACATCATTATGGTCCACAATTTATGGTCTTCGATGCAACATTGTTGCATCTTGCCACATTGTGTTGATCGCGAAAGAAGAACAAATGAAAAACATGGCACATAAATATATCGGACAACTAACAAGGCTTTGCTGATGAACTTCATATTAAAACTTTGAAGACAGCAATGAAACCGGTTCAATTATAGGCAATTGATTTTGAGATTTGTTACTTTGGAAAAAAACAACCGAGAGAATGAAAATTATTGAGACAAATTCAGATGCGCAATAAATGGTCAAACTGGTTGAGAAAAATTTGAAACGAAGGATGCCAGGGCAGTCATAATGGAAATTTGTCAATTTTGGATAGTCAAATCCTTTAACGTCGGCGACCGGAACTTACGACACCTGCCTACATTAATGACCCAAACAAGGGTCCGGTCCAACCAGATTCCAAATTTAAATGCTTGGTGGCCATCACGACATTCCGAACTAACTTTCAATCTACAAACTTCGCATTTAAACGTGCTCTAAATACTTTTTATCAGGCTTCTCCCATTTCCAACTTGACTTGGGGATTTTCAATATTTAAAATAAAAAAATGGTTTAATATAAAAAAAATTTAGACCAAGATTGAAACTTGTCCATTTTGGCTACACAATTACTTTAACGTCGGCGACAGGAACTCATGACACCTGCCTACATAAATGCCCCAAACAATGGTCCGGTCCAACCGCATTCCAAATTTAAATGCTTGATGGTCATCACGACACTTCGAACTAACTTTCAATCCACAAAGTTTGCTTTTAATGAGGCTTTAAATATATTTTTAAGGGCTTCTCTCACCTCCAACTTGACTTATGGATTTGAATATTTAAAAGAAAATAAATTAAAATTCTTTGATTAAAAATAAAAAAATAAAATTGAGACCAAGATTGATAAGACCAAGATAATCGAAACATGTCCATTTAGGCACAGGAATTCATGACACCTATAAATAAATTAAAATTCAAATGTTTGAGGGTCATCACGACACTCAAATCCAACTTTCCATTTACAAAGTTTGACTTTAAACAGGCTTTAAATATTTTTTTTATCATTTCATTTCATTTCCAACTTGACTCATGGATTTTTTAATATTTGTTTCTTTGGAAAGAAGAAAACGAAAATTCTATGGACAAAATAGAATCCCCTGGACTAGTAATTTATTGTCTTTAACCTATAATTGACTCAATTTTACAGGAAATGATGCTTGACCGAAATTCCAAAATAGCCAACATATTGCCTCATAATCATTCGAAGCAACAGGTATCCATGACACTTGCCAGCAATGATTGGCCAAACAATGATCCAGTCAAACCCCATTCCAAATTTAAATGTTTGATGGTCATAACGACACTCGGAACTAACTTTCAATATACAAAGTTTGCCTTTAGACGAGCTTAAAATATTTTTCATCAGCCTCCTCTCATTTCCAACTTGACTTATGGATTTTTTTTGGAAAGGTATGTAAATGAACATTCCTTGGACAAAAATAGAGTCTTTTAGATCGGCAATTTATGGGATTAATAATTGAAAGAATTTTCACACATTCTCATTAAAAGCGGCTACAGGATCAATGACACTTATCCAACAATGATAGCCCTAAAAATGACCCGATCGAGTTCCATGCTAAATTTTTATCCACAAACTTCGCCGCTAAGAAGGCTCAAAGTATTTTTTTAAAGGCTCCTCTCATTTCCAACTTGACTCAAGGATTTTTTTATTTGAGTCTTTGGAAAGGCAAACAAAAGAGGATATCTTATTTAGACAAAAATAATATCTCCAAGATCGGCAATTTTTACACACTTTCATTAAAGGCGGCGACAGGATCAATTACACTTATCCAACACTGATAGCCCAAAAAATGACCTGATCGAGTTGGATCCCAAAATTGAATGATTGAGGGCCACCACGTCAATCTAACTTCCAACCTACAAAGTTCGCCTTTAAAGAGGCTTTATGCAGTTTTTATCAGGCTTCTCTCATTACCAACTTGACATATGAATTTTTTAAATTTCTTTCTCTTGAAAGACAAACGAAAATTCTTTATACAAAATAGAGCGCCTGCAAGAGAAATTTAAAGACAACATAATTGAGAGTATTCTCCTTCCAAAGACAAAAAATGAGAAATGACCAAGAACCCAAGAACCTACTCATTCTCATCATCACCATCCGAATTGACAGGAATCCATGACACTTGCCGAGGCTGATGGCCAAAACATAGGGTCAATCGAGCCCCAGACCAATTTTTAATACGAGGAAACCATGACGACACTTAAATCGAACTTCCCGTATGGAAAGTTCGACATTAAAAGTGTTTTAAATAATTTTTAGCTGACTTCTGTCATTTCCAACTTGACTCGTGGTCTTTTAAAATTTGTAGATTTGGAAAGTCAAAGGAATGAAAATTCTCCGGAAATTGAAGGACTATATAATCGAGAGGATTCTCCTTCCAAAGACAAAAGATAAGAAATGACCAAGGACCCAAGATAGACAACACATTCCTACTCATTCTCATCATCATTTTCAGTAGCGACAGGAATCCATGACCCTTGCCGACGCTAATGGCCAAAACAATGGGTTCTTCGTACCCCACCTCAATTTCTAACACGAGGAAACCATGACGACACTTAAATCGAACTTCCCGTATGCAAAGTTCGCCATTAAAAGGGTTTTAAATATTTTTTAGCTGACTTCTGTCATTTCCAACTTGACTCATGGATTTTTAAATATTATTTTTTTGGAAAGACACGAAAATGAAAACGAAACCGAAGCGACAGGAATCCATGACACTTGCCGACGCTGATGGCAAATACAATCGGTCCTTCGAACTCCACCACAATTTTAAATGTGTGGTGGTCATCGCGACACTCCGAACTAACTTTCAGCCTTAAAAATTCATCGATAAACGGACTATAAATATTTTTAGGTGGCCTCTCTCATTTCCAAATTGACTCATGGATTTTTCAATATTATTTCTTTGGAAAGACAATAAAATGAAAAATCTCCGGACAAATATTGAATCCTCTACACCGGAAATTTAAGGATTATATAATCTAGAGAATTCTCACTCCAAAGACAAAGAACGATGTATTGCCAAAGACCCAAAATAAACAACACATTCCTACTCATTCTCATCGTCATCTTCAGTAGCGACAGGAATCCATGACACTTGCCGACGCTAATGGCCAAAACACTGGGTCCTTCGAATCCCACCCCAATTTTGAATGTGTGGTGGTCATCCCGACACTCCGAAGTAACTTTCAGCCCGAAAAGTTCGGCCTTAAACAATATTTAATACTTTTTATCAAGCTCCTCTCGTTTCCAACTTGACTCATGGATATTTCAATTTTGTTTCTTTGGAAAGACAAGAAAATGAAAACTCTTTGGACAAATATTAAAATCCTCCAGACCAGAAATTTAAATACAATATAAACGAGAGAATTCTCCTTCCATAGACCAAGAATGGTGAATGACCAAACCCCCAAATAGGCAACACATTCCAACACATTGTCATTGTCATCATCATCCGAAGCGACAGGAATCAACGACACTTGCCTGCACTGATGACCAAAACAATGTCCCTCCCGGAACTCCACCCCAATTTCAAATGCGTGATGGCCATTCCGATTCCCCAAACTAACTTCCAGTCTACCAAGTTCCCCATTAAACAGGCTTTAAATATTTTTTTAGCAGGCTTCCCTCATGTTCAACCTGACAAAAGAAAAATAGGCGGCCGGCCAAGCAAAAACCTGTAGCCACCGCCACATGCCATGGTGTCCTAAATTACACTGAGCGCCTGGTTTAAGAAAACCGTTAAAACTTGTTAGCCACTTAAATGCTAGCTATATTGTTGCTGGTGATTCCGGCAATGCTGATGGGTGGCAGGTTGGCTGGCAAACCTCTATTTAAGTTTAGAAAATTTGTTAGCTATTTTTTGGAGGGAATATAGACAGTGATTTTCTGCCATTTAGACACTTTGTCTGTTGTTGGCAAATGAAATGAAATGCTGCTGCTACCCCTGCTGCTGTCCAAAGAAATCACTCAAATAAAATGTGGAAAACCAGGCATTTTCCAAACCTAGCAAATATATTTAAATGTGCCTGTCATGATCTTAACTGTAGTTTGGAGATAATTTGATAAAGATTTCGCAAAACGTTAAGGGTAATGGCCATCTTCTCAAGTCGCTAATCAAATTTCAATTTTAATTTGATAAGATAACGAATTGAAATGCCGGAACACTATTCCATGGAAATGAGAGAGGAATTGAGAGGGCCACTTAACTGGAGTTGAAAGAGAAAAGTAGGAGAGAAACTTTTGTTTAGTTCTAAGACTCATAAGTAAATGAGTCAGCGCTGAGTGGCTCGGATTCCGTTGTGGAAAGAAAGGCATTCATCTGTGAGTGGCTTGGTTTCCGTATAGAAAACGAGCCCTTGGTTTCGCACAGGAAACGATGATACTCAGTGGCGAGTGGCTCGCTTTCCGTACAAGAAAAGTTGGCACTTACCGGTGAGAGGCTATCTTTCCCGTGTAGGAAACAATCGCACTTACCGCAGAGTGGCTCGCTTTCCTTGTAGGAAGCAATGATACTCCCCAGTGAGTGGCTTGATTTCCTGTGGGGATCGATGGCGCTCTCCGGTGAGTGGCTCGCTTTCCGTATAGGAACGAATGGTACTTACTCACCGGTGAGTGGCTCGACTTCCGTATAGGAACGAATGGTACTTACTCACCGGTGAGTGGCTCGCTTTCCGTATAGGAACAAATGGTACTCACTCACCGGCGAGTGGCTCGCTTTCCGTATGGGAAATGACGGCACTCAGCTACCGGTGAGTGGCTCGCTTTCCGTATAGGAAACGATGCCACCGCTCCGGGGCTCGTTTTCCCGTATAGGAAACGATGCCACCGCTCCGGGGCTCGTTTTCCCGTATAGGAAACGATGCCACCGCTCCGGGGCTCGTTTTCCCGTATAGGAAACGATGCCACCGCTCCGGGGCTCGTTTTCCCGTATAGGAAACGATGCCACCGCTCCGGGGCTCGCTTTCCGTATAGGGAACGATGCCACCGCTCCGTATAGGAAACGATGCCACCGCTCCGGGGCTCGTTTTCCCGTATAGGAAACGATGCCACCGCTCCGGGGCTCGTTTTCCCGTATAGGAAACGATGCCACCGCTCCGGGGCTCGTTTTCCCGTATAGGAAACGATGCCACCGCTCCGGGGCTCGTTTTCCCGTATAGGAAACGATGCCACCGCTCCGGGGCTCGCTTTCCGTATAGGGAACGATGCCACCGCTCCGTATAGGAAACGATGCCACCGCTCCGGGGCTCGTTTTCCGTATAGGAAACGATGCCACCGCTCCGGGGCTCGTTTTCCGTATAGGAAACGATGCCACCGCTCCGGGGCTCGTTTTCCGTATAGGAAACGATGCCACCGCTCCGGGGCTCGTTTTCCGTATAGGAAACGATGCCACCGCTCCGGGGCTCGTTTTCCGTATGGGAAACGATGCCACGGCTTAGTGGCTCGCTTTCCGTATAGGAAACGATGCCACCGCTCTGGGGCTCGCTTTCCGTATAGGAAACGATGCCACCGCTCTGGGGCTCGCTTTCCGTATAGGAAACGATGCCACCGCTCTGGGGCTCGCTTTCCGTATAGGAAACGATGCCACCGCTCTGGGGCTCGCTTTCCGTATAGGAAACGATGCCACCGCTCTGGGGCTCGCTTTCCGTATAGGAAACGATGCCACCGCTCTGGGGCTCGCTTTCCGTATAGGAAACGATGCCACCGCTCTGGGGCTCGCTTTCCGTATAGGAAACGATGCCACCGCTCTGGGGCTCGCTTTCCGTATAGGAAACGATGCCACCGCTCTGGGGCTCGCTTTCCGTATAGGAAACGATGCCACCCTCTCAGTGGCTCGCTTTCCGTATAGGAAACGATGCCACCCTCTCAGTGGTTCGCTTTACGTATAGGAAACGATGCCACCCCTCAGTGGATTATAGGCTCGCGAAGAAGGACCTCGGTGATTAGTTCCTTGCTCTTCACACTTTTCCTGAAGACAACCGTCGATTCCTCCTTAAACTTGCTAGAGTGATCTCAACAACAATATCAGTGAATGTCCAAAGGGCATTCGGCCAACAAATGGTTTGAAAAAGAAACGAGAACCCTTCGCTCAAACTGAGTGTTCCGTAATGAAAGAATTTTTTTTGATAAATGGAATGGAGGGTTAAAAAGATTAGTAGCTCATCGTTATGCCGTGAATCTTTCCAACAGAAAGCCATTTCTTTGCCAGTGAAATTGTTAATGACCTCTTCGAAATTTGGCTAATGAATTTGAATATTCGAAATATGTTCGAACCTCTCACGACATCATTAATTTTGGTATTCAAATAATAATTTCCTAAAGTTCGAAGACCTTCTTCTCCCTGCTTTCCTCTTACCGATATGTTGCCCCTCAATTTGTTTGAAGCACACTTGCAGTGTGTAGAGTCGTTGATTCCAACTGAAGTCCTACAAAAGTGTGAACGCCCATTGTAACTGACACCGTTGCTGCAGCATTTGCGAGGGAGAAAGAGGGAAACAAATGCCTCCAATTGCCTGCCTTTTGTAAAATACCATTTTTTTCCTATTCCTCCGAATGCAATATTGTTGTGGTATGGTGGTTTCCTTCCTCCTTCGTCGCTCTGCTCTTGTTTGTCTGTCATCTAGATTTGCAACATCTCATCGTCAATGGCTGGCTGGTTGGTTGGTGTGTAAATGACAAAAAAGACCGACCGACAGAAAATTTGAAGTCAAGCGGCGTTTTGTCAATAAATCAAAAAGGTTTCCTTTTTTTTCAAAAAACGAATATCAAGTGTCCACTCAGCGGGACTTCCTCAATGAGACGATGACGACAATAACAGCAATTGATATGGAGTGGTACAACAGAAAAGTTAAATAAATATGAATTTTAAATTTACGCAATGAAACTCGGCCTGGAATGGATCTGGAAGTCTTCGATGAGAAGACCTCCTCCAGGTCTTCTATGGAAGTCTTCTCATAGAAGAACTGGAGGTCTTCTCATGGAGATCTTCTCATAGAAGACCTGGGTGTCTTCTCGTAGAAGACCTGGAGGTCTCCTCGTAGAAGACCTGGAGGTTTTCTCGTAGAAGAAATTGAGTTCTTTTTATAGAAGACCTGGAGGAGGTTTTCTCATAGAAGTCCTGGAGGAGATCTTTTCATAGAAGGGCTGGAGGTCTTCTCATAGAAGACCTGGGAGTCTTCTCATCGAAGACCTGGAAGAGGTCTTCTCATAGAAGACCTATACGAGTTCTTCTCATAGATGAGCTGGTGGAGGTCTTCTCATAGAAGACCTGGAGGAGGTCTTCTTATAGAACACCTGGAGGAGTTCTTATCATAGAAGGCCTGGAGTTTTAGCGAAGGTCTTAGGAGGTCTTCTCATAAAAAACTTGGAGGTCTTCTCACAGAAGACCTGGAGGAGGTATTCTCATAGAAGACTTGAAGGAGGTCTTCTCAAAGCAAAAGTGGAAGAGGTCTTCTCGTAGAAGAGCTGGAAGAGGTCTTCTCATAGAAGACCTGGAAGAGGTCTTTTCGTAGAAGAGCTGGAGGAGGTCTTCTCATAGAAGATCTGGAGGTCTTCTCATAGAAATCCTGGAGGTCTTCTCGTAGAACAACTGGAGGTCTCCTCGTAGTAGACCTGGAGGTCTTCTCATGGAATGGAATGTTCATGAGAAGACATGGAGGTCTTCTCATAGAAGACCTGGAGCAGGTCTTCCCATAGAAGACCTCAGGAGGTCTTCTCATAGAAGATCTGGAGGTCTTCTCATAGAAGACCTGGAGGAGGCCCAATAGAAGACCTGGATAACTGGAGGTCGTCTCATAGAAGACTTGGAGGAGATTATTATCCCAGGATCCAGGCTCATCTCCAGAGTATTTTCTCTCCCCGTTTTTCTTTCTTTTTTCTCTCACCGGAAGCACAGGTTCCCTTGACAAGAATATTTCCTTCAGCTTCATATTATCCTTGCCACACAAAAAATGTATCCACCAATGTCTTATTTTCTTTTCAATTTCCATTTCATAATTAAACTTAAATTAAGCATTGCAATAAATTACCCCAAACATATGTTAAATTTTATGCGCACTTTAAAAATAAAAAAGGAAATTCCATTAAATTTTATTTCACCAATCTACCGAAAAATTCAGTTTAATGGCTTGAGAATAAAGCTTAGCTGACAGAAAAAAGAAATGAATAAAAATTCCGTTTGCGTTTTTTTATTTCTATTCGGGTAGTGATGATGATACTACTCCATTTTTGTTATGTTTTTTTTTTTCACTAAAACTAGATTACGTTGGCAGTAATGAAAAAAGTATGGACAGAAAATAGAAATACAGAACCAGCAAAAAAAGCACAGCATCAATTCCAGTTGCGTGTCCGTCCCTCGGTTTTGTCTAAAAACAAATTGAGCCATTTTTTCCTAGGATTATTTGGCATTTGGTGACAATAAAATTTCCCCCAACAAAATGCAAATGAAAGCTAGTCTCCAAAATGGATAAAAACATTCGGCATGGAGCCCCCAAATACAATCTACTGCTTCGGGGCAATTGAAAATTTTGACAAAATTGTTGGCAAGGTGTTAGTTTGCCATGGAGCTCATAGAAGACCTGATGGTCTTCTCATAGAAGACCTAGAGGTCTTCTCATATATGACCTGGAGGTCTTCTCATAGAAGACCTGGAGGTCTTCTCCTAGAAGACCTGGAGGTCTTCTCCCAGAAGACCTGGAGGTCTTCTCGTAGAAGATCTGGAGGTCTACTCGTAGAAGATCTGGAGGTCTTCTCGTAGAAGATCTGGGGGTCTTCTCATAGAAGACCTAGATGTGTTCTCATAGAAGACCCGGAGGTCTTCTCATAGAAGACCTAGAGGTCTTCTCATAGAAGACCTAGAGGTCTTCTCATAAAAGACCTGGAGGAGGTCTTCTCATAGAAGACCTAGAGGTCTTCTTCTCATAGAAGGCCTAGAGGTCTTCTCATAGAAGACCTTATGGTCTTCTCATAGAAGACATGGAGGTCTTCTCATAGAAGACCTAGAGGTCTGCATAGAAGACCTAGAGGTTTTCTCATATGTGAACACCTAGAGGTCTATGTGAAGACCTGGAGGCCTTCTCATAGATGACCTGGAGGTCTTCCCATAGATGACCTGGAGGTCTTCCCATAGAAGACCTGGAGGTCTTCCCATAGAAGACCTGGAGGTCTTCCCATAGAAGACCTGGAGGTCTTCCCATAGAAGACCTGGAGGTCTTCCCATAAAAGACCTGGAGGTCCTCCCAGAAAAGACCTGGAGGTCTTCTCATAGAAGAACTTGGGGTCTTCTCATAGTAAACCTGGAGGTCATCTCATAGTAGACCTGGAGGTCTTCCCATAGAAGACCTGGAGGTCTTCTCATAGAAGACCTGGAGGTCTTCTCATAGAAGACCTGGAGGTCTTCTCATAGAAGACCTGGAGGTCTTCTCATAGAGACCTGGTTGTCTCTTCTCATAGAAGACCCGGAGATCTTTTTTCATAGAAGATCTGGAGGTCTCTTCTCATAGAAGACCTGGAGGTCTACTCATAGCAGACCTGGAAGTCTTCTCTTAGAAGACCTGGAGGTCTTCTCATACAAGACCTACATGTCTTCTCATAGACGACCTAGAGGTCTCCTCATAGAAGGCCTAGAGGTCTTCTCATAGAAGATGTCTTCTCCTCGAAAAAATCCTTCATTCTCAATTCCCCAAACGCCAAATCGATTACTCAAACCTCACACACATGCATTCTCCCAATGCAGAAGTGTTCTCCACTGCCCTCCCATCAACTGACATTTATCATTTGTAAAACACCAACATTAATGTGTTAAAAAGATATTTAACATTTGCCATTTCCATATTGTCTGCAGCCATTTCACAAAGGAGGGCAGAGAAGAGCAACCAAGCATCCGAACGAACGACCGACCGACCGACCGACAAACAATTGTTGTCTGTCAAGTAAAGGAAGACAAATTGGGTTGCTTTTCGCATGTTCGTTGTAATCGCTCAGCGAAATACAGAATGGCAGGATGGCACAAAGTTCTGCACTGGGAATTTTTGAGTAAAACTGTGGCAGAATGAAAAATTACTTTATATTTCTCATTGTCTTTTGTGGTACTTTTGGGAAAAGTTTTCGTGGCTTTCAGTTTTCGTGGCTGTGTACATGGGGTGAATAGTTGGAGATGAGGAGGTTGTTTCACAAAGAAGACTTACGGATTTCAATAGGAATTCAGAATAAGTTAGCTTCTCGAAGGACCAAATATTTTATGGTCATACTTACAAATCTAGACAATTTTGTTTCCAAAGCTTACCTGAAAAGAAAAAACGAAAAATTTTAACGACAGATTCAAAATAAAACAAATCTAAGAAAATAATAGAAAATAACATAATTCAGAAAATCTGAAATTTTGAACATCGTCCCTATCAAAAAAAAAAAAAAAACTACCTATTTAGCCCCTTCACCTATAATGTCAAAAAAAAGGATAAAACAAACTAGTTCGACACACAATAGAGTAGTTTGAAGGTAGTTGGATACGATAGAGAATAGTTGGAAGGTAGTTTGATGTATCGGGAGTAATTTTGCCAGAAGTTTGATATATTTTTAAGTAGTTCGATGCATGTCAAAAGTGCTTTGGATTTAGTTGGAATGTAGTTTGATGCATACCGCAGTAGTATGAAGGAAGTTTGATTTGATGCCATGTGGTTTGAGGAATGTTAATTTGCTTTTAAGATAGTTTGAAGAATGCTAAAGGAGTTTGAAGGCAGTTAAGTATATTAGCAAGCAGTTTGATAGCAGTCCGCAACCTCGTAGGCCTCGAAGACAGTCTGATACGATCGAGAGTAGTTGGAAAATAATTTGATGAAACGGGGAGTCGCTTGGAGGTAGTTCGATGCATCGGGAAGTATTTAGAAGGTAGTTTGATGCATTTTAAAGTAGTTTGAACATAGTTTAATACATTTCAACAGGGTTTAAACTAAGTTGGAAGGTAGTTTGAATTATAGCCAAGTAGTTTGAATGAAGTATCATACCTTGCCATGAAGTTTGAGGACAGACAATTAACTTTATAGGCAGTTTGAAACATCGTAAAAAAGTTTGAAGCTAGTCTGAATCATGCTAAAGAAGTTTGAAGACAATTAAGCATATTATCAACCAGTTTGAAGACAATCCTAAACATTGCAAAGTAGTTTGAAGGTGGTTGGATGTATTAGAGAGTAGTTGAAAGGAAGTGTGAGGGATGTCAACTGTGTACAAGTTCCAATACCGTCGTATGGACTTGTTGTGGTTCAAATTCTACTGAGTAGATTTTGAGCCGGAATTTATTGTTGCACAAAGACGAACAACAATATTGTTTAGCGAACTACAAACAAACACAAAAGTATTCTGGCGATACTTACGTTTGTTGTCTGCACAAAAGAAAAAGCACTTTAATAATTATTATTTCAAAGTTAAAATGACTCTGTCGGTCAACTTTTATTTATAAAAAATTCACAATCTTGATCTGGCGATCCACTTTTCTAAACTTCAAGAAGAAGAGTGCCAACCAAACTCCTTGACGATGTAACCTCATCGATAGTTTTAATTATCGAGATCGATAAGGTCCATATCGATATCATCGTCTATGGGGTTGGGTCTATTCCCAACATGCCGGGCCCCTTGCACTGGTGCAACCGTTAAAGCCGTTGCTATTTTTTCGAGCACGCTCAGGAACCTGTCCATCATCTCTGGTTGCTGCAGTAAAGGTTTTTCTTCCCTTTTTCTTTCTCCGGGCTGTTGCTGTGGCTGTTGTGCGGCATGTTGATTTTGTTTTTTATTCTGTTTTTTGATTGTTTTATCTCGCCGATGTTTGTTGTTTGTTTGTGTTTTCTGCACACCAATCTGTTGTTTGTTCTCATGCTGCTTCCGCTTTTTTTGCTTTGGTGCAGTTTCAGTGACAGTGTGCGCGTGCCGTGTCTGCAGTTGAGCAAGAATTTGTTGTTGCTGTTGGGTTTGCTGCGCTCTTTGATTGGCATACGGGTGATACCTGGCAAACCCTATGCCACTGTCAATTAGACCTGCCACTACAGGACGATGCAGCATCGTATTGTGCCGAGAACCACACATACGACATGTCCCTGGCCAGGAACAAAATCTCGCTACGTGGTTCCGTCCGAGGCAGTTCTTGCAGTATCTGCGAGCCAATACCACACTCTCTCTTTGCTCCACCGTCATCACTTGAAAAGCGGGACAGTTCCTCAGGTGAT
Source organism: Musca domestica (assembly GCF_030504385.1). Classification (NCBI taxonomy): domain Eukaryota; kingdom Metazoa; phylum Arthropoda; class Insecta; order Diptera; family Muscidae; genus Musca; species Musca domestica. The sequence continues at coordinate 3,408,335 of NW_026712390.1, read as the reverse complement.
GAATACCGTAGCAAACCTGACAGACTTCACCTTGGCCCATATTCATTATTATGTAACTGCAAGAAATATTTGAAAGAAAAAATATCCAAGAGAAAAAAGGGTGCCATTAAAGGCATTGTCTGTTAGATATTTGACCATGATTGGGGCACGCATACACATATATTACATTCTACTGACAACCACTGACTGGGAGTACACATAACTTCACAATAGGACGAGATATGATACCTGCTGTAGTTTTTACATCAACTACTCTTACGTGTTGATCGTGCCCTTCATGCACTTTTACCACACGTCCCATTTTCCAGTCATTCGGAGGTAGCAGTTCATCTTTTACTAGTACCAAGTCATTCTCTTGAATATTTCGTTTAGGATATTGCCATTTGTATCTCTTATGGAGTTCCTGGATATATTCTGTTTTCCATCTCTTAGCAAAGGTATGATGTAGGGCTTTTATTTTTTCCCAACGATTTATTAACGATAAATCGTCAATAGGCATTTCCGGAGCGAATAATAATGGTCCACCTCTTAGAAAGTGTGCTGGAGTTAAAGCCTCTAAATCTTCCGGATCCTCTGACAATGGTGTTAAAGGCCTAGAGTTTAATACACTCTCTATTCTCACTAAAACAGTGGCAAATTCCTCAAAATTGAACTTTCTTTCAGACATTATCTTTTTGAAATGTGTCTTAAAACTTTTAACTCCTGCTTCCCATAATCCGCCCATGTGTGGAGCGCTAGGTGGAATAAACTTCCACTCGAAGCCATTAACAATATACTTCTCTGAAATTTCTTTGGAGGATTTTTTTATAAATTCATGATATTCCCTCGAGAGAGTACGACTGGCACCCACAAAATTGGTTCCATTATCTGACATTAAACATCTAGGCAAACCTCTTCTACCTATGAATCGCGTAAATGTTGCAAGAAACGCTTCTGTGGATAGTGACGAACACGCTTCAAGATGTATGGCTTTTGTCGAAAAACACACAAATATACATACATACGACTTTTGATACGGTGAATTTCTCAAATTGCCACTTTTAATTTGAAACGGACCTGCAAAGTCTGTTCCAACATAGGTAAAGGGAAGTGAAAAAGAAGTTCTCTCTAAAGGCAATGCAGCCATTATCTGTGATTTAACATTCTGTTTGTATCTTGCACAAATTACACAATTATGTACTACTTTTTTAACGGTTCTTCTTAGTCTAGGGATGTAAAATTGCCGTTGAACCATGGACATCATAAGTCTTACATCAGCATGCATTAATGTTTTGTGGATAAATTCCAAGAATATATACATAAATGAGACGAACTTGGCATTATTACTGGAAATCGTTCGTCATTAGATACATTTGCATTAGCTAGACGTCCATTAACTCTCATTACCCCATTCTCATCCAAAAATGGATTCAAAGCACGTAACGGACTTTTTCGTGATATAATTTTCGAATTAATTAAATCATTATATTCTTGGGGATAATGAACCCTTTGCGCCATTCGGGCTAGAACCATCTTAGCGTGATTCAACTCATCTTGAGATAGAAGTTTTCCACTTCCTCCATCTGAATATTCATTTTTTCTTCGCTTATTCTTCATACGATACATATATCCTATAATCCACAATGTTCTGTTATAAGAAGAAATTTTTGAATCATTTCTTTATAATCATCTTTCTCTATAATTGGTGCACAATGTACTTCAATATTTCGCTTTTCTGGCGGATCTTTCGATACCATATTAGATTCTGGCCAATTATTACCAGGACTTAATAACCACATTGGGCCATTCCACCATAGCGAACATTTACTTAATTCTACAGAATTACAACCTCTTGTTCCAAGGTCTGCAGGATTACATTTCGAAGAAACATGTCTCCAAGTTGCATTTTCGACATTTTTGAATATAGTTGCGGTTCTATTTGCAACATAAGTATTCCATGTGGATGGATGTTTTTGCAACCATGCCAATACAATTGTTGAATCTGTCCACATATGGACAGAATAATTTTTCACATCTAATTTGGAGACAACATACTTCATTAAAGATGAGAGCAATACGGCACCACAAAGCTCTAATCTTGGCAAGCTTACTCTTTTTAATGGAGCAACTTTACTTTTCGCTATTAATAAGTTTACTGATGACTTTGATTCTGTGTCCATTCGAACGTATACTGCGGCACAATACGCTTTCTCAGAAGCGTCACAAAATCCATGAAATTGTATATTGCCCTCTAGGCAATAATTAATCCATCTTGGTATTTGAATAGAATCAACACATGAAAATTGATCCAAAAATGTTTTCCATTTAGTATACGTGGATGAACTTACTCTTTCATCCCAATTAACACCTTCTAACCAAAGGTCTTGCAACAAAATTTTTGCCTGTATAATAAAGGCGTTAACCACCCTGCTGGGTCAAATAATTTCGAAATGGTTGACAAGATTTTCCTTTTAGTTATCGGGGTAGTCACCTCTAGTGACTTCATATTATAAGAAAATGAGTCAGTTAAGGCATTCCAACGAATACCTAATGTCTTTGTTGAACTCATATCTATAATTCTTAAAAATTCTTCATTTAACAAATCTTCTGATCGGACATTAGAAAGAAGGGTCGGATGATTTGCCGTTATCTTCTTTAACGGAAATCCAGCCGAATTCAAAACACAAATTAATTGTTTTTCCGCCTCCAAAGCTGAGGCAAGAGTATGACCTCCAGTCAATACATCATCAACATATATCTCATTTTTAATTATTTTCGATGCAATTGGGTATTTATCTTTTGACTCTTCCGCCAATTGCAACAATGTGCGAATCGCCAAATAAGGTGCACAGTTTATACCAAAGGTAATAGTACACAATTCATAATCTTTAATATCACTCTGACCTTCTTTTCTAAATAAAATTCTCTGGTATTGCCGATCAGAATCATGAACACATATCTGTCGGTACATTTTCTCAATGTCACCGTTAAACACATACTTATACAGGCGCCAATTCAAAATTACAGACACTAAATCATTTTGTAATATTGGCCCTGTATGTAAAATATCGTTTAAAGAATAAGAGCTTTTTGTCTTACTCGATCCATTAAACACCACTCTCACTTTAGTACTAGAACTTTCTGGGCGAAAGACTGCATGATGCGGTAAATAATATGAAAAATATTTCCCACCAGTACATATTTCTCTTGATTCTGTGGGTTTCATATGACCCAATGACAAATATTCATTTAATACTTCATTATATGACTCCTCAAGGTCTACATTCTTGCTTAACTTTACTTCCATATGTTCATATTGTTTCTTTGCTTTGAATCTGGACGAATCTAGGTACATTTTTTGAGGAAATTCTTCTTTGAAAGGTAATTTTACAACGAATCTTCCATCTGATCGACGGTATGTCGTGTTGGTGTAAAATTTCTCGCAATATTCGTCTGATTTCGTGGAAATGGGCACTTCACTTATTTCTTCTTGTTCCCAAAACTTTCTCAATAATTGACTAACGTCATCTTCAGAATTATTTTTTATTTCTATAGACGCTAAACAAATTTCATTGGCTGATATTGGCCCATAGATATACCAACCGTATATCGAATTTTGAGCTATCATATTGCCCAATATGTTCTTTCTAACTCCCTCTAGGATTATATATGGGATAACATCGCTACCTATAAGCATATCAATTTGAGCAGAAATCATAAATCCTGGATCTGCTAACTTCAAATCCTTAATACTTCCCAAATCTGAAATTTTAATAGTCTGCGTCGGCAATAAACTTGTCAAATTTTGCACAACTAATGCTTCTGCTTCAAATTCAGTTTCATTTATTTCTGAACACAACGTCAGAACACATTTTTTATTTGAATTAGCCACGACTGTTCCACTCAGTCCACTAATCTTGAAACTAGCTTTTTCAGTTAATATGCCAATTCGTTTAATTATTTTTTGAGTAACGAATGTTCGTTTCGAAGCTGAGTCAATGAGAGCTCTAACCGTAAATATTTCCCCAGAATATTTTACTTTTACTAGAGCTGTAGGCAGCATAACGTCATCATGACTTACTGACACATGTGTTTCCACATTAGAAGTTGAGCTACAGAATTGGACGAACATGGCATTTCTTCTACAATATTCTCTGTGGTAACTAGAGCATTTGTTTGGCGTCCATTTTCAGAACGATAAGTGTTTTGACTTTCTCTTGCTACCAATCTTGGCTGTGTAGATCTCTCTTGAACGTTATTTGGTAAATGCAGTTTAGTGTGGTGTTTCTTTTTGCAAAACATACACCTATGCACACTAACGCATTCCTGAGAAATGTGTCCATAAATAAGACAATTGTTACACAATCTTTTTTCTCTTGCAAATTCAATTCTCTGATTTACACTCATACTATTAAATCTTGAACAATTCTTTAAAATATGATTTCTATTACACATGATACATCTATTCGATTGTGTCGATTGCGCATTTTGATGCGCTTGAAATTCATCATTAAAGGCAGTTGAAGCTGCTATATTTCTTAGACTGTCTATTCTCTCTAGGACTCTATGTCTGTTTTTTAGAAAATCGTCCATTTGTGACCATTTGGGTAGCTCTGAATGTGATTCGAGCGATTGTTCCCAAAGAGTCAGAGTTTCAACCGGAAGCTTAGTTGAACACAAATATATCAAAATAGGATCCCATTGATCTACTTGCACCTTATGTGCTTTTAATATAGCTAGACAGTCGCTAACTGTTGATTGAATTCTTTTTATATCTCTGCTAGATTCAGTCTTTGCTGCCGAAAGATTGAATAAAATCTTTAATTGATTATCTACCAGTACCCTCACATTTTCGTATCGCACTGATAATGCTTCCCATGCCAACGAAAAATTCTGATCAGATAACGGGTACCGATCAACAATTCTACCAGCCTCACCCTTTGTTTTGTTACGCAAATGATAGAGTTTTTGCGCAGGTGTGAGTCTGGGATGATTTCCATATATGGCTGTAAACATGTCTCTAAAAGTTGGCCACTGTTCATAACTTCCGTAGAAGTCTTGAGTGTCACAAGGTGGCACTTTAATACAAATTTCCGACATGTCAAAGGTTGTACCCGGAGGATACACAGCTGAGCTGTGAAACAGTGACGGATTTGTAACATCGCCTCTAGCGGTATTATTTTGATTTTGTTTTCTTTTCTTCAAAATCTCTAATAATTTAGCTTTTGTAGTTTGATATTTGTCCCTGAGGGACTCAAATATTTTTCTGGCTTCTAATTTATAAGCCTTTTCTTCTTCTTCCTCTATTTCTGCTAAATATACACATTCAAATGCACTGCGTGCATTGTGCCAATCTTCATCAATGGATTCTAGTTTGGTTTCTATTAAAGAATCCGAAAATAGTTCCTCGGGAGTATTCTCCAATTGAATGCACATATTCATAAGGCTGTCGGTTTCGTATTCAAATTTAGCACAAATTGTTGAATCCATTTGTTTTTCTATTTATTTTTTATGTATATTTATATGAGGTTTATTTATTGTTATTTATTATATTTTATTTACTTTTTTTTTTTATTATTATTTTTTTTATTATTATTATTTATTATACAAACAAATTATAATTATCACTTTATTTATTTTTAATAAATAAAATGAAATTATTTCCGTAAATGTTTTTGATTTGCCGTATAATATTATTTTTCTCAGCAAAGTTTAATTTGTTTTTAAACTTATTGAAAAAATGATTTTTTTTGATTTTATGATTTGTTTATTTAATTATTATTATTATTATTTTAACTTTTATTATCTTATTATTTATTTTTATTCAAAATTATTTATGTGTATTATTATATTTTATTGATTCAATAATTTATGCAAAGTTTTATACGTTACGTCAGAAACTTGCGTTACGTTAGCGAGTAATTGCACAACTTTTCTGACCCAGCAGCTGATCGATAGTCGATATGGTAAGCACAACAGACGGATCGATCTGGCACAATAAACATATGTCAAAAGATTGTTTATTACAAATGGCACAAATGACGAATGCGACAAATGTAACACAAAACAAAATGAAATAAATGCCAAAAAAATGATGGAGAAAATGAAAGTGATTGTGGTGTTTTATAATGGTGTTAGTGTATGTGTTTTCGACAGTGTTAATAAACAATGAATACAAACAAATATCTCTTTTTTTCTAACTTCACACAAACGATTTCTTTTGGAAATGGCAGTGTTGATTTGTTGAATGTATGTGTGTCTACGACAAACAACACAAAAGCCGCCACATTCGAACACAGATGAAAACACAACAACACTTCTTACTACTTTCAAATTAATTTTAAATTAAAATTAGTGCTTTTTTTGGAAAATATTTTTGGCAAATAAGCCGATTCTTTATTTTTTGGACTCGAAGGACCATGTACAAGTTCCAATACCGTCGTATGGACTTGTTGTGGTTCAAATTCTACTGAGTAGATTTTGAGCCGGAATTTATTGTTGCACAAAGACGAACAACAATATTGTTTAGCGAACTACAAACAAACACAAAAGTATTCTGGCGATACTTACGTTTGTTGTCTGCACAAAAGAAAAAGCACTTTAATAATTATTATTTCAAAGTTAAAATGACTCTGTCGGTCAACTTTTTATTTATAAAAAATTCACAATCTTGATCTGGCGATCCACTTTTCTAAACTTCAAGAAGAAGAGTGCCAACCAAAACTCCTTGACGATGTAACCTCATCGATAGTTTTAATTATCGAGATCGATAAGGTCCATATCGATATCATCGTCTATGGGGTTGGGTCTATTCCCAACAAACTGATTTTAATTTAGTTGAAAGATAGCAATATATACACCCAAGTAGTTTGAAGAAAGTTTGATACGTTGACATATAGTTCGAGGTATGTCTATTCAGTTTAAAGGCAGTTTGAAATATTCTAAGGTAGTAAGAAGGTAGACTGATGCCTGCTAAAGATGTCTGAATAACATAAAGTTTATTAACAAGGCAGTCTGAAACATTGCAAAGTTGTTTGAAGGCAGTCCGATACATTAGAGAGTAGTTGAAAGGAAGTTTGATGAAGCAAGTTGTTCGAATGAAGTTAGATTGATTTCAAGTGTTTCCAATAGTTTGAAGGAAGTTCGATACGTAGCCATGTAGTTTGAGGCTTATCAATATGAGTTGAAGACAATTTGATATATGCTAAATAGTTTGAAAGCAGTCTAAAGCCGCTAAAGAAGTTTGAAGGCAATTGTCGGGAGTCCGAGGCAACCGAAGTTGTTTGAAGTTAGTTGAGTTCATGCCAAAGTATTTTGAAAAAGTAGTTTAACCGTCCTAAAGAAGTTCAAAGGTAATTTAACACAGGGCAAGCAGTTCAAAGTAAGTTTGACACCTATCAAAGTAGTTTGAAGGTAATTTGATGATTCGGAAACTAGTTTGAAGGTAGTTTGACACCCATCAAAGCAGTTTGGGGGTAATTTGATGATTGTGAAAGAAGTTTGAAGGTGGTTTGATGATTTTGAAAGTAGTTTGACACCTCTCAGAGCAATTTGATTATTGTGAAAGTAGTTTAAAGGTAGATTGACACCTATAAAATCATTTGGATGATTGTGAAATAGTTTGAAGATGCCTTGATGGTTGTGAAAGTAGTTTGAAGGTAGGTCGAAGAATGTTAAAGTAGTCTGAAGGTAGTTTGACACGTATCAAAGCAGTTGGAAGGTAGTTCGATGATTGTAAAGGTAGTTTGATAGTGGTTTGATGATTATGAGAGTAGTTTGAACATAGTTTGAAACCTATCAAAGCAATTCAAAGATAGTTTGGTGATTGTTAAAGAAGTTTGAAGGTAGTTTGACACATATCGAAGTACTTTGATGATTGTGAAAATAGTTTGAAGGTAGTTTGATACCTATCAAAATAGTTTGATGATTGTGAAAGAAGTTTGAAGGTGGTTTGATGATTTTGAAAATAGTTTGAAGGTACTTTAACACCTATCAAAGCAGTTTGATGGTAGTGTGGAGATTGTGAAACTAGTTTGACACCCATCAAAGCAGTTTGAAGGTAATTTGATGATAATGAAACTAGCTTGAAGGTAGTTTGACACCCATCAAAGCAGTCTGATGATTGTGAAAGAGCTTTGAAGGTTGAAAGTGGTTTTATGATTGTGTAAGTAATTTGACACCTATCAAAGTAGTTTCAAGGTAATCTGATGATTGTGAAGATGGTTTCATGTACAACAAAGAAGTTCGAAAGTGTTTTAATGATTGACTAAAAAGTTTAAAGGTAGCTTGACTCATAACCAAGAAGTTTGATGCTTGAAAGGGTTGTTTCAAGGTAGTTTTGTCAGAAATATTTCAATGTAGTTTAATACCAATTAAGGCAGTTTGAAGGTAGTTTAATGCCTGTCAAACTAGTTTGATGGTGATTTCATGTATACCAAAGTAATTTTAAAATGATTTCATGCTTGACAGAAAAAGCTTGTAGGTAGTTTTACTCATAACCAAGAGGTTTGATGATTGAAAGGGTTGTTTCAAGGTAGTTTGATGCATGTCAGAGATGTATGAATATAGTTTGATACCAATAAAGGCAGTTTGACGGTAGTTTTATGTAGTTTGAGGGTGGTTTGAAGGTGGTTTGATGTACCGCAAAGAAATTTGAAGATAGTTTGATGCCTATTAAGACAGTTTGAACGCTGTCAAACTAGTTTGAAGGTGGTTTCATGAATACCAAAGTAGTTTGAAAGTGGATTGAAATATGAAAGAATAGTTAGAAGGTACTTAAATGCCTGTCAATCGTAGTTTGAAGGTGGTTTGATTAATCCCAAAATAATTTCAACGTAGTTTGATACCTAGTAAAATAGTTGGAAGGTAGTTTGGTCCCTGTCAAACTAGTTTGAATGTGGTTTCATCTATACCAAGAGGTTTGATGCTTGAAAGGGTTGTTTGAAGGCAGTTTGAGGCATGTCAGAGATGTTTGAAGGTTGTTTGATGTCTATTAAGGCAGTTTGAAGATAGTTTGATGCCTGTCTAATTTAGTTTGAAGGTGGTTTGATGTATCCCAAAGTAAGTTGAAGGTAGTTTGATGCCTATTAAGACACTTTGAAAATAGTTTGATGTCTATCAAACTAGTTTGAAGGTGGTTTAATGTTTACCAAAGTTGTTCGACACATCTGCCAGATGTTTAAATTATTTTGATACATTTCTAACGGTGGCCTAAGCCACTTCAAAGAAATTGAACATTCGGCAGTAGTTTGGCACTCGTCTGGTGGAGGAAAGTAGAAGTTGAAGGTAAACTGATAGTTGACAATGAAGACCAAGGGAAAGATTAGGAAATAATTTTACATAGAATATCTTGGAGGAATTCCTCTCATCATTGGAGTATGAGTTGATTGTGAAAGGTGCCAAAAATAGTCTAAATTAGAAGTGAGGAGTCTTAGAGGCATTTACCAAAAGTTTGTTGGTAGTTGGTGTGAGGTTGGGTAATAAGTTGAAAAGCGTTTGATTCTCGAATGAGATAGCTTTGAAGCCTGGCAAGAAAAAAATTGGCTTTTGGCGAAGTACGAATGAGTGGCTGGGGAAGGGAGAAAGTGGAGCTTCAAAGTCTTGCAATTCAGACTTCCTCAAAGTCTTTAGCTTCCAAGGTTATATATGTTGAAGCTCTATCCGATACCTTAACTGTTCAATGTAGGGACATTTGTTAACCCGCAATTTGGAAATAAAACTCTCTGGAATCTTTGGCAATGTAAAGCCAACATTTTACGTGATTGAGGTTCGAATTCCCAGCCTTCTCACAATTGCTGATAATACATTAGAAGCGCTTCATATAATGGCCGTTTAGAAGCATTTTCCCCGCCTTCTTTTTTTCTATTAAAGATCTTAATTATATCCATTACAAAGTTGCAACCCACTTCGCAGAAGACTACCTTCATAATCATAATTTGACCCACTGATGGCTAACGCAAAGCTTTATCTAACTGTTTGATTGCGAACATTAGAGAAAAGAAAAAAAAGAGTTCAGTTTTGTCAAGTCATGCAGGCTGTTTTCCTAACAACTTTTTGTGGCCATGATGACAATGATCTTCTTTATTGTTCTGCTACAATGAAAAAGGAAAACTCTTTCAACAAGACTTGATGGACGGCCAGATAATGAATCCGAAGAAAAACAATGAAAATAAAATCCGTTGTAGAGATGATATTAGAATGACTTGACAAAAACCAAGGAGGTGGTGGTTGGCTTGACTCTATCTGCCAGGGGATTTCAGTAATGAGCAGAAAGAAGCAGGAGGGGGATAAAGACCTGAGACTCCCAATATGGTCAAGGTATGAGAGTTGGAAGACAGAAATTGACCATTGCCAGGCATTATAAGGCCAATGGTATTTGATTGCCAGACAAGTTCTCTAATCAAGGCTAAGCCACAGGGCAAGGGGGGAGATAAGCAAGATGAGCAGAGCTGGGGAAAATTATACGGCAACTAATTAAGAAAATTGGAAAAGATGTTAAGGAATAAAATGAAACTCATTTTCCAAAAGCAGCGGAGGAACCGAAAGAAAAAAATCTAAATCAGTTCTCTGTAGAAAAAACAAAACAAAATATTCATGAACAACTGGAGTATCATGACTTGGGCTTTTTGTTTCCTTTTGTCCTGAAACCACTACCAGCCAGCAATCTCATCACGAGATCTAGTCTTTGCTTAACTTGTTTGCAAACAAAAAAAAAAGCGAGACACAGACAAAAGACAGATTTTCGTTACGAGTTAAGAAGACTCACAGCATGGCCATGGTCGTTGAACTGCACAACTGGCTCATTATCTTGCCCCCCCAGTGCATGAATGGAAAACTAGCCGAGGCAGCGATCCAACTGCAACATCCAACATCCAAGAATGCCACGACAAAAGAATGAAATGCTAAAAATCTTTAATTTAATTAAAATTTTTACAATTGTTAAATGATAAAAATCAGAGATGGGCACATGCACTTCCTTCGCAAGCGGGATGAGAGGAAGAGAGAGAGAGAAGGAGAGCATCCGCAATTCTAGGTTTGACAGACGACAATTGCCACTGCAGTTGGTTGAGAACACAATAATTGCAAAAGCCAACACGGCAGACACGCATAAATGCTGGGCCTTTCTCATCCCCTGACTTTGGCGAAACTCCAATCAGAACTAAAGGTCTCATTATTCCCTGCCACTTGCTACAAGGTCTTGATACTCATCGTTCCTTTATTTTTAAATTGGAGTTCCTTTTTCCTTGGCGGAAACCAGTTAAAGTGTTGCAAAAGCGACAGATGATGCCTGGCGACATTCGTGGTGCTTAGCCTCACTTATTTGTGCCAACAATTCCATGTCAACACAACAAAATATCAGGCAACAAGGAAAGAATACCAAAGGATAGACCTAGAGAAGAAGGAGGAGGAGAATCAAAAACATTGTTGTGATTGCCAAGTTTACACGCGCCGTTGGCTAAGGCAACATTTTCGGAATTGTTGGCATTTTAGAGAGGAAGAGAAGGAGATCGGAAGTCTGACATTGAAAGGCAAATTCTGCAAATAACATTTTTACTTACTTTTAGATAGTAAAAATAGTTTGAAGGAATTTTGTTAGCCATTGAAGAAGTGTGACACTCATCAAAGGAGTTTGATGCAAGTCTGATATTAGAAACGGTAATTTGGCAGAAGTTTGAAACCCATTAGAATAGTATGATGGAAGTTTGAAACTCATACAAATTGTTCGATGGAGGTTTGAACCCTTTTAAAGTCGTTAAAGTAGTTTGATGGAAGTTTGAAGCAGCTAAAAGTAGTTTGATAGAAGTTTGAAACCCATAAAAGTTGTTTGGTGGAACTTTGAAACTCCTTAAAGTAGTTTGATGGAAGTTTGAAACTTCTTAAAGTAGTTTGATGGAAGTTTGAAACCCATCAGAGTAGTTCGAAGGAAGTTTTATGGAAGTTTAAAACTCCTAAAAGTAGTTTGATGGGAGTTTGAAACCCCTAAAAGAAGTTTGAAGCCAACACAAATTGTTTGAGGGAGGTTTGATACTCATTTGAGAAGTTTGATGAATGTGTGATACAATCTTAAGTAGTTTGAAACCCCTTGAGTTAGTTTGATGGAAGTTTGAACTCCATCGAAGTTGTTGGTGGAAGTTTGAAACCCCTCTAAAGTAGTTTGATGGAAGTTTGAAACCCCTTAAAGTAGTTTGGTGGAAGTTTGAAACCCCTTAAAGTAGTTTGATGGAAGTTTGAAACAGCTAAAAGTAGTTTGATAGAAGTTTGAAACACACAAAAGAAGTTTGGTGGAAGTTTGAAACCCCTCTAAAGTAGTTTGATGGAAGTTTGAAACCCCTTAAAGTAGTTTGATGGAAGTTTGAACCCCCAAAACCAGTTTGATGGAAGTTTGAAAACCATCAGGGTATTTCGAAGGAAGTTTGATGCTCATTACAGATGTTTGATGGAAGTTTTAAGCCCATAAAAGTAGTTTGATGGAAGTTTGAAACCCATGAAAGTAGGTTGGTGAAAGTTTGAAACCCCTTAAAGTCGTTTGATAGAAGTTTGAACCCCTAAAAACAGTTTGATGGAAGTTTGAAACCCATCAGAGTAGTTCGACGGAAGTTTGATACAGAAGTTTGATGGAAGTTTGAAACCCCTAAAATTAGTTTGATGGAAGTTTGAAACCCCTTAAAGTAGTTTGATGGATGTTTGAACCCCCAAAAACAGTTTGATGAAAGTTTGAAACCCATCAGGGTAGTTCGAAGGAAGTTTGATGCTCTTTACAGAAGTTTGATGGAAGTTTGAAACCCATAAAAATAGTTTGATGGGAGTTTGAAACCCCTTGAATTAATTTGATAAAGGTGCGAAACACAGTAGAAAAGTTTGATAGAAGTGTGATACAAACCAAAGTAGATTTTTGGAAGTTTGAAACAGCTAAAAGTAGTCTGATGGAAGTTTGAAACCCATGAAAGTAGGTTGGTGAACATTTGAAACCCCTTAAAGTAGTTTGATGGAATTTGGAACCACTAAAAGCAGTTTGATGGAAGTTTTAACCCATCAGGGTAGTTCGAAGTTAGTTCGCTGTTCATTACAAAAGTCTGATGGAAGTTTTAAACCCATAAAAGTAGTTTGATGGAAGTTTGAAAGCCATTAAAGTAGTTTGGCGGAAGTTTGAAACCCATAAGAGTAGTATGATGGAAGTTTGAAACACCTAAAAGTAGTTTGATGAAAGTTTGAAACACCTAAAAGTAGTTTGATGGAAGTTTGCTGCTCACGAAAGTAGTTTGATGGAAATTTGAAACCCCTAAAAGCAGTTTCAAGCCTCTTAAAGTAGTTCGATGGTAGTTTGAACCCCATCGAATTAGTTTGAAACCCCAAAAAGAAGTTTGATGGAAGTTTGAACCCCATCCAAATGGTTTCATTGGAGTTTGAAACCCTTAAAAGAAATATGATACCTATAACAGTAGATGGATAAGAGTTTGAAGTCCATAAAATAGTTTTATGGTAGTTTGAACCCCATCGAAGTAGTTTGAAACCCCATAAAGACGTTTGATGGAAGTTTGAACCCCATCCAAATTGTTTGATTGAAGTTTGAAACCCCTCAAGGAAGTATGATACCTATAACAGTTGATGGATGGGAGTTTGAAGTCCATAAAAGTAGTTTGATACATGTTTGATGCCCACAAAAGTTGTTGGTGGAAATTTGGAATGCAAACAAATTGTTTGATAGATGTTCAAATCTCATCAACGTAGTTCGAAGGAAGTTTGATAACCATTAGAGTACTTTGGTGGCAGTTTTGATGTTCATCAAAGGAGTTGGGAGGAAGTTTGATACTATCCCGGATAGTTTGATGGTAGTATGAAACTCACATAAGCAATATTGAAGTTCGATGCCCACGAAAGAAGTTTGATGGAAGTTTGAAGCCCACAAAGGCAGTTTGACGGTAGTTTGAAAGCAATACAAACAATTTGGTTGATGTTTGAAGCCCTTAAAGTGGGTCGAAGGTAGTTTGTTACTGTTTCAAATTACATTCAAACTTCCATTGAACCAAAACGCAGAGTATCAAACATCCATCGAACTTCTCTCAACAATTTTTTTTTTCAAATGTTTGTATCACATCATGCCTTGCTTTCTATTGGTTTCTGCTATGATTTTCAAACCGCTTGCAACCAGTCGACTAATTCCAACCCTATATGGTCACAAATACCACAAATTCTCCGCTAAGTTGGCCTCCCATATATGCATCACGCCTAGGCATTTTATTGAAATTACATGGAAAATGCTGGTATTTTCATTTATTTTCCACTCTCGACAAAAATTGCCAGCCTCCCCAAAAAGGTTGGCACTACAAATTAAGATTTGTAATCGATACTGAGCCCAAAACGTAAATGGGGGTCTAATAATTTGAAAGAATTTCAAATATTTTATTACCATAAAATTCAAGCTAATCTCTTTCGAGTTGGAACAATTTGGCTTTGTTTGATTTCTTTCAATGCTTTGTTTGAAAGCAAGTTTCACTTTTGTTGAGAGGCAAAAAAAGAGATTCCAATGGAAAAACTTGCAAGACAAACATCCATGGTCTCCGACCAGGTTTTCCATTGTTTTCAGTTTTCCCAGAATTGAGTGTTGATGGATGAAATGAAATGAATTGAAAAAAAAAGAAAAACAAAGTGAAATTAATTAAAACATCGTCGTTCCATTGGAAGCAACAACAAAGCCATAAATATCTAAAGATCTTTTGTGGTTGCAACCACTGGATGGTGGGGGGAAAGAAAATATTTGCCAATGCTGTGGAAACCTGACTGAAGTCAGGCTTGAAATCCAGCAACCACAATTATGACAAGCCAGCAAATGGACCAGAGCCTTGGCCAAGTCTTGTGGACCCCATAAACAGAGCAACACATGGTTGCAGGCTTTGGAGAACAAAGAAAAATAGCAACAAAAATAATTCACTTCCCAATGCTCTTTGTTTGCTTTTCTTATTTTTTTTCTTCTCCCCATTTTTTCCAATATTAAAGGGAAACGCAGTGATGTTGTCTCAAAGAAGCCAAGAGAAAACCAGATATCAATTACAAATAAGGCGTTACCAATATGAATATTGTATGCGATAGAAGATCGATGTTGCAGCAGTCAGCACGAAGTCTCCACGTTCAATCTTTCATCCAGGCAACCATCCGTTGCCCACCATTCTCGGCTGACATTCTATGCCATTGCCTGCCGCTGAAGCTTATCAAAAGTATCATTGCGAAAATGAAATTGAAGCATGTGCCACAGAAACGTCAATGCATTGAACCATGCATTGCAAAAAAAATACCCGAGCGAATGAACAAAAATGAAAGCAAATGTTATTGCAATATGTGAATGTGGTAAAGTATGACCAGCCAGCCAGCCAGCCAACTCAAACTCAAAAAGGAAACTTGCCTTTTGTGGCCGTACTGTGGCACAGCATGAAAAATGTTAGGGCCAGCAGGTTTCACACATTATTGTTTTGTTCTTTCTTCTCCATGCACTCATTTCTTACCCTGTCTCATTGCTTCTTTACTCTTCTTGGCAGTGAAGCCCTTTTTGCGGCTGAGAACCAGTTTAAAGTCTGGTTGTTGGAATTTAATCGGAACACCAAGTGGGAATGGAGAAAAAAACTATCAGGAGGCATAAATTCTGGGGATTTCTGGAGGCAGAGCCACGAATCTGACAAAAAAGAGATTGGTTCAATAATCAATTTTCAAATATCATAGGGTTCAAACCACCTTCAAACCTCAGTTTCGAGCTTTAAAATACCTTCAAACATCAACTTCGGATTTCAAACTTCAATTTCGGCTTTCAAACAAACTTCAGACTTCAATTTTAGGTTTCAAACTACCTCACAACACCATTTTCTGCTTTCCAACGACTTTACTTGCATGCCTTAAAACTCTTTCAAACACCAACTTCGGGATCAAACTACCTACCGGAGCACCAAGTGGGAATTGAGGAAAAAAATTATCAGGAGGCATAAATTCTGGGGATTTTTGGAGGCAGAGCCACGAAACTGATCAAAAAAATTGTTATTGGTTCAATAAACAATTTTCAGATACCCCTTTCCGGTTTCAAACCACCTTCAAACCTAAGTTTCGGGCTTTAAAATACCTTCAAACATAAAATTCGGTTTTCAAACTTCATTTTCGGCTTTCAAACAAACTTCAGACTTCAATTTTAGGTTTCAAACTACCTCACAACACCATTTTCTGCTTTCCAACGACTTTACTTTCATGCCTTAAAACTCCTTCAAACACCAACTTCGGGATCAAACTACCTACCGGAGCACCAAGTGGGAATGGAGAAAAAATTTATCAGGAGGCATAAATTCTGTGGATTTTTAGAAGCAGAGACACGAATTTGACAAAAAAAAAATTAATTATTGGTTCAATAAACAATTTTCAAATACCATAGGTTTCAAACCACCTTCAAACCTCAGTTTCGGGTTTTAAAATACCTTCAAACATCTACTTCGGGTTTCAAACTTCAATTTCGGCTTTCAAACAAACTTCAGACTTCTATTTAAGGTTTCAAAGTACCTCAAAACACCACTTTCTGCATTCCAACGACTTTACTTTTATGCCTTAAAACTCCTTCAAACATCAATGTTGGGTTTTAAAATACCTCAAAAAAATAAATTTTTGCTATTTAAAGATCTTCAAATATTAATATTCCGCTTGAAACTTCCTTCAAACATCAAATTTGGGTTTCAAACCACCCTCAAACTTCAATTGTGGATTTTCAACTCCAAGTTCTTCTTCCAAGCGACCTTCAAACTTCAATATCAGGCCTTAATCTACCTCAAAACTTTTATATCGGATCTGAAAACAAATTTCAACTTCACGCATGTCTTTCTAAAGACCTCAAACCGGCTTCAAATTACTTTCAAACTTCACGCTATGCTTTCAAACTACCACAAACTTCAAGTTGCGGTTTCAAACTACCCCAAAGCATCAATTTTTGTTTTAAAATGGCCTCCAAACCTCTATTTCGGGGAAAAAAACTGACTTCAAACATCAACTTTGAGTGTCAAACTATCTCCAAACATCAACATCGAGGATCAAACCACTTTATTTATGTCTTTAAAATACCGTCAAACTTCATTTATGCTTTCAAACTACCTTCCAACTTCATTTTTAGGTTTCAAATTACGTTACAATTTTAATTTTAAGTTAAAACCCACTTCAAACTTTAATATTAGGCTTCAAACTACTTTCAAATATCAACTTCGCGGTTTCGAAATACCTTCAACTTTTCATTTGGGTCTCAAACTAAATTCAAACTTTAATTTCTAGTATCAAACTTCTTTCAAACATCGCTTTAATCTTTCGAACCACCTTCAAACCTCTAGTTTAGGATTTCAAACTACCTCAACCATCAATTACAGGCTTTAAACTATCATCATACTTAAATTCCAGCCTTCAAACAATCTTCAAATACCTACTCTAGGCTTCAAACTACCTTCAAACTTTAATTTCGGACTTCAAACTACATTCTAACATAGCTTAACTTCCAAACGACCTTTGAATGTTGCTTTTGGGCTTTAAACTTCCTTCAAACATTAACTTCGGATTTCAAACTACTTTCAAACTTCACGTTCGGCATTCAAACTACCACATATCTAAACTTCAGGTTTCAAACTGCCGCTTGCTGCTTTTAAACTACCTTCAAACATTAACTTTGGGTTTCAAACTATCTTCAAATTATAATTAGTTTTTAAACTACCTTCAAACTTCAATTTATGGTTTCAAACTACTTCAAAATTTCGCTTTAGACTTTCAAACCAATTTCAAACTTCTATTTCAGGCTTTCAAACCAACTTCAAACTTCTATTTCAGGCTTTCAAACTACTTCAATCATCGACCACAGTCTTTAATCTACCTTTAAACTTGAACTTCAGATACAAAACTACCTTCATACCTAAATTTTCGGTTTCAAACTTCATATTTGGATCTCAAACTACATTCAAACATAAATTTCAGGTTTCAAAATACTTCAAAACATCACTTTCTGCTTTTAAAATACCTTCAAACATCAATTTTAAGCTTTTAACTACTTTGAAAATTTAACTTTTGATTTCAAACTACATTCCAAATTCAATTTCTCGTTTCAAACTACCTTCAAACATCGCTTTAGAAATTCAAACCACCTTCAACCCTCTTTCAAACTACCCCAACCTTCGATTACAGGCTTTAAACTACCATTACACTTTTATTTCAGCCTTCGAACTATCTTCAAACTCCAATTTCGGGTATCAAACGATCTTCATACTTCAATTTTGTAGTTCAAACTACATTCAAACTTCAAATTCGTCTTTGAAACAACTTTAAATATTACTTACGAGATTTAAGCTGCCTTCAGACTACTATGTTCGGTTACAAACTATTATAAATCCTCACTTTTGTCTTTTAAAAACTACCTCAAAACATCATTTTCTGCTTTCAAATCGCCTTCAAACTTAAGTTTAAGACTTTAAATTTCCTACCAACTTCAATTTTGGATTTACAACTAGCTTTATACTAAAATTTCGGACTCGAAACTACATTCCGACCTAACGTTCAACTTCCAAACAACCTTCATCAAAACATCAATTTCATGTTTTAAACTACCTTCAATCTATCAAATTCAAGGTTTCAAACTACCTGTAAAATACTTACACACTTAAATTTCAGTCTTCAAACAGCCTTCAAACATCAACTTTGTGTATCAAACTACCTTCATACTTTAATTTCGGGCTTCCAGCTTCTCCAAAACATAATTTTCTGCTTTCAAACCGCCCTCAAACTTCAATTTAAGGCTTTATACTACCTTCAAACATTAAGTTCGGGTTGCAAACTACCTTCAAACTCTAATTATATGTTAAAAACTTGACTCAAATCTCAAATTCGGATTTTAAATTTTAATTTCGATACACACAAAATAAGTCGAATAGTAGATAAATACCATCAACAAGTTGTCTAATGTAGGTTTGAGTAACAAAATTTAGTCCTATAGACCATCAATGTTCGAAAAAGTGGACTCGTTGGCAAAATCTGGCTGTGTGGTATTTTGAAGCTCGATAAAGTTGTTTGAAGGTAGTTTGATAGAGAAAACCGAAGTTTGATAGTAGCTTTCTGACTAGAAGTCGGCTTGCTTGCAAAAGAAGTTGTATAGTTTGATGCTATAAAAAGTTGTCTTGCGTTTGTGCCATGTAGAAAAAATGAGTTTGATAGCCAATCAGAGGGTCGAAAAGGTAGTCGAACGGGAATTTGACAATAGAAAATCCTTTAGAGGCACAGTTTGATGATCAGGAAATTAGTCTGAACCTAATTTGATGCAGGGAAATGGAGTCTGGTGCTATAAAAAGTTGTCTTGAGATTGTGCCAGGTAGAAAAGATAAGTTTGATAGCCAGTCAGAGGGTTGAAAAAGTAGTCTAACGGCAGTTTGACACGGGAAAATCAGCTAGAGTTGCAGTTTGATGGTCAGGAAAGTAATCTGAAGGTAGTTTGCCGCAGGAAAATGGAATCTGGTAATGGGACAAACCATTGGGATTCCAGTTTGGAGCTAAGAAAAGTGGTTTCTCGTAATTTTGCAATAGTTGGAATGTCTACTGATTCTCTAAGGACAGTTCATGATGAATTGAAAATCTAAAGCAACAAAACAAACTAGTCTGAGCTAGTGTGATGCTCAACAAAGTTGTTTGAACGAACTGCGATCCTAAAGTTAGTTGAAAGGTAGTTTGACGTCACATGAGGAAGCCTGAAGATAGTTTGATACTCTTTGGTTAAGGCAGGATATAGCTTGATACCCTATGGAGAAGTTTGAAGGTAGTTTGATGTCCCATTGGAGAAGTTTGAAGGTAGTTTGATGTCCCATTGGAGAGGTTTGAAGGTAGTTTGAGACTCCATTGGAGAGGTTTGAAGGTAGTTTGAAACTCCATTGCAGAGGTTTGAAGCTAATTTGCTATTTTATCAAAAAGTATAAAAATAATCTGATATTCTATAGAAGTTTGAAGGCTGCAAAAAATGCAGTTTGATATCAAACAAAGTTGTTTGAGCGTTGGTATGACTCGTGTCTAATTTAAAAACTACTTTGAAGATACACTGATGCTCCACGGATTGTATGGAGAGAAGTGTAATGGCTATCTTTGGAATTTTATACACGATGTGATCTTATAAGGATTATTTTCGATGTGTTGTGGAATGAAAGGCGTTTATGGGCATATATGAACGCTTCTGTCTTGTTCCAAAGTTGATGGATACGAGCAGGAAAAACTTATGTTGGAAAAGCTATTTTATGGATTCCCGATTTCCTTTTTGCCTTTTCCTCATTTTACCTTTAAAATGTCTAAAAGCAATACTCCAGCATCCTCTTTGAAATCCCTCCTCCTCCCCGCAATCCTTTCAAGTTTTAGATATATATTTTTTTCTTCCATCTATCTTCTGTCTCACAGCAAGACAAAGACCAGAGACGGAAAAAAATCCAAACTCAAGGACCATCATTTAACATTTAAAACGTTTATGGTGAAACTTACATAAACCTTCCAACCATAAATGTCAGACAGTTGTGTAGTTTTTTTCTGGTGTCTGTCTTCACATTGTTGTTGCTGGTGTTTTTTTTTTTTTGCGCTCTTCTCTATTAATGTGTCTCCACATGTTGCTTTCATTCCGAAACAGAGAGAGAACCATATAAATGTTGAGATGAAGAAAAAAATACATCCTCCACGAAAAAACAATGGGGTTTCAGAGTGTCTCTGGCTCTCGGTTGGTCTGTCAACGAAAAATGAAACTGAGAAACCCGCCAGTCAGCCATTAAACGCTTACGCTTAGAATACATTTTTATTTAAGGTTATATGTTAAGCAACTGCTTGTTCTTATATTCGATATTCAGTTCTATTCTCTTGAGTGGGGATTTCTGTTTTTTGGGGGGTTTGCGACAGACGATGGCGACGCTGTCGCCGCCGTCGCTGGATGATATTTATTGTATCTCATAAAATATGCAATTTTATTGTTCTGATGGTGTACTTAAAATGTCAGTACTTTGCAATAAAATGTCTCAGAACAAAATGACACTGAACAATGGCAACAAGAATATCTCACAACAACCTCAAGGAGATGAAGAAGGAAAACTAACCCAAAAAATACAATTGAGAAGTCTTTGGGGTTATTTTTATGATGGCAATCCCTGGGCATTCCAAAAACTTCTATTTAAGGTTTGGAGCTTGGGAGAGTTTCAAGTGATGAAGAATTGAAGGCTGTTGAACAACCTATGAAGAGGTTTTGGGGATGTTTTATAATGTAGTGGAAAGTGTACAGGTACTTTGCTTAAGCTTTCAAGGAGTTTGAAGGTAGTCTGATACCATTGGATGAAGTTTGAAGGTAGTTTAATACCCAGTAGCCCAGTAGAAGTTTGAAGGTAGCCCCTTGATCTTCCAAGAAGTCTGATGGAAGTTTACTGCTTGTTCAAGAAGTTGGAAGGTAGTTTGATACCCGTTCAATAAGTTTTGAGACAGTTTTAAGGTAGTCTGATACTCGTTCAAGAAGTTTGAAGGTAGTTTGATACCCGTTCAGGAAGTTTGAATGAAGTTTTATTCCCTTGCAAGAAGTTTGAAGGTAGTTTGATAACCGTTCAATGAGTTTGAAGGAAGTTTGATGTCTTTTCAAGAAGGTTGAAGGTAGTTCGGTACCCGTGCCAGAGGCTTAAAGATAGTTTGGTGCTATTTCAAAAAGTTTGAAGGTAGTTTGATGCTTTTTAAAAAAATTTGATGTCTTTTCAAAATGGTTGAAGGTAGTTTGATGCCCGCTCAAGAAGTTTAGAGGTAGTTTGATGCTATTTCAAGAAGTTTCAAGGAAGTTTGAAGCTATTTCAACAAGTTTGAGATGGGTTTGATTGCCTTTAAAATTTTTTGAGGGTAGTTTGATGGATGCTTAAGAAGTTTGATGCCCTTTCATTAGTTTTTAAGCTGGTTTGGTACCCCTTCTAGGAGTTTGAAGGTAGTTTGATACCTCTCAAGGATTTTGAAGGTGGTTTGATGCCCGTTCAAGAAGTTTAATGGTAGTTTGTTAACAAAGTCTGATGTCCTTTCGAGATGTTTGAAGATAGTTTGGTGCCATTTCAGTTAGTTGGAAGGAAGTTTGATACCCCTTAAAGCAGTTTGAGGGTAGTTTGATGCCCGTTAACAAAGTTTGAGAGTTTTTTGATGTCCTTTCGAGATGTTTGAATGTAGTTTGATTCCTTTTCAAGAAGTTTGAAGGTAGTTTGATGTCATTTCAAGAAGTTTGATACCCTATAAATAAGTTAGAGGGTAGTTTCATGCCCTTTCAAGAAGTTTGATACCCTTTCATGAAATTGAAAAGTGCACTATCAAGAAGTTTCAAGGTAGTTTGATACCCTTTAAAGATGTTTGGAGGTAGTTTGGTGCCATTTCAAGAAGTTTGAAGGTAGTTCAATGTCCTTACAAGAAGATTGAGGGCAGTTTGATGTTCCTTCAAGAAATTTGATGGAAGTTCCATGATCTTTCAAGAAGTTTGAAGGTTGAGTGATACCCTTTCGAGAAGGTAGGAGGTAGCTTGATACCAGTCCAAGAAGTTTAATGGCGTTTCAAAAAGTTGAAAGGTAGTTTGATACCCTTTAAAGAAGTTTGAGGGTAGTTTGATGCTATTTCAAGAAGTTTGAAGGTAGTTTGATGTCATTTCAAGAAGTTTGATTGTAGTTTGATGCTATTTCAAGAAGTTAGAAGGTAGTTTGATAACTTTTCACGAGGTTTGATGTCATTTCAAGTAGTTTGAAGCCAGCTCAAGAAGTTTGATGGTAGTTTGATGTCCTTTCAAGAAGTCTGAAGGTAGTTCTAAGGGTTTACATGTATTTTAGGTAACCGTCCAAGAAGTTTGAAGGTAGTTTTGTACCCTTTCGAGATGTTTGAAGGTAATTTGAGATCATTTCAAATAGTTTGAAGGTCGTTTAATGGTCTTTCAAGAAGTTTAAAGGTAGTTTGATACCCTTTAAAGAAGTTTGAGGGTAGTTTGATGCCCTTTCAAGAAGTTTGAAGGTAATTTGAGGCCTTTTCAAGAAGTTTGAAGGTAGTTTGATGTCATTTCAAGAAGTTTGATACCCTATAAATAAGTTAGAGGGTAGTTTCATGCCCTTTCAAGAAGTTTGATACCCTTTCATGAAATTGAAAAGTGCACTATCAAGAAGTTTCAAGGTAGTTTGATACCCTTTAAAGATGTTTGGAGGTAGTTTGGTGCCATTTCAAGAAGTTTGAAGGTAGTTCAATGTCCTTACAAGAAGATTGAGGGCAGTTTGATGTTCCTTCAAGAAATTTGATGGAAGTTCCATGATCTTTCAAGAAGTTTGAAGGTTGAGTGATACCCTTTCGAGAAGGTAGGAGGTAGCTTGATACCAGTCCAAGAAGTTTAATGGCGTTTCAAAAAGTTGAAAGGTAGTTTGATACCCTTTAAAGAAGTTTGAGGGTAGTTTGATGCTATTTCAAGAAGTTTGAAGGTAGTTTGATGTCATTTCAAGAAGTTTAATTGTAGTTTGATGCTATTTCAAGAAGTTTGAAGGTAGTTTGATAACTTTTCACGAGGTTTGATGTCATTTCAAGTAGTTTGAAGGTAGTTCGATGTCCTTTCAAGAAGTTCGAAGGTAGTTTAATGGTCTTTCAATAAGTTTAAAGGTAGTTTGATACCATTTTGAAAAGTTTGAAGGTAGTTTGATGCCATTTCAAGAAGTTTGATGGTAGTTTGACGCCATTTCAAGAAGTTTTAAGGTAGTTCGATACCCTCCCAAGAAGTTTGATGTCCTTTCAAGAAGTTTGAAGGTAGTTTGGTGCCCGTTTAAGAAGTTTGAAGTTAATTTAATACCTGTTGAAGAAATTTAACAACCGTTAAGGAAGTTTGAAGGCAGTTTGATGCCCTTCCATGAAGTTTGAAGGTATTTTATACCCCTTTAAGCATCCCGGATGTAGTATGATGTCCTATGGTACCAAACAAACAAGTCTGTGGGAGTTTGTATAAATTCTCCAACAGTTTCTGTAATCCCTAACACTAATACCAAATATTCATAGATCGCCAAACAATTTGGCAGAATTTACCAAACACCCCAAAGAAAAAGAAGATACTTTTCACCACAAAAGGAATAATTTTCGAAACCACAATTAATATTTAACCGCAGTTGCAACCATTTCTTTAAGGCATTTGGAAATTGTGGTTTTTAACACAACTGGGCCACAAAAGAGTAAATGAAAAAGAAAGAGCGAGAGGAAGCTAAGAATTTACGCAGATGTTGGCTGGCTTCGAGCCTAAGACATAACCATAAACATTGTAACATTTGGGTTATATTTTCCTGTGCCTGGTCGCAGGGGAAAACTAGGATGCTGATGTGGTGTATTTTTATTGTTCTACCTCCCCTCTTCCCCATGCCGTTTTGGGTCGGTCCCTCAGTCTCTTTGTCTCACATTTAACAATTTGATTGCATGCAATAATTTATTTAATTTACAATTTTATGGCCATTCCATAGGGAATGATTTATGGCATAGGGAATGATTTATGAAAAAGTCACGCCGCATGTTCCGGCAGCGTAGCGACAGGTAAATGCCAAGCACAAACATGAGCATTTTCTTGCGTTAACTGTCAAGGCTAGGTTACATTTGTGCCAACTCTGGGCCATGAGGAATGAAATATGGGGACCACTTTTTTCCATCTGTACACGCACTTCTCCTATATTTGCGAGTTTTGAGAATCAGCAGAGAATCATTAACAACATCTAAGACTGCGTGCCAAGCTGCGTGCCTTTGCGGGTTTATTTTTATCTAACAGGATTGTTGGTCGGTTGTTTTTTTTTTTTTTTTTTCAACAGCCTCCATGGCATTCAAGTTCTCCATATCATTAACATGCTAATGATTATTTTATGTAGCCTATATCAGCAGATGAAAGTAGCAGTTAAGAGGCTTCTTTATCTCACCAAAGGAAAGGAAAGTGAATTGACAACGACACATTTATCTTCTTCTTTTTTCTTTGTCGAGATGGCATTTCAATGATGTTTTTGAATGGCACAGTAAGCTAGTCATGAAACTTGTGATAGCGAGATGGGCAGATTGGGAAAAACTGGGTGTGAAAATGGCATTGCAATTGAGATTTGGTAATGAGCACATACAATCAAATCATTATCTTCAAATATGGCCATAATAGATAGAGCTAGTAAAGTAGCTTCTTGAAAATAAGAAATTATATAAGCATTTTTATCATAAATGAAGCTACTGGCTTTGATTTTCATTTGAGATGTTTGAGCATAGTTTGATACCACATGGGAGAGTTTGAAGTTAGTTTGATGCATTTATTAGAAGTTCCAAGGTAGTTTTACATTCCAAAGAGAAAACTGAATGTAGTATCATGGCCTTTCAAGTGGTTAGATAGGCTTTCGATTGGCTTCAAGGTAGTTTGATACACCGCAGATGTGTTTATACGAAGTTTGAAGATAGTTTTATGTCTCTCCAAGAAGTTCGAAGGAAGTTTGATACCCTTTGATGAAGTTTGAAAATAGTTTCTTATCCTTCCAAGAAGCTTGAAGGAAGTTTTATACCCTTTCATGAAGTTTGAAGGAAGTTTGGCACCCTTTCTTAAAGTTTGAAGGTAGTTTGACGCCCTTTCATGAATTTTGAAAATAGTTTTATGCCCTTTCAAGATATATGAAGGAATTTTGGTACCCTTTCATGAAGTTTGAGGGTATTTTGATGCCCTTTTAAGAATTCTGAAGGTAGTTTGATTTCTTTTCGCAGAGTTTAAAGGTAGATTGATGCCTTTTTAAGAAGTTTTAAGTTAGTTTGATTCCCGCCTAAGAATTTGGATGGTAGTTTGATGTCTTTTCATGAATTGTAAAGGTAGTTTGATGCCTTTCCACGTAGTTTGATGTTAGCTTAATGCCCTTTCAAAAAGTTTGAAGGTAGTTTGATATCAATTTATAAAGTTCGAAGGCTGTATGATGCCCTTTTAATATGTTTGAATATAATTTGATGCCCTTTCAAACAGTTTGAAGGTAGTTTGATGCCCTTTTAAAAGTTTGAAGGTAGTTTAATGCCTTTTCAAGAAGTTGAAAGAAGTTAGTTGTCCGCTGAAGAAGTTTGAGAGAAGTTTGATGCCCTTTCAAGAAGTTTGAAGGTAGTTTGTTACCCGCTTAAGAAGTTTGAAGGTAGTTTGATGCCCCTTCAAGAAGTTTGAAGAAAGTTTGCAGTCCGTTTAAGAAGATTGTTGTCCGTTCAAAAAGTTTGATGTCCTTCCAAGAAGTTTTGAGGTAGTTTGATACTCTTTCACAAATTATGAAGTTAGTTTGATGCGCTTCCAAGAGGTTTCAAGGTAGTTTGAAATTCTTTTCTAAAGTTTGAAGGGAGTTCGATATCATTTCATGGAGTTTGAAGATAGTTTGATGTCCCTCCAAGAAGTTTGAAGTGAGTTTTATATCCTTTCAAAAAGTTTGAAGGAAGTTTAATGCCCTTTCATGGAGTTCGGAGGTAGTTTGATACCCTCTCAATAGTTTTTTTTTCTTTTTTTTTTTTTAATAAACTATGTATCCTTTAGAAGCTGGCTTCTAAAGGAAATTCAGACTTCATCTCTCATGGGATTGTAAAGGGATTTTTAGAGATATGTAAAGTTCACCAATGCCAAGAGCAGACCGATTTTTCAAAAACATTTGTAGGTTACCAAACGTGGATTTGTTTTTTTTTTTTTTTTTTTTTTTTTTCAAGGAATATTCAAAGACTAGATAAAGCGGATTTTTAACGACTAATTCAAGGATATTTGAAGACCACAAAAAGAGGTTTTTAAGGAATCTTTCAAGGGTATTTAAAGGCCATCAAAGGTTAATTTTTTTAAGGAGTTTTTGAGTGTTTTTTTTTTAAGGATTTCTTCGGATATAGGAAGTCTATCAGACGTGGATTAAAAATAATTCTGAAATATTCAAAGATCAGCGAAGGTGATTTTTAAAGGGTTCTCTCAAAGACATTTGAAGGCCATCAAACGTGGATTTTTAAGAAGTTATTCAATTACAGTTAAAGACTATCCAAATTGTTTTTAGGGATATCCTTTCAAGGATATTCAAAGGGCCAATAAAGGTTGTTTTTTTTTAATATATATTTACGGATATCTGGAGACTACCAGAAGAGGGTTTTAAGGATTCTTCGAAAAGTATCCGAAAGCCACCGAATCATTGAATTTCTCCAAGAATATTTGAAGTCCAACAAAAGAGGGGTTTAAGGTTTCTTTTATTAGTTTTTCGAGGGCTACCAAACTTGGATTTTTAAGGTTTTCAATTTTTAAGAATTCTTTAAAAACAACCGAAATTGTGTTTACGGACTTTTAACACTAGTGGATACTTTCAAGGATATTTGACGGCCACCAAACTCGATATTTTTTAGGGAATTTTTCTAGGATATTCAAAAGCTAGCAAATTCGGACTATTAAGGATTCTTTTATACGTTTTTCGAAGGCCAACAACATTGGATTTTTAAGGATTTCAATTTTAAGGGATTCTCTAGAGACTGCCATAAGTGTTTTAAGGGTTTTTTTTAAGAGTGTAGGAAGGTCACGACATGTGGATATTTTAAGAAATTGTCAAGGATATTTTGAAGGTCATCAAATCAAATTTAAAGGAATTTTTCCGGGATATTCTAAAGTCATCTAGTATGGAATTTTAAGGTTTTTTTCAAGGACAGACTAGAAATTTAAATATTTAGAGGCTCTTGAATCTGAATTTTTATTTAATTTTTTGGGATCATTCATGGAAGGTTTTCAAAGGATATTCAAGAGTCTTTTAAAAACAGGCTCTCAAAGAAATTTGGAGGATATTTCGAAGTAGTTTCTTTAAGGATATCCAAAGGCCTTTTTCTGATTTTTGTTTCCTCAAAGGATATACAGGAGTCTCTTAAACACAGGCTCTTAAAAAAATTTAAAGGATATATTGAAGTGGGGTTTAAGGATATCCCAAGGCTTTTTATGATTTATTGTTCGGCCCAATTAACATGGATTTTTGCGGAATTTTCCTGAAGTATTTTTCCTCAGAAAATTGACAACGATTTTTGCGGATTTTTCAGAAGATGTTTTAATTAAAGGGTATAATTGAATATCCCAAACATAGGCCCTCAAAGAACGTTTTAAGGATATTTCGAAGTGGTTTCTTTAAGGATATCCAAATGCCTTTTTCTGATTTTTTCTTGAGGAGATGATTTTCCTCAAAGGATATACAGGAATCCCTTTGGCACAGGCTCTCAAAGTATTTTTGAAGAATATTTTGAAGTGGGTTTTTAGGATATCCCAAGACATTTTTTTTTGATTTTTTGATAGGCCCAATTAATATAGATTTTTGCGGAATTTTCCTGAGATATTTTTCCTCAGAAAATTTTTCAATAAATAAGGATTTTTGCGAAATATTCAGGAGATGGCTCTTAAAGTATTTTTGAAGGATATTTCGAAGTGGTTTCTTTAAGGACATCCCAAGGCCTTTGTATGATTTTTTCTTGAGGAGATGATTTCCCACAAAGAATATACAGGAGTCTCTTCAGCACAGGCTCTCAAAGGAATTTTAAGGGATATTTCGAAGTGGCTTCTTTAAGGATATCCCTGGGCCTTTTTACAATTTTTTAGGCCCAATTAACAATAATTTTTGGGGAATTTTTCTGAGATATTTTTGTTCAGAAAGTTGTCCAATAAATCAGGATTTTTGCGGAATATTCAGCAGATGTTTTTCCTCAAAGGATATACAGGAGTCTTTAAACACAGGCTCTCAAAGAACGTTTTAAGGATATTTCGAAGTGGTTTCTTTAAGGATATCCCAAGGCCTTTTTCTGATTTTTTCTTGAGGAGATGGTTTTCCTCAAATGGTATACAGGCTCTCAAAGTATTTTTGAAGATTATTTTGAATTGGGTTTTTAAGATATCCCAAGGCCTTTTTACGATTTTTTTGTTAGGCCCAATTAACAATAATTTTTGCGGAATTTTCCTTAGATATTTTTCTTCAGAAAATTTTTGGAGATGTTTTTTTTCTTAAGGGATATACAGGAGTCTCTTAAAACAGACTCTCAAAGTATTTTTAAAGGATATTTCGATTTGGTTTCTTTAAGGATATCCAAAGGCCTTTTTCTGATTTTTTCTTGAGGAGTTGGTTTTCCTCAAAGGATATACAGGAGTCTCTTCAGCACAGGCTCTCAAAGTATTTTTGAAAAGTTTTTTTAAGTGGGTTTTTAGGATATCCCAAGGCATTTTTTTTTTTTTTTTTTTTTTTTTTTGATTTTTTGTTAAGCCCAATTATCAATAATTTTTGCGGAATTTTTCTGAGATATTTTTCCTCAGAAAATTTTTGCGAACTTTTCATGAGATGTTTTTTCTCAAGGGATATACAGGAGTATCATAAACACAGGCTCTTAAATAATTTTGAAAGATATTTTTTTAAGGATATACCAAGGCCTTTTTATGATTTTTTTGTTCGGCGTAATTAACATGGATTTTTGCGGAATTTTCCTGAGATATTTTTCCTCAGAAAATTGCCCAACTAACAAGGTTTTTTCGGAATTTTCAGGAGATGGCTTTCCTCAAAGGATTTACAGAAGTCTCTTAAAACAGACTCTCAAAGTATTTCTGAAGGATATTTCGAAGTAGTTATTTTAAGGATATCCAAGACCTTTTTATTATTTTTTGTTATATTTCGAAGTAGTTATTTTAAGGATATCCCAAGGCCTTTTTATGATTTTTTTTTCGGCCCAACTAACAATGATTTTTGCGGAATTTTCCTAATATGATATTTTTCCTCCGAAGATTCCTTTTTTTTTTTTTTTTTTTTGATTTCCGCCCATTTATTAGCCACGCAAATGTTCCGTTAATTCAACATTAGCTTATCTCAGGATATTAAAATTCTAAGCAGCAGCTCATACATTGTAAGTCCATTAATTACCACTTAATCTTGATTTTTTTTTCTACTTCAAAAATTTCATAAAAATATTACAGTTTAATTGTTCGAACACACTTTGGGCCGGTTACGCAAAACCGGCCTAATGTTTGGAAAAAAATGTGTGCCATCCAACGCCATTAAGAGGATACTTAAGAATCTTCATGGCTCCCCGGGCTAAGCTGCTGGGAGGAAACCGCCAAACATTAGCTGAGAAAATGGAATATGTGTCGGCGTTTATGGCCATTAACGGCTGCATTCATTTTTAGCCATTTCTTTGCGTGCGTCCGACCGTCCGTCGGTCCATCCATCCACATCTATCTTTGTCAATAATATTTTCCATTTGTCAAAGTCGGGTGAAAGTCCCAAATGATCATTTGCGTGTGGAGCCCCGGCAGGTTTTTCTTTTGGCCAAGAGCTGTACGAAGAAATGTGCTCCAGTTTTAGTGGTCTCTGAGGAGGGGTAGAAGGAGGGGGGAATTATCCACGATTCATTAACACTGCACACCATTAAAATGCAGTTAGAGATCGTTTTTTGTTGGCGGTGGAGTTCTGTTTGTATTTTTTTTTTTTGCGGCCGGGGGAGCCAAGCAACCAGCCAGTCATTGTGGCCAGTAATTATCCATCCAATGATCTTGGAAACCGTTGAGCGTTGGCCTGGCTGTTTTTTTTTTCAGAGTGGGGCTGGGGCAATGTTTACCGGTATCCCCGACATGCTACGGTAAACATGACACGTTTTTCCAGCAACATGATTTGTTTGATCACATTGACATTTTGATTTGGCCGCGTCGAGTTTGCCGCAGGCCAGCAAAAAACGAGGTGTGAAATTCGTCCACTTGCAGATCAACTAACCGGCTTCCTTTTCGCTGCCATTGGCAATATTAGAATCAGGTAATAATAACCTCTGGAAAAAATGTAGTCGCTTAAAATGTAATCAACTTTGGCAACTTGATGCCATGCGCAGTCATTAAGTGGCGGGTCTTTACGGAAAAGAGGACAATTTCCAAAAAGCGAATTAATTAATTATTTTGGTAGTGCATGCCAAAATGAGCAATGATATGTTTGGAGATTTGCAACGTGCCTTGCCACAATTCCTAAAATTGTCAAAACACCCAGAGATTTGAATAAAATTTATGACAAACCCAGATTACGGAACAGATTTTCCGAAAATTTGACATTCGAAAAAAAATTTAAAATAAAAAAAAAAATATTTCAAACCTAATTAAAATTTAATTCTGCCACAGCATTCAAGAGCTAAAATTCATTTACATTTTTAATTAAAATTGGCAATTTGCAGAGTGCTCAGAAAGGTAAGGTAACAGCCGGCTGACATGACTAATGGAAAAGTGTTGAAGAATGTCTTTAAAACGAGTCCATTTAGAGGTTGCATGAGGGTACCCCCCCCCCCCCTTCCCCCTTTTGGCTAAGAAGGGCCCTGAAACCAACCCATCTTCTGCTCCACGAAAACACGTTACCCTTTTGAAGAAGAAGAAGAAGTAGTGAAAAGCAAACGAAGAAGAACACGATTGGAACATGACTTCCTTGGCATAAAGTCATCACCATCATCATTGTCTGGTTGGCGCATGCGTGCGTTTGTTAGGCTGTTTGTATGTTTTCTTTTATATTCGCAAGCTACCTCTGGCATGTTCTCCACATTCACTTTAGTACAGCTCCAAATGGAGAAGCAACAGAAGGAATTGTTGCCAAACGAACATATTTAAAACATGTTTGGTTTGATTGTGATCGGGGATAAAGCCATGGCAAAAAAAAAAAAAAAAAAAAAAAAAAAAAACACACGGAGAAAAAAATCTCGAGAACTCTTTTTTGAAATTCTGACTAGTCAAAGCAAGCTCTAGGACGAAGGACCATTTTCCCTCTTCATTGGAAATACCAAAAACTGGAAGATAAGGAGCATTTTTTGAAAACTTGACAGTCGAAGGACCATTTTCCTACTCTGACGAAGGACCAAATCTGGTAAATACCAACAATTCAAAAATAATCTGCATTTTTTGATATTCCGTCAGCTCGAAGGACCATTTTTCCTCTACGACGAAGGACCAATTCAAGGAAACACCAAACATTTAATAGAATTCAGCATTTCTTAAATTTTGTCAGATCGAAGGACCATTTTTACTCTACGACGAAGGACCAATTCAAGGAAATGCAAAAACAGAAAATAGAATTCAGCATTTCTCGAAATTTGTCAGATCGAAGCACCATTTTCTTCAACGACGAAGGACCAAATCTGGTAATTACCAAAAATTCAAAAATAATCAGCATTTCTTAAAATTCCGACAAGTCGAAGGACCATTTTCCCCTGCGATGAAGAACCAAATGTTGCAAATACCAACAATTTTATCAGCCATATCGACAAGTCGAAGGGCCATTTGCCCTCCACGATGAAGGGAAATACACAAAAATTAAAAGAATTCCGATTTTTTTGAAATTTGTCAGATCGAATGACCATTTTCCCTCTGCGACGACCGAATAAAAATTGGAAGTACCAAAAACTCAAAAAGAATTCAGCATTTCTGGAAATTCCGTCAGCTCCAATGACAATTTTCCCTCTGCGACGAAGGGCCAAATCTAGAAAATACGAAAACTTGTAAGTTATCAGCATTTTGGAAATAACGACAAAGTCGAAGGATCATTTTCCATTTGCGACGAGGGACCAATTGAGGGAAATACAAAAAAAAAAAATTGAAAATTCCGAATTTCTTAACATTTTTCAGATTGAAGCATGATTTTCCATCTTCGACGAAGGACCAAGTCAAGGAAATGCAAAAACAGAAAATAGAATTCAGCATTTCTTGAAATTTGTCACATCGAAGGACCATTTTCCTTCTCCGACGAAGTAACAAATCTGAAAAATACCAAAAATTTAAAATTTATCAGCATTTATTAAAATTCCGACAAGTCGAAAGACCATTTTCCCCCTGCGACGAGGGACCAATTCAAGGAAATACCAAAAATTCAAAAGAATTCAGCATTTCTTCAAATTTGTCGGATCGAAGGACCATTTTCCTCCAACGACGAGGTACCAATTCAAGGAAATGCAAAAACAGAAAATAGAATTCAGCATTTCTCGAAATTTGTAAGATTTGTGGATCACTTTCCCTCTACGACGAAGGACCAATCCAAGGAAATGCCAAAATAGAAAATAGAATTCAGAATTACTCGAAATTTGTCAGATCGAAGGACCATTTTTCCTCTACGACGAAGGACCAATTCAAGGAAATGCCAAAATAAAAAATACATTTCAGCATTTCTTGACATTTGTCACATCAAAGGACAATTTTTCTTCTTCGACGAAGTAACAAATATGGCAAATACAAAAAATTCAAAAATAATTAGCATTTTTTAAATTTCCGTCAGCTCGAAGGACCATTTTTCCTCTGCGACGATGGACCAAATTTTGAAAATACAAAAAATTGTTAGTAATCAGCATTTTGGAAATATCGACAAAGTCGAAGGATCATTTCCCCTCTGCGACGAAGGACCAAATATTGCAAATACCAAAATTTTTAAAGTTATCAGCATTTTGGAAATATCGACAAGTCGAAGGACCATTTCCCCTCCACGATGAAGGCAAAAGTCAGGGAAATACAAAAAAATTAAAAAAAATCCGTTTTTTTAAATTTGTCAGATCGAAGGACCATTTTTTTTCTACGACGAAGAACCAAATTTGCGGAATACCAAAAATTTAAAAGTGATCTGCATTTCTTAAAATTACGTCAGCTCGAAGGACAATTTTCCCTTCGCGACAATGAACCAAATCTGGAAAATACGAAAAATTGTAAGTAATCACCATGTTGGAAATGTCGACAAAGTCGAGGGACCATTCTCCCTCTGAGAAGAGGGACCAATTCATGAAAATACAAATTCCCTCTACCATTTTCCCTCTACGACGAAGGACAAATTCAATGAAATGCAAAAATAGAATTCAGCATTTCTTAAAATTTGTCAGATCGAAGGGCCATTTTCCCTCTGCGACGACCGAACAAATATTGGAAACACCAAATATTAAAAAAATTAAGAATTTCGTGAAATTTGTCAGATCGAAGGACCATTTTTCTTCTACGGCCCTCTGCGACGATGGACCAAATCTCGAAAATACGAAAAATTGTTAGTAATCATCATTTTGGAAATATCGACATAGTCAAAGGACCATTTTCAGACTGCGACGAGGGACCAATTAAGGGAAATACAAAAAAATTTAAAAGAATTCGGATTTACTGATGGTAAAATGATTTTCCATCTACGATGAAGTACCAATTCAAGGAAATAACAAAAATTTAATAGAATTCAGCATTTATTAAAATTTGTCAGATCGAAGGACCATTTTCCCTTTGCGACGACCAAACAAATATTGGAAATACCAATAATTAAAAAGAATTCAGCATTTCTCGAACTTTCTCAGATCGAAGGACCATTTTCCTTCAACGACGAAGGGTCATTTATCGGGAATATGTAAAAGAGGGAGGCAATCATTACTCTTTGAAGTTTTACAGATGACATTTAAATTTAGTTTTTTTGAGCCAATTGGTAACTTTAGATTTTTTGGCCTGTTCGAATACCATTTTAAGTAGGAAACATTTGCCCTGGAGAAGGGCCTTATAATATGCTCCGAAACTGAGCTCAATTTGCAATTGTTTGCGAAAATTTTCTCTTCTTCAGGAAAAAAAATTTGCTCGGGAGAAAAGATTTGAATAAAATACTAAAAACTGTATATTTTACTTCTGACCGAAGGACCATTTTTTTATGTTGTAATCATCTGATCTCAATTCTCAGAACCACTTTTGCCCTCTCGAAGGACCATTTCCTTCAACTAGCTGATAATTACTGAATCTCTCTCTTTTATTTTTTGAAACATTTAACGTCCCAAAGATTTCAATTGGTTAAGAAATTTTTTTCTTGTATTATATGTTGTTGATCTTAAATCGAAGAACCATTTTAACTTTTCGAAGTGGCATTTCTTTCCTGGAAATATCTTTCTGGACAAAGAACTTATGAAATACTCGGAAACTGAGCTCAATTTGCA
Organism: Musca domestica; assembly: GCF_030504385.1. NCBI lineage: Eukaryota > Metazoa > Arthropoda > Insecta > Diptera > Muscidae > Musca > Musca domestica. The sequence goes on along the minus strand of NW_026712390.1, from coordinate 3,373,412 downwards.
ATTCTTTAGGTCTGCCCGAACGAAAAATATGTTTCTGTTGTTTTCATTGTTGTCTTGGTTTGCTCGAAGGACCATTTCTTGAAAATAATTTCAGGAACTTACAATGCACGAAGGACCATTTCTTTTATTTTCGTCTTATTAAGTTTGTCCTAGTCGAAGGATCACTTTATGGAAATTGGAAAAAATTGCGTGGCTAAAAAGTATCCTAGTTTTGATAATTGCGGTTTTGGTCTGCTCGAAGGACCATTTCTTTTTTCGAGGATATTTCATAGAAATTTGTTTTTATTTCGGTCTTGGTTTGCTCGAAGGACCATTTGTCGAGAATATTCCATGGAAAGGGTTCTACTGAAAGCCGAGATATATTACAATTTAGCTTTAAGGTCATTTCAGGAACTAACGATGGATGAAGGACCACTTCTTTTCCTTTCGTATTGTTAAGTTTGTCCTAGTCGAAGGACCATTTCTCTTCTCATCGAACTTTCGATCAAATACGGTCATTTATATACAGAAGCACCTCTACATAATGTGTGGTAAAGAAATATGGGTTATTAATCATTTTTTTGGGCCTAAAAAATCCCCTAGTTTTGTTTTCATTGCGGTTTAGATCTGCTCGAAGGACCATTTCTTTGTCGAGGATATTTCATGGAAATTTGTTTTCATTTGGGGTCTTGCTTTGCTTGAAGGACCATTTGTCGAGAATATTCCATGGAAAGGATTCTACAGAAAGCCGACATATATGAAAAGTTAGCTTAAGGATCATTTCAGGAACTAACGATGGACGTCCTAGTCGAAGGACCATTTCTCTTCTCATCGAACTTTCGATTAAATCAAATATTATTTATATTGACAGGAGGAACTATTTGGAATGTAGGAATAATTTTTGCGGTCCAAAAAAAATCCTAGTTTTGTTTTCATTGTGGTCTTGGTATGCTCGAAGGACCATTTCTTTGTCGGAGATATTTCATGGGAACCATTTCATTCCCACGCTCCCACTGAAAGCCGAGATATATTCATTTCAGGAAATAGCGATGGACGAAGGACCATTTCTTTTTCTTGCGTATTATTAAGTTTGCCCTGGTCGAAGGACCATTTCTCTTCTCGTCGAGCTTTCAAGAGGTCTTTTAGTTGATTCTTCCACTGCATTTGCCGAGATATATTCATTTCAAAAACTAACAATGAACGAAGAACCATTTCTTTTTCTTGTATATTATTACGTTTGTCCTGGTCGAAGGACCATTTCTTTTCTCAAAGAATTTTCAAGAGATCTTTCGGTTGATTTTTCTTTCACTGCATTTGCATTACCCTGCTTTTGTGTAATACTTGTTTCCTACTTGTTTTTGTTCATGTAATTCTTGTTCTTATGCGTCTTGAGTTACACTCCACAAAGAAGAAGATACCACAACATAATAATAATAAAACAAGAGGAAAACAAGTGAAACAAGTTTTGCGAACAACAAGACATTTGCTGCAATGCTTGATTCTATAACAAGTAGTTGGCCAAGCAACTTGCAAAATAAGGGAAAGAAAGACCGACAGACAGACGGTGTTGAATATGAAAACGATCATCATATACAACACCCTGATAGATAGACAGACAGAGGAACAGACAGCCAGCCAGAAAATGAAAAAAAGACGGAAAGGAATTGTCCATGTTATTGTTTGCGGATTCTCTGTCCATGTCGTGGTGTGACTTGAGTTTCCGATTCTTCCGATGCATTTGTAAGCAGAAGCCATAAATTATACTTAGTCATGTTTCTTAAAGAATCCAAGTTTATTAGGCCTCATACCCTAGCCCTAGCTCAGAGGCTCAGAGGTTACTTTGTAACGTGGAGAGTTGTTTGTTATGGCAACATGTTTACATGACGGGCAGGCTGGCTATGCCATCCTTCGTATGCCCACTGGGTTTCAATCTTGTATTTACATGACAATCCCTTGCCGGCCAGTACCAGATCAATGGATATCATATTGCCATGAGATGGCCCTGCCACAAGAAAGTTGAGTTGTTGTACCATTGAATGAATGACTTCCTAAGGACTTGTTTTTTTTTTGCCAGATCATCTCCATGTTATGCTGATGGTTCTTATGTTTTTACACTTTTCATCTTGTTTCCTAATTATGATCATCATAAAATTGATTTTATTATTGCATTTTTAACAAATGAAAGACATGATAATGCCGAGCGTTAAAAAAAAGAAAAATTTACTATTCTTGAATGAGCCATTAGTTTGGATGACCACTCGAATAGTTGGCCGAACAAATTGTATGACCACTATCTAGGAAACCGCTTTCAATTTATTTCATGTGGGCTTTTATCACTTCAAATCTCCTTGCAGCCATAATGCACATCCTGCTCATGGAGAGCGACACCTACATGAGAGCACTTGTCATTTTACAAAATGATTGATGGCTGGAAAAAATTTCTTTAAACAAATTGAATTCTTCGTTTGTTATGGCATTTGAAGATGCAAAGGAGATTTAATTAATCACTTAGCATTAATTATCACTTCGTTAGAGCGGGAACTGTAATCCCAAAAATAAAAAGTGATTTCCAGAAAAGAAATGGTCCTTCGAGAAGGCAAAATGGTCCTTCGGCTTAAGATCAGATTCCGCTAATATACTCAGTTAGAGGGGAAGTGTAATCTCAATAATGAAAAGAGATTTTCAGAAAATAAAAGGTCATTCGAGAAGTTATAATGGTCCTTCGACTTAAGATCAGCTGGCCAATAATACAAAACAAAATCTCTAAGCAAATTGAATATTGAAATATCAAAAATAAAAGAGAGATTCAATAATAATCAGTTAGTTGAAGAAAATGGTCCTTCAGATGGTTCCTATATAAAAACTGTTCCTTCGGGCAGACCTTAAAAAGACATAAAACTTCAACAAATAATTGCAAGTTGTGCTCAATTTCTGAGTATTTCATGAATCCCTCCTCAGAAAGAGCTTTTCAGAAATTAAATGGTCCTTCGACTTAATATCAGCTGCCTAAATACAAGACATGTTTCAAAACAAAGAAGTTCACAAATAATCAGGATGAAATTGTTCTTCGAGCAAACGTGGTTCTTCGACTTGAGATCAAATGGTTACAATATAAAAAATGGTCCTTCGGGCAGACCTAAAGAAGAGACCATTTGCACTAAACAATTGCAAATTATATCCCTTGTCCAGAAAGATATTTCCTGAAAAAAATGGTCCTTCCATAAGGTAAAAGTGGTCCTTCGATTTAAACTCATCGGCCCATAATCCAAGAAAACCATTTCTGAAAAAATTTACATCTTCTGGACGTGACATGCGTTAAAGTACAGAAGAGATACATGTATAATCAGTTAGCTGGAGAAAATGGTCCTTCGAGCAGGCAAGAGTGGTTCAGCGACTTGAGATCAGATGGTCACTTTAGAAAAATGGTCCTTCGGGCAAAAGTGAGAGCAGTTTCTGAGTATGTCATAAGTCCCTTCTCCAGAAAAAGATTTCCAGAGAAGAAATGGCCCTTCGAGAAGGCAAAATGGTCCTTCGACTCTAGATCAGTTGCCTCTAATACAATAAACTATTGTCTAAGCAAATTTGAATCTTCGGACGTTATATATTTCATAAAATACAAAGATATTCACAAATGGTAGTTCGAGAAGGCAAATGTGGTTCTTCGACTTGAGATCAAATTGTAACTATATAAAAGATGGTCCTTCGGTATAAAAAATGTCCAATCTCTGAATATTTCAAGTCCAGGACAAGAGATTCCTAGAAAAGAAATGGTCCTTCGATGAGATAAAATTGGTCCTTCGACTTAAGCTCATCGGTCCACAATTCACGAAATCAATTTCTGAACCAATTGAAGTCTTCTGGACGTGATATGTGTTAAAGAATCGAAATACATGCATGTATAGTCAGTTAGTTGGAGAAAAGTGGTTCTGCGACTTGAGATGACATGGTTACCATTTAAGACCTAAAGAATTGCAAGTTGAGTTCAGTTTCTGAATATTTCATAAGTCCCTTCTAAAGAAAAAGATTTCCAGAAAAGAAATGGTCGTTCGAAAAGGAAAAAGTGGTCCTTCGATTTAAGCTCATCTTCCCCCATAATCCAGAAAACATTTTCTGAACGAATTGAAATTTTCGGAGGTTTAATGTTTCAAAAAATCTAAGAGAGATTAACTAATAATCAGTTAGTTGGAGGAAATGGTCATTCGAGAAGGGAAAAGTGGTCCTGCGACTTGAGATCAGAAGGTTACTATGTAAATATGGTCCTACGGGAAGACCTAAAAAATTTAAAATGAGCTTAGTTTCCGAGCATTTCATAAGTACTTGCTCCAAAGAAAATCTTCTACATAAAAATGGTCCTTCGGGCAGACCTAACAAAGAGAAAGTTTTCGCAAACATTGACAGATTTAACTCAGTTTCCAGAGCAAACTTTCTTCCTTCCTTCGTGCAGACCAAGATTTCAGTGCAATTTTTTTTCAGCCCAACAAAAATTATTTATAACTCATAATTCTTATCCACAAATATTTAACTTCTGTCTATAAAACTAATATTCTTTGAATATTAGTCCTATTTAATCGAAAGTTCGATGAGAAGAAAAATGGTCCTTCGACTATGACAAACTTAATAAAAGTTCGCGGAATGATTTTAAGCTAAATTTTATGTATCTCGGCTTTCAGTAGGATCCATTGAATTCCAATGGAAAAATCTCTACAAAGAATTAGTCCTTCGAGTAATCCAAGACCGGAAGAAAAACAAACTTTTTTAGGCCTGCAAATTTTTTTTATTACTCATATATCTTTCCTCACTTTCTAAACCACTGTTTGTGTCTATAAAAGGAATATTTATTGAAATGGTCCTTCGAGGTCGTCCAAATGGCAGAAATTTTATAAATTTCTAAAAGTGGTCCTTCGACTAGGACAAATTTAATAATGATACGAAAGGAAAATACATTATCCTTCGTCCATCGTTAGTTGGTGGAATGATTTTAAACCATATTTTTAATGTACCTTAGCATTCAGTTTGCCCCATTGATTTTTCTTGGAAATTCCTCGACAAAGAAATGGTCCTTCAAGTAGATCCAAAACTTGAATATTTGCCAGTGAAGCAATGCAAAACGACACAAAAATTTTCTTGACTCCAGTTACTCTTTGTCGCCATGCAAACTGGTGCTTTTTTTTGACATGAATAGATTTTAATGAATTGGTCCTTCGAGCAGGTCAAAATGGCTGAAAACTGCCGATTAAGACCAGGCAAACTGAATTTAAAGACCGCCGTTAGTTCCACAAATTATTTTCAACTAAATCCTAATATATTTCTCCTTTCAATATTATCCTACTCACATTGATTATGCACTATAAAGATATGGTCCTTCGAGTAACCAAAGCAACAATGAATTGCCAATTATAAAAACCTTCTGACTTCCTTTGCACTTCATGAATTAAATATTCTCCAAAAAAATGGTCCTTCTACCAGAAAAAAACCGTGTATCAGTATCGGTTAAACAATACCAACCAAAATGAAGGATTTTTCAGTCGCGCAAAAGAATTAACACTTCTTTTTTAATATTCACTGAAATGGTCCTTCGAGCAGGCCAAAGAGACAAAGCAATTTCGGTACAGACGAGTCCAAAGACATTAAAAGATCGCTGTTAGTTCCTGAAATACTTTCAACTTAATATTAATCTATCTTTCTCAAATGTTCCTCCTGTCCCACAAGTTTTGAGTAGTTTCTTACACGAAATGGTCCTTCGAGCAAACCAACAAAATCTGCTTATCTTTTGAGTAAAGATAAGCAGATTTTGCTGCGACATCGAAAACATTAAAATTATTCTTGAACAGCAACGTTTAAACCAGAATAAATTTTAAATTCCAAATTGAATGACAATTCATTATGTAAAAATTTTAATTGGTCCTTCGACGAGCATCAATCTAAAGTAATTACAAATAATCTACTTTGTTTTCATTTCCCCTATTTTCTGTTTTTTTGTTTTTAATTGTTATCCTCAACCATTAGCTTCTAATAGACTTATTCTATGCCATTACATTTGCACTAATCCCTCGGTAAGCATTGAATCGAATGAAAACTCTATAATTCGCCTTTTCAACCCTCCTCCTCCTCTTTCTCTACATCCTTTTGTTTTCCCTGCTTTTTTGTTTTGCACCACTCTAAAATAATTCATATTGTATTTTTAATTGATTACATGCCATGAGTAAACAAATAGCGAATGGAAGTAAAGTAGATAGAATGAGAGACCGGAAAGAAGGCAGTGGCGTAGCTAGGGAAAAGGATGATTTAGAAAGATGGTCAAAAAGGTTTGACAGGGACCCGAATCGTGTGTAAATCTTTGGAATTTAGGAGAGGAGCCATAGTCTGAAAAGAAGCCAAAGAATGGACTGCGAGGAGACTAAGTCTAAGCGATTAAATTATCGAATATTGGTAAATTAATATTGTTTTATGAGGTAATTCAATTATAGATAAGTCTTTATATTTTGGGCCCCTAAATTTATTTTTTTTGGAGATTAAAATTAGGAATCCGAGTCTGAATTTTATATTGAATTTTTAATTTACAGAAGTCATAAATTTCAGATGGTTCAAAGGTACATTTACATGGGTTTTAAATGCCAGATATTTTAGATGCTGCATGTGAATGCAAATTTTTTTTCTGGGACGAACAATTTATCGGGTCTAGAATTCCCGTGGCCTAACTTATGGCGAATTGTTATACTTCATTTTGTCTGTATGGAGTAGTTTTCCCAGGATTGTTGTCTAGATATTCTTGAGTTTTCATAAAAATCCCAAATCCTCTCCTTCCTGACTCTCCAGACCCATGAAATCATTCTCAAGAAGAGCAGAAGGTCTTCTCAAAGACGACCAGAAGGTCTTCTCATAGAAGACCAGGGTATTCTCATAGAAGGCCAGAAAGAAGACAAGAAAGACTTCTCATAGAAGGCCAAAAGTTCTCATGAAAGACCAGAAGGTCTTCTCCTAGAAGACCAGAAAGTCTTATTTTAGAAGTCCAAAAAATGTTCTCCTAGAAGACCAGAAGGTTTTCTCACAGAAGACCAGAATGTCTTCTCATAGAAGACCAGAATGTCTTCTCATCGAAGGCCAAAAGGTCTTCTGCACATAGAAGACCAGTAAATCCTCTCATTGAAGGCTTGAAGGTCTTCTCATAGAAGGCCAGAACGTCTTCTTATAGAAGGCCAGAAGGTCTTCTCATAGAAGGCCAGAAGGTCTTCTCACAGAAGGCCAGAAGGTCTTCTCACAGAAGGCCAGAAGGTCTTCTCACAGAAGGCCAGAAGGTATTCTCATGAAGGCCAGAAGGTCTACTCATAGAAGACGAGAAGGTCTTCTCATAGAAGACCAGAAGGTCTTCTCATAGAAGACCAGAAAGTCTTCTCATAGAAGACCAGAAGGTCTTCTCATAGAAGACCAGAAGGTCTTCTCATAGAGGGCCAAAAGGTCTTCTTCTCATAGAAGGCCAAAAGGTCTTCTCACAGATGACCAGAATGTCTTTTCATAGAAGACCATAATGTCTTCTCATAGAAGACCAGAAGGTCTTCTCATAGAAGACCAGAAGGTCTTCTCATAGAAGACCAGAAGGTCTATTCAAAGAAGACCAGAAGATCTATTCATAGAAGACCAGAAGGCCTTCTCATAGAAGGCCAAAAGGTCTTCTCATAGAAGGCCGGAAGGTCTCCTCTTAGAAGACCAAAAGGTCTTCTCATAGAAGGCCGGAAGGTCTCCTCTTAGAAGACCAAAAGGTCTTCTCATAGAAGACCCGAAGGTCTTCTCATAGAAGACCCAAAGGTCTCCTCTTAGAAGACCAAAAGGTCTCCTCTTAGAAGACCAAAAGGTCTCCTCTTAGAAGACCAAAAGGTCTTCCCATAGAAGACCAGAAGGGCTTTTCATGGAAGGCCAAAAGGTCTCCTCAAAGAAGACCAAAATGTCTCCTCTTAGGGTCCTGTGTAGGGGGTTTTAAGTACCAGATATTTTAGACGCTGCATGTGAATGCAAACTTTTTTTAGGAAAGAACAACCTCTCCTGGCTACCTTATTGCTTCATTATTTCATTTTTCAGAATTACCCTCTCCAGAATTATCCTATCCAAATTATCTTTTCCTTTTGACCTTCCACGTCCATGAAACTTGTCACAACACTGAAATCATTAAAACCATTAGATTACGTTTACAATGGAGTTCCGAAAAAAACATGACGAACAATGTCTGTTCGATTCGCACAAGGATTATGCGAGGATTTTCCACACTTACAGGACGTCTGTGTTTATAAAGGGATATCATTTTCTAAAACCGATTTTTCTGCCATTAAACGGCATTAATTGCCTAACGTTGAAAAACAAACGAAACAACCAACCCTCTCTCCTCTCCGAACATGGAAACAGAAAATATGGCAAAAGGATATTCTATTTGTCTGTTTGATATGCCAGCAATGTTGTCTACAACATAATTTTATATGTATTACCGCCAGACTGGCAGACAGACAGACAGAAGAGAGGACGGACGGACGGTCGCACACACTCATAGTCTTGAGCTAAAAATAATATTTATGCCACAGAGAACATTCATGCAACATGTTGCATAAATAAACCTTGGTTTTTTGTTTTAATGCGGAGCAAGAAGTGTTGGCCATGGTGGCTTGACTGTCTACCAGCTCCTAACGACCCTCCATTGTTATGCTCGTCGTCGTAGCCCTCCTTGTCGCCTCATAAATCCTCCTGACAAACACAATTGCAGACAGTTGTGAAACACACATCCGGCCATCGATACGTACATTCAGCCATCCATCCATCGTCTGCCTATCAGATGGTGAGTGAACCTTTTTTTTCGTGAAGTTGACAAAGAACAGCAACAACAACATCATTATCGTGTTGTTGGCATATCCTTATTTAAGGGTGGTTTTTAAAGTCCTCCAAGGCGGCCTCACACACCACCACCAGCAATACCAGTTCTGTGTAAAATTCCCCTCTCTAAAGAGGTGCCAAATAAATTAAGCGCTACCTACCCTAATGTCCTTTTTGAGTATTCAAGCAACAGAGACCGGCAGATACAATCAATGCTTGTAGATCCTTTTTTTCTATGCATTTTTTGTCACATAGAAATACAACAAAGCATTGAGGTGTTTCAACAGGTAACTCTTATCGAGGCGAATGAAAATACAAGCCATAGAACAACATGCAATCTCCCAATTGCCCATCCTTCGAATATCCTTCCACACAAAAGAAATCCATGTCAATTCTTTGTGTGTCATCAACTTAAAATACATTCAATTATCTGGGTTGTATCCTTGAAATTGAGTCTCTATGACGACATGCAATAACAAGTCCAAGTTGTATTTCTGCTATGTTCGCTGCTGCTCACTTGCCAGGCAAACTAATGAGGTCAGGTGGAAAAGAAAAGAATGAAGCGTTGGGTAGATTTAATCGATTATATTAAAGCAAGAAGCACTTTATTGGAAAATTTCTTTTTGAAAAGGAAAATACATTAAAGGAAGGATGATGAAGGGTGCAAAGAATTATTTAGACGCTGTAGGTGAATGCAAAATTTTGTATTTTCCAGAAAATAGAAAGGAAGGAGTCTGAGTTTTTATCCCTATGGAGACAGTTGTAAAAGGAGATATCTTTCTGGAAGAGAGCTCAGAAAAGGATGCAAAGTTTTAGACGCTGCGTGTGAATGCAAAACTATTTAATTTTCCAAAAACAGGGAAGATTGAGTCTGAGTTATTGTCTCTTTTGAGACTGACTTGGATTCAGTCAGTTGTTTAAAGGGGCTCCAAAGAACCATTTTCAAATGAAACAAAAAAGCGTCACTATTTAATAAAAAATTTGTCCATTAAAAATTTTAAGTATCTCAATTGGATTAATGGTCGAAGGACCATTTTGACAAAAAAAAAAAAAAAAAAAAAAACGAACGCAAGAAGTCTGTCTCAATATTTTAGAAATATATTGCCTCTATTTTGAATATATCTCCAACGAAAGGAGGTATATGATCATGTCTCTATTGTAAAGTGCTACTTTGAAGTAATTGATCATTTCTCTATTGTAAAATTTATTCTCCAGCAAATATCTAATCGAAGGGCATTTTTCTCTTTGTCAGAAGTTGGAAAATGTGATCCTTCATTGTAAAATTCTAATACCGAAGGACCATACTCTACTGAAGCCAAAAAAGTTTGCATTTACATACAGCGTCTATATTTAATACAAAAAAGTTGAAACTTCCACGAAAAGAATAGTTTTGGGTTTCTCACTCGACTATTTTCTTAATTTATTAAAATGGAGGTAGCTGTATCAAACCAGCATTTTACAGCGTTTATTGAAAATATTATCCACCGAAGGACCATTTTCTAATGAAACAATAAAAAGGCCTCATGTCGCCAGCTTACAAAGGCATACATTCTCAGTAGTTAAACCTAAACCCGTATCGAAGGATAATATTCTATTGAAACATAAAATTTTGCATTTGCATGCAGCGTCTCAATACCGTGCCAATTTTTTAAAGTAAACAAAAATGGACCTTGTAAGATCCCAAGAAAATTTTTACGAAGAACGTCGAAGGACCATTTTCTTTTGGGATTATTTTAAATTGGAAAGCCTAGATAGGAGACTGCCTCACTAGTTTGTACTTTTACGACTGAAACACTTTGAAGCGTAGGGGTTCGAAGGACCATTTTCTTTGAGAAAGTAAATTGAAAAGCCCAGTTAGGAGATTGTCTCATGATAACTAGCTTTCAAGGGCGTACTTTGTTCGCAGTGAGACCTAAACCCGTAGCGAAGTTTTATATTCTGAAATTTTAAGAAGAACGTCGAAGGACCATTTTCTTTTGGGATTATTTTAAATTGAAAAGCCTAGTTAGGAGACTGCCTCAATAGTTTGCTTTGTTACGAGTGAAACACTTTGAAGCGAACCCCTCGTCGAAGGACCATTTTCTTTTGAGAAAGTAAATTGTAAAGCCCTGTTAGTAGACTGCCGCAATAGTTTGAAGCTTTACGGTTTTTTTTTTGTGAAACACTCTCAAGCAAATCCCTAATCGAAGGACCATTTTCTTTTACAACAAGAAGTCTCTGATGACTAATTTTCAAGAGCTTAGTCCATCATCAAATTTAGAAGTTATTTCTTTCCGCAATAAGTCTTGCGTTTTCTTATTTTATATTCTTCTCTTTTCTTCAGCCATTTTTAAATAAAAAAAAAAAACATAGCCAAGGGAAGTTAACAAACTTTATTTTTCTTATGGTCTCTTTTTTAGCAAATTAGTATTTGCCACAAACCTAAACCAACTGTCATTTTAACAAATTGACAAGAAGTCGTTAACGACTTCAACGCCATATTTCTTAATTTTGTTGCCTCTGCTGTGGTGGTGGTGCTGGTAGTTGTGAATCAAAGGCAAGAAAACTGCCAGCAATGTGTTCGCCAAAGTAACGTCAAATGTCAGCTAATTAAACGCGTAATATGGGCCCACAGAGTATGTGTAAAGCCGAGTATATTTTTGGCCTGGGTGTTGTTGATGTTGCCAATTCAGTGGCTTGGAAAAATGACAGTTTTTTCTTCGTTTGCCCGACATTTAATATTTAATTATTTGATATTTAGTGTCATTATTATGACCAAAACATATTTTTCTTTTCATTTCGAAAACTGTTTCAGAAAATGGCGAAAAAAGAAGGGGGAATTGGTAGAAGGCAATGGAGGGACACACAGAAAAGCTGCACCCTATTTCCATTGATTGTTACGTTTTCATGTTTGTTTTATTTTCGTTTGCCTGCTTGCTGGCCATATAGATTGGCTGGCTAGCCATATTGGCCTGCGTTTTTTGTTTTTCTTGCAGTTTACTCTAAAAGGTGTTGCAAATTGTCATACAGTAATCGATAGTGGGTATAAATTTTTGTCACCAATGTTGTGCCTCCTTTCCCGCCATGCCGTGCATCCATAAGTTGTAAGTTGCGGTATTTAGCAATCATTCGACAGCTCGAAAAGAAGTCATTTGCTCTGAGAAATATCGATAAGAAACAAGGCTGCCGTTTCAAATCGCCAAGTAGTTTATCAAGTTAACTACTTGGGCAATACATTGGAACATGATAGCTTCGGGAAATGTCTGTCTCAGACACTACTTTCGATTGACCGACTCCCTATTTCAGTTTGTGTTTTACAAATGTTTCACAATCAAGTTTTTTAAAAAGTAATAATCAGGAGAGGATTGGGTTGAATATTAGGATGACAGAAAATTAGTACAATTGTATTGGGAAGTTGAGATCTTCTTCCTCAGAAATGGGAAGAGATATATATTCCAGATACTGGTGTCGGTAGTCCTCAACACAGCGATGCTAAGCATGAAAATGAGGGAAAAGCTCATAAATACTGGCAAATAGTTATTTATCAGAATAATTTACTGTCGAATAATGTACCTGAACCAAGGACCAGGGTTCATAAAGAATTAATTGAAATTGCAACAGATCGAAGGACCAAATAATTCCTAAACGTAAATAACAATAAACAAACGTTGTTTTTATAAAAAAACAACGGTACTGGAATTAAGCCTGACTATTTTGCAACAACAGGTAAATAAGAATTGTAAAGATTTGAGAAATTTTATTTATATCTGACATTCTATCATTATATTACAGGAAGGAACATAATTGTTATAGCAAGTCAGGATCTTCTTCTTCGGAAAAGGAAGTCTCTCTATGGATGGGATCGTTAAGTGTTACTTATATATGGCAGGGAGGACCATAATTGTTGTAGCATGTCAGGATCTTCTTCTTTGAAAAAGGAAGTCTCCCTCTCTATGGATGGGATCGTAAAGTGTTACTTGCAAAATAGTGGCACTAACCTGCAATCGAAGCACCATTTTTACTGAAACAAATAAAAATTTGCATTCACATGCAGCGTCTATATACAGAGTGAGATAAAAAAAAATCCTGCAAAAAGTCACACGCCATAATTTCTACATTCTTTTTTTCAAATTTTATAAAATAAAAGCAAAAATGTGGGAAATAGCATTAAATTTTAGAATAAGTTTAGGTTTGTTCGAATTGGTCACCTTTGGCAAGAAATTTGGCCCTCAAACGGCCAATGAAACCGTCAAACGCTGGCCAAATGTTAATCTGAGATATTTTGGCCCATTCCCGGAGAAGCGTTAGCTTGAGGTGATCGACACTTTGGTATTTTTAAGTGCCAACTTTGCTTTCCGAAATACTCCAGACACAATAGTCCAACGGATTGGTACCGGAGATTTGGGGGCCTTTGTGCGTTGGAAATGAAGCGAGGAATCTCATTTTGTAAACATTCTTGGGTGGCGCGTGCGGAGTCCTGTTGGAATGTCCAAGGTCGTCTGCGGCTAAAATGTTTGAGTGCCCAAGGTTTTAATACACCCTCCAGAACATTTCGCGATAATATTCGGCATTTATTCTGATGCCACCACGGCCATTTAATACGAAAAATATATGAAAAAACTGCAACCAACTTCAGACTGCTGTCATTTCTAAGCCACTCGTCCGACAGCCGTTAAAATTATTCGAGTGACAGCTCAATATTGTTTACAAGCATGCAAAAGCCTTTTTGGTGAGAATTTTCCAGAAAAAGAGTTATTCGTGTTCGGAATTCAAGCGGGATAGTTTGATTTCTGAATTTTGAAAACCACAAGTGGCTATCGTTAGAGCACTCCAGCATTTAGATGTGAATAAATTTTTTGTGTCTTGTACTATCACTCGTTACCGTGATACTGGTAGCGTAGCCCAACCTCAAGGAAGTGTAAGGAAGAAAACAGCAACATCAGCAAAAATGGTTCGAAAAGTAAAGGAGCGACTTGATCGAAACCCGCTGCGCATTGGCCGAAAAATGGCTTGTGAGCTGAACATATCGCAATATTCCATTCGGCAAATATTGAAAACTGAGCTGGGGGCAAAGCCGTTGAAATTCCTAAAAGTGCAAGAACTTACACCTCAACCGAAAGAAAATAGACTCAAAAGAGCTAAAGAGTTGCTTCGCTTGACCGAAAAAGTGGTGAACTGCCGAATTTGGTTATCTGCGATGAGAAAACCAAATTCGTTGTCCAGCAGTTTGTAAATAAACAAAATCATCGTGTTTACCTGCCAAAGATCTTAGCTGAAAATGTGTGCCTTCGGTTGGCCACCAGAAATCACACGCCGGCCTTGGTGTTGATGTGGGCCACAATAACAGCCGATGGTCGCTATCCGCTCGTATTAAGCGACCGTGGCATTAGAATAAATGCCGAATATAGCCGCGAAAATATTCTGTAGGGTGTATTAAAGCCTTGGACATGCAAATATTTTGGCCGCAGACCTTGGACATTCCAACAGGACTCAGCACCATCGCACTCAAAATGGTTCGCCACCCAAGAATGGTTACAAAATGAGGTTCCTCGCTTCATTTCCAGTGCACAATGGCCACCAAAGTCTCCGGATATCAATCCCCGTTGGACTATTGTGTCTGGAGAATTTTGGAAAGCAAGATTGGCACTGAAAATAAAGCAAAGTGGCGATCACCTCAAGCAAGCGCTTCGCCGGAAATGGGCCAAAATACCGCAGAGCAACATTCGAGCAGCGTGTGACGGTTTCATTGGCCATTTGAAGGCCATAATTCGTGCCAAAGGTAACCAAATCGAACAAATCTAAACTTATTCTAAAATTTGATGCTATTTCCGACTTTCCTTGCTTTTATTCAATAAAATTTAAAAAAATTAAAAATTATGGCATTTGATTTTGTTGCAGTTTTTTAATCGAAATATTTGAAGCATTCGAATACTTAAAAGATTATCCCCTTTTAAGATATAAAATAGATGCTGTATGTAAATGCAAATTTTTGTTTTGGATTCAGGAAAAATGGTCCTTCGAGCATGACTTTGTGACCATTCTCTGTAATTTCAACAACGAAAATGAGGTTTTATCTCGAATCATTTTAAATAGATTAATCGGTTACTACGGCTTTCAGAACTTTGAGTACTAAAGGTGGTGTGATCGATTATTACCTATCGCTACCCGAAATATTCTGATAGAATTCTGAGCCGTCGATTCCTGACTTTACGTTCTGAACTGATGAAAAAATTGAGAATGCAATTCCACATTGAGCCAAAACTCCACATGCTATTTGGGGAAGTATGACCTCGTAAAAGCATAAATCAGCGACCATTTTAAGCGGAAAAAAATTATACCAGATATTTGTTTGATTTATAATTCTCCCTAGGTTTTTTGAAATTTGCAAAACATAAAAATTAAATCCGAGATAATTCCAAAACGAACTCACCTTTCCTCCAACTTTCAGCGAGTAGCCCATATCGGGTGGCGTTTGCATTTGCATTGGGCAAACAAAGCCAATATCTCGATGCGGATGAGGACTATCCATGCCGGCATAATTTTTCCTTGTTGTAACCTTTTTCGATATCCTCGTCGGAGGTGGGGTGGAGGCCGTTGAATTTTCCGCCACACACAATGCCTCCCCACCATGTTCGGGAAATTTTGAACATTCTAAATTTTCGGGCCAATTGAAATTGTAATTTCTCATTAGGGTTTCACAAACCCGTGCGGATTCACACAAAGAACGACACGGCGGTATGGGTTGATCGAGTATTGTGCAAACCGGTACATAAAGCGAGCAAAGGAACAGCTGTAGGTCAGGACTGCAGCCGATTTTGACCAAGGGTACAAATTGTGTCACCTCCAGACCGGCTTCCTCCTGCTTGGTGTGTCCAATTAAATTGGGCATTATTGTCCGATTATAGGGTATGTTTTTACAAATCGAAATGGTTATGGGCTCGCAGCGATTGTGGTGGGGGAAGGCATCATCTCCCGACATTGAGGTGGAGCCCACAACCTCTCCGGAACTGGAGGTGCGATAGTAGGGATTGCTTGACTCTATCGAAGATGATTGGTCATAGCGATGCACTGCACTGGTGGGCGATGAATTGAGGTTTATGAATATCAAGAAGAGGGCCAGAAAATGACTGGTTGGTGGGGTATTTCGTGGAAATTTGGCCATTTTTTGTGTTGTTTTTTATATTTTTTCCAGGAGAAACAAGTTATTCCTTCTTTTGAGGGTTTCGTTGTTTTTTTTAAGATTCTTTGATTTTTCTAATTATTTATTTTGAAAATTCTGTTTGAATATTTTGACACCTTTTCATTATAAAAATTATAATTTTCCGATTTGTATTATTTCTGTAAAGCTCTAGATTTTCCAGATTTCTCAAATTTTTGTGCACTTTTTTAATTATTTTTTTAATATTTTTTTTTTTAGGAGGGTGAAGAACTAAATTCCGTTTTTATCAAAATATCAATTTTTATTTCCTTGAAATATTAGTTTTTATTATTTGTTTTTAATTACAAATACTTTTTATTATTTCTGTTTAGATTTGATTTCTTTGATCAAATTTTGAATTTTCTTTGATAAAATATTATTTTTATTTTTGCTCCATTTCAAACTTTTTTGTCAGATTTTTTTTAATTATTTTAGTTTACCTGAAATTAAATAAAATTTATTTTTTAATTTAAAATTTAAAACACTAAAAAACATCAATTTATTTAAAATTTTTGGACTGCTAATAAAGAATTTGGAATTTGACAATTCGGATTTCCAATAGGTTTCCGACGAAATTTTAAGTTTGGAAATTTGTTATTTAATTTTTTTTTTGTAACCAAAATTTTAATTTTTTTTTTTTTAATTCTAAAAAATTTTTGTTTGCAATTTTAGCATTAAAAAATTCATATTTTTTAATATAATTTTCTTCTTATGATTTTTTTAGTTTTTTTTCAAAATTTTAATTTCTCATTCCAATACTTAATTGATTTAATCACTCAATCATTAATTATTTATTGGTTTTTAAATTTTGTTACATATTTTCAATTTTTCCACCGAAAAGTAAAAATTTTCATGCCATGTTTTCAGTTTTTCATAATTTTTTTTTTATTTTTTTATTGGTATTTGGCATTTCGGGAAATGCCGAATTTTCTTTTAGTAGTTTTTAGTTTAGTTTTCCTTTTACACCTAAATTTTAAAATAAACTTGTATTTTATTTCATTGTTTTGCAATTTTAGCATTTAAAATCCCAATTTAAAAATGTTCATTTTTTTCCAAATCTTTGTCGTTTTCTCACATTTTTAAAATAATTATTTCTAAATACTTTTATTTTCCAATATTCCTAATTTTGGTTTTTTGATTATTTTTTTCTATAATTTTAGCAATTTTTCTTATTTTTTCTTCCATTTTTAAGATTTTGGGATCTAATTTTATATTCTTAAATGAATTTTCCGCGTATTTCTCCGCCATTATCCGTTGTCATATTCCTTTTTTAGTAATCCACAGGTCGCAATATTGACTTACACCACAATGAGTTGTATTTTTCCTCAATTTCTCCTCATTAAAACTCTTATATTTTTTACTCACACAACACAACACTAATTTGTATTTATTTCTCCTTTAAATTCTTCACTATTTTCCTTTATTTTTTCTTTAATTTCCAATTTATTTACTGAATTTCCTTTAATTTTTTCTTAAATCTCCATGCCAAGCCGACGGCATTTTGTTTTTATTTTTTTGTGTAATTCTTTTATCTCCTTTACTTTTTTAATTCTCTTTCACACAGACGCACACATTGACTCTCAACAAAACAAAGCACCGTAATCCATCCATCAAAGTAACCAAGCCATGAATTCAACAGCTCGGACACCGACGACAAGCCACGACGATGACGACCACGACTGTTCTCATAGAAGAAGTAAAAGAACAACAACGATCACGACGACGACAAATAACGACGCGCCGTATTATTACAACGAGGTGGAGTTACAAAAAAAATTTCATGCGTTTCCTTGCAACCAGACGCTTAAAAAGACCGCTAACAACTGAAGAAGAAGCCACCGATATGATGAAACAAGTTTTGTCTTTCCACGGCTGGCTCTCCCACTGTGTGCGTTGGTGTCTGGTTTGGCAGTGGCATTATCTCTCGCTCTCTCAGGCACTCACTCTCATCACTTGTTTTGTTTACATTTTTCATATGGTTGGGGGTATGCTGTTATGCCGTTGCCATTTACTAATGACTGCTTAGTAGTTTACTAAGGTTAAACATGGCTGAATATGGAAGGAATGAGAGAGAGTGGAAGAGAGTAACAGAGAGCATGTTACACATGGTATGTTAGAGACGGAGTTATTAAAATAACAGGGAATCTGTTATTTTTATGTTGTTTTGTAAATAACAGAGCCATGATATTTGTTAAACGAGGGTAGGTGCAGATGGGCAGTGACAAAGGAGACCAAAAATATCTGATATCTGAGATTGTGAACTGTTAAGGCAACGCTTGGAAAATATTAAAGGGTTATTTTTTGGATTTGTAGGAGATCATCAAAAGGAAATTTTAACGAATTTTTGTCATGGATTTTCAACAAGTTTTCAGGGGTATATAAAGGTAATCAATCAAGGATTTTTGATAATTGTTAACTAATTTTTGAGGAACATTTTAACGTTTCTTTGGAGGTTTTTTAGGAAAGTTTTATAGAATTTTTAAGGTATATTTAAAGGCCAGCCTACGAAGATTTTTTAAATGATTTTTGGGAAATCTTTAAATAAATTTTGGGAGACATTTAAAGGCCAAAAACTGAGATTTTTTCGAAGGACTTTAAAGGCGTTTTATGGGGACATTTTCAAGAGACTAAAATTTTTTAAACGATTTCTTAGGAACAAAAAAGGATTTTTTAATTGATTTCTAAGAAAATTTTATAAAATTTTGAGGGAAAATTAAAAGCCGAACATGGAGACTTTTTAAGGAACTGTTAGGAAATATTTAGAGATTTTTTAAAGGGACAACAATCGAGAACTTATTAAAATTAAATGAAAGCAGACGTAGGATATTAAAAGAATTTGTTAGAAATATTCAAAGAAATTTTTTCATGTGTTTTTAAAGGATGCCAAGCGTCGATTTTTCAAAAATATTTAAACTAATTTTCAGGATAGCAGTCGTGGTTTTCAAACGATTTTTTCAAGGATATTTTAAAGCAATTTCCGGATATTTACAGATTGCGAATCAGGGATTTTTAAATTTCACTAAATTTTTTTCTAAAAAAAAATCTCAAAAATCCTCTAAATTTCTCTCTAAAAATATGTTTCTTAATTTTTTCTAAAATTCTTTAAAGTATGAGGTCCTCAAAATATTTTTTCTTTGAATTTCTTAAAAATCCGCGGCAAAGGATCTCTAACTTTTTTTCTTAAAAATTCTTTAAAAATCCAGGTCGGAGGATTTGTAAATATTTTTCTAAAATTGTTTAAAAAAATCCACGTCGATAAACCTGTAAATATTTTTCTAAAATTGTTTAAAAAAATCCACTTCGAAAAGCCTGTAGATATTTTTTTTAAATTCATAAAAAAATCCACGTCGGAAGACCTGTAAATATTTTTTTTAAATTCCTTAAGAAATCCCAGACGAAGGGCCTCTGAATATTTTTCTAAAAATCTTTTAAAACCCGCGTCTGATGACCTCTAACTATTTTTCTAAAGTTCTTTAAAAAAACCCACGTCGGAAGACATCCAAATATTTTTCAAAAATTCTTTAAAAAATCTACGTCCGAGGACCTCTAAATATTTTTCAAAAATTCCTTAAGAAATCCCCGTCGAAGGACCTCTAAATAGTTTTCTTAAAATCTTTAAAAAAAAACCGCATCCGAAGATCCCTAACAGTTTTTCTAAAGTTCTTTAAAAAAATCCACGTCGGAGGGCCTCTGAATAGTTTCCTAAAATTCCTTAAAAAATACCTGTCGTAGGACCTCCCATTTTTTTTGGAAATTCCTTAAAAAATCACCGCCGAGACCTTTTTATTTCTCAAAATTTCTTTAAAAAATTCATGTTTGAGATTTTTTAAATATTTTTCTAAAATGTCTTCAAAATTCTGCGCCTGAGGATCTCTAACTGTTTTCCGAATGTTTAAAAAAATCCACGTCGAAGGACCTCTAAATATTTTTCTAAAATTCTTTAAGAAATCCCCGCTGAAGGACCTCTAAATATTTTTTAAAAAATCTTTAAAAACCCGTGACCGAGGATCTTAAACTGTTTTTATAAAGTTATTTAAAAAAATTCATGTCGGAGCACCTCTGAATAGTTTTCTAAAACTCCAAACTCTCTAAATATTTTCCTATAATTCCTTTAAAAATACCTGTCGTAGGACCTCCAAATTCCTAACCAGTGTCCGAGGACCTTTAAATGTTTTTCAAAACATTCTTTAAAAAATTCACGTTTAAGATTTTTTAAATATTTTTTCTAAAATTACTTCAAAAATCTGTGCCCGAGAATATGTAAATATTTTTCTAAAGTTCCCTAAAAAAAACGCCGATGGAGTCTTAAAAACTTTTTCTATTTTTTTTTTAAATCAAAGTCGAGGATCTCTGAATATTTTTCTGAATTTCCTTAAAAAATCTACGTTTGGCGACTTCTAAATGTTTTTCTAAAACTCTTTTAAAATCCGCATCCGGGAATACTAAATATTTCTTAAAATTCCTTAAAAATCCACGTAGAGGATCTCTGAATATTTTTCTAAATTGGTGACTTCTAAATATTTTTCTAAAACTCCTAAAATATCCGCATCCGAGGATCTCAAAATATTTTTCTAAAATTCTTTCAAAAAAAAATCCAAGTTTGAGAGTCTCTACTTATATTTTGCAAAATGGCTTCAAAAATCATAGGTTGGAAGTCTTTAAATATTTTTCTAAAAATTTTTAAAAATCCAGGTCTAAGTATCTTTTAATATTTTTTTCTCCACTTCCGAGGCCCTTTGAATATTTTTTTTTTTACTCTTAAAAAATCCAATCAAAATTCCCAATATTCGGAATTACCTAAATATCAATTTACGTATTTTCTTTATTTTTTTATTTATTTATTATTATTATTTATTTGTTTTATTTTTTTCTATTTTTTTTTTTGAGCTGGGTACATATATTTTTAGTCTTGGCCCACTGTGTAGTCTTTCCACACATTCTTCTCATTGTTTTACAGAGAAATGTAAACGGCAAATGGTTTAACATTGTCATTACTGTAATATCTGTATCATTTACACTGCTCTGTTAATCGACTTAACATTTGTTAACTCTGTTACATTTATGAGGGATGAAACAGAGATAGAAAGGACAACACGCCATTAAAACTCCCAAAATTTATTGACCTTGAATGTGGACAGAGACAAAGCAGACGACTTTATTGTTTTTGCTCGCCAGGCCAGAGCAAGAACAACAACAATCACAACATTGCCGACATTAGAAACAGCTGAGTCCAGTGTGAAATTTATGAAGTGCCAGAGACAACATCTCTTTGCACTTTGAACTGTGAGACAACCCCCCACCAGCACCGATACACATTTCTAATGGCATCCACAAACAAAAGATGATTACAGTTATGCCTCTCATGAAAAAAATTTAGTGTTCTCAGTAGAGCGATGTGAGATCCCTTTTGGGAGGTGTTTGTTTATGAAGTAAATGAGAAAGTAATGAGTCTCAATTTAGTTGTTACTTTTCCCAAAAATCCAAGAGAGCGAGGTCCCACTGTATGCTGCTGTGTGGCTGTAGGATTCGTGTCGTTCATATTACGAAGCCATTGTCATTTGCCGATTATTAAAACTCATTACAAAAACTAAAACAACAACAACAAAACCGGCAAATATGCTTCTTTTGTTGTCTACTTTCAATTGCTTTCAACACTTTCATTATTTTGTGTGGCTTGTTGATTTTTTTTTCTTTGAGCTGTTATTATTTTCATGTTTTTGCTTTAATGCTGTATAATTTCTTTATCTCTTTGCCAGGGCATCAACAGCACCAACCAACCAACTACTCCACAACAAGTCCATTACAGCAAACTCTGCTTTGGCTGTTTCTTCAATTACTTCGCCTTCCCCCTCCAATATCTTTCACTGGTATTCTTTTCAGCAAAGTTCGTTAGCATCAAGAAAAAAGGGAAACAAAAGCGAGAAGCTGAAAAAAAAAAAAACTACACAAAGAGATCAACAGAACCTCGAAGACCCGGACCATAAAAAGAAATAATAGCCCATAATCATGGGCTTTACTTTTTTTGGTTGTTTGGTTTCTTTCTTTCTGCTGTTTTCTTCTTTTTTTCCTGACAAGACCCCGATGTTGTGTTGCTTTACTTTTTTGTTTTTGTTTTCTTACCCACCCCCCTTTGCATGCAATTTCTTCTCGCTGTTGTTATTTTTAATGGCATCGCATCACATCTTTCGTGCCATTGTAAAGTTCAAAGCTGAATTACAACAATTTAAGTAAGCATTTGTCTTATGGATATCGTCTTCCCCCCTCAAAGCAGCAACATAACATCTGTATGTGTGTGTGTGTGAGTGCAAAAACAAACACTGACATCAACAAACAAAAGAGGCATGATAAGAAGAAAGAAATAAGAGAAAACAACAAAACGCGCCATGTTCTTCAAATAGTAAACAATGCCAAAACAACCCGCATATTAGCAACACAAGACAGCATTATTGATGGGGGGGGGAGAGCAGACAGGGGAGAGAGCCAGCAGGTACAACAAACAGACGACAACAACAGTAGCCAAAAGCCGGCAAAACAAGATGTACGGGTTTTTTGTTTTGTCACTGCAAGAGAGAGAGAGAGAGAGAGTTGGACAGACTGACCCCCAACAGAGAGCTATTCAGCAAAAACATATTCATAACATTCTCATTGAATGGGGAGAACAAGAGAAATAACGTTAAACTGTTAAGAGTTATGTTTGGGAGGTTGAAACTGTGTAAATAACAGGGGATTGGTATTAACATTGGAGTACAGGGAATGAAATATGATTTCGATGGAGGTTTTCAAAAGAATGGAGCAAGAATTTTTAAAAGTCCTTAAAGTAGATTTTTTTTAAGGAAATTTTGCAAAAAAATATTTAAATGTTAAGGGAACGTTGTGAAATTATGCATGGATCTCGATATAAGAAATTGTGGAAGAATATTTACTGGCACTTTCACATATTTCATATAATCTCAGACACGATTTTTTTTAGGAATATTTATTGGCAATAAAAATATGGCATTTAAACGAATTTTTGAAAGATATTTTCTGCTTCTCTTACATGGGATAAGAAATATAAATGTATAAACCCCTATTTGTTTTTTTTTTTAATTCCAGAAAATATTTTAAGGCCTAAAAAACTAAATTTCAAAGAGTATCCAGAAATGTGGATTTTTAAAGAGTTTTAGAACAAATATATAACCTATGACAAAATAAGAAGCACATGTTGAAGGAATTACAAAGGATATTTTTACCGGAACTTTTCAAAAGAGTTTTAACTTATGTCAGATATGGATGTTTTTACCTAATTTTCTAGTATTTAGAAGAAAAAATAGACCTAATCCAGAAATGTGGATTTTAAAAGAGTTTTAGCAAAAATATTTCCCCTTTCACAAATGTAGAATTTAGAAGCACATTTTAAAGGAAGGGATATTTACAGGAACTTTTGGAAAAAGTTTCAAACGAATCTCAAATATGGATTTTTTAAATAATTTTCTAGAATAAGGAAGAAAAAAAATCTAACCTTTAAATGAAGGTCTAAAAAAGAAGTTTAGAAAAATATTTACCTGTCTTTTGTAAAAATGTAAGAAACTATTTCTTTTTGTAAAAATTTCAGAAAATAAAATATGTGAGGCTTACAAATGTTAATTTTTTCAGGAATCAATTCCAGTGACAGCTCATTATATTGTTTACAAGCGTGCAAAAGCATTTTGGTGAGAATTTTCCGGAAAAAAAGTTATTCGTGATGGAATTCAAGCGTGATAATGTGATTTCTTTATATTTGGCTGGAAAACCACAAGTGGCTAACATTAGAGCACTCCAGCATTTAAATGTGAATAAATCTTTTGTGTCTCGTACCATCCGAAAAATGGCTCGTGAGCAAATATTGAAAAATCAACTCGGGGGTAAAGCCATTGAAATTCCAAAAAGTGCAAAAACACCGCAACAGAAAGAAAAAAGACTCAGAAGATCACCTCAAGCGCAAGCGCTTCACCGGGAATGGGCCAAAATACCGCAGAGCAACAATCGGGCAGCGTGTGACGGTTTCATTGGCCGTTTGAAGGCCATAATTCGTGCCCAAGGTGACCAATTCGAACAAATCTAAACTGATTTCAAAATTTGATGCTATTTCCGACATTTTTTACTTTCATTCAATAAAATTAAAAAAAAAAAAATGTAAAAATTATGGCGATTGACTGTTGCAGTTTTTTTTTTATCTCACGGAGGTGCCAGAAGGAATGGTCCGATTTCTTTCGTTTTTATAACTGATCCTGTTTTGATGAAAATACTCAGATGTGCCAAGTCTAAACGGAATCGGATGTTAATTTCGTGTTTTATGAGCTTCATGGACATTCAAAATTTCAACCTTTAGGGAAATTTCAACTCCTTCTGGTAGTGGACCGATAAATTCCATCTTAGCACCATATCTTGAGTTTATAAAAATATGTGAGAAATTTTTAGATAATCGGATTTTTACATCACATTTTATAAGAGTTATAATTTTTCAAAATTTTGTCCCTTTGTGTGGGAGGCACCTGACCTACAACTGAAGCAAATTTTAGGATTTGCAAAGTTGGAGCAAAATCGGATTATCGATTCTCTTTCTGTGCAGAAAATATATATTTTGTTTGAAATTTCGATCTTTTGTGGCGGAGGTACTAGAAGGAGTGGACCGATATTGCCCATCTCTAAGTTTACAAAAATATATCGCTGCACCAAGTTTGGACCAAATCGGATACTCCCTGGGAGAGTTATGGTGCGCACCAGCTAGACAGACAGACGGACGGACGGACGCTAGTTAGACTCCAAATGTCCTGAAACGGATTTGGTCCAAAGAGACCTAGAGTCTAAACCCGTAATTTCGATGAGGTACGTTTTGGTCGTATCAAATGATATATACCCTCTGTAGCCTTTTAAATTCCTTCCTTGCCATTCAAATAACTTTTAAAGACCTACGTTTTCGGGCGTTAATAACTCATTTTAATTTTTTTTTACAAAAATTCAACCTTTAATCTTCTTTTGATATCCTTTTAGAAGTTCTTGAAAAATCCGCAACCTTTCGACTATAAACATCCATTTTAAAATCCATTAGAAGTTCATGTTTCATGACCTTTTGAAAATCAGCAAAAATTCAATGATTTGATGATCTAAAAAAAAATTCACGATTCCTGACCTTCGAATATCTTTTCGAAAAATTCTTAAAATATTCAAAAGGAATGATATTTAAATGCTCCTTTAAAAAATCCCTAAAAATCCATGTCCATATGCTTTAACAATTTGATTTTTTTAATTCTTAAAATTTTTTTCAGCCTCTCAATATTATTTTTCAAATAGTGAAGAAGTTCATGTTTAATTTTAAAAACCTTTAAAAGGTTTCACTTTTACAAAGCTTTTATGTCTTTCTAAATTCTTAAAAAATCAAGTGTATATTTTGACTATAAAATATCCTTTTACAAAGCATAAAAAACCTTTCTGAAGCTATCAAAAAATTCCGTTTCGGGGCCCTCAAATATTCTGCCAGTAATCTCAAAAAATCTAGGGTTTTTCGACCACCAAGTGTTTATATAATCGTCCTCCACAGTTCTTGGCTTTTAATATTTTTTTTAAAAATCTATTAAAATTTTCATTTCAAGATTTTAATTTTTTTTCGGAAAATCTTAAAATAGCCTGCATTTAAAGCACATTAAGACCTCATTATTTTAAATATTCCCTTGAAAATCCATAATATTTTAAATTTCAAGATTTTCCAAAATTTTTCGGATATATTAAAAAGGCGAACATTTTAAGCCCTTTAGGAACTTCTTTTTTTTTCAAACCTGTGATGTCATCAATTAAAAAATATTTCTTTTTTTATTTGTGTCACCTAAAGTCATTTCAATATTTCACTTCGGGTTTTTTAATTTTTATTGACTCCATCGCAAAAAAAAAATTGAAAAAATTCTTCGCAGCCAATTTTAAAATATGCGTAAAGTGAAATATTGTTTTCCCAATCATGGCGAGTAATCAATGAAATGGAAAAGCTGGTTACATTCTTTGTTTGTTTATTTGTTGTTGTTGTTGTTGTTACACTCGGCTCTCTCTGTATGTCAATGGTACGGCATCCATTCATTTCCCACACTATATATTTACATAGATGACCGAGCAACGACTATCCTGACCATCCTGATGGCAGATTGTAAATTCCACAAACATAATTTGTATAGCCAGCCAAAAGAATGGCAATTTCCTGCCAGCCAGCCAGCCAGGCAACCACCCACCCATCCACCTGTGTGCCATAAAGAGGTGGAAATATCACATATTTGAGATTGACCAAATGATTCGCAGAGAGAGAGAGAGCGAGCAGAGCAATGGATAACAACCTCGATGTGAGTGGAAAAACTATGGCTTAAAGGACAAATGTACTAGGACCCCTCAAAGTCACTTTGGCCCTGGTGCGAAGTAACATGTTAAACTCTTGTTGCAATATTCATCGAAGTGATACTACACCTGCTTAATGCCACACACACACACATGCAGACACAGTTTGCTTAGTGTCCACCTGATGAGTCCTTCTCTCTCTCTGCCCACCTATTGCCAGGTCTTGTTTGTTTACCTTGTTGAAACTCGAAATGGAAAACCACACAAAGGTGGAGAGTAGGAAAACAAGTCGATTGCGTCTCATGTGTCCATAAATTATGGCCACAATCTTCCTCCGATACACATTCATTCATGAACAACAAACACTCACACATGTAGACACACTGGCCATGGAAAATTCTCCATCCTTATGGCTTTGGGGGTAGATATTTCCCAACAACTTCAGCCCCCATTTTTTCTCGGTGTGTCGAGGAATTCGCATGCCTTGCAATTTTCAGAGGTTGTTGCAATTTTGCCTTGTGCCTTGTGGCAACAACAACAACTACAACTGCCATGAATGCAATACCCGTTCACGCCTCCTTGTTCGCCAAGGTTCGTTCCTGTGGCAACCACCAACATTGTGATTGATGGTGCCGTGGCCAAGACTGGCTTTAGAAATTCCAATGCAGCAGAACATTTCATTCTTAAAGGCAATTCTTTCCACCTCCTTACAGATGTAGCAGTCGCAACTTTCCCATTCCCATTTGGTTGATGATGGTGGTGCTGGCTTTTCTCCCGCCCGCTCCTCCATGGCGTATCACAACTTTTAATTGCCATTCTATTGTAAATAAAGTATAATTTATCCAGTTGTCCTCTGGGGTAACATAACATTTTTGAAATTATCATAAATTTGAAATTAGCTATGAAATAAATGGCCTCGGATTACAAATCAAATATCAGGGGCAGGAATGGGATGGATGGCTGGTGGATGTGTTTTGATGTTATTGACAGGCAACCAATTGGAAGGTGGAGTTGGAGCTTTAAATAGGGCGATGAATTATAGGTTATTTATGGCTAATCCACCTTATTGGATGTTTAGGGCATTTTTTTAAAATTAAATTTCTAAAAAATTTCTTTAAAAAATCCACGCCTTGGGGGCTTTAACTACCCTTGAAAATTTCCTTAAAAAATCCACGCCTTGGGGGCTTTAACTACCCTTGAAAATTTCTTTAAAAAATCCACGCCTTGGGGGCTTTAACTACCCTTGAAAATTTCCTTAAAAAATCCACGCCTTGGGGGCTTTAACTACCCTTGAAAATTTCTTTAAAAAATCCACGCCTTGGGGGCTTTAACTACCCTTAAAAATTTCTTTAAAAAATCCACGCCAAGGGAGCTTTAACTACCCTTGAAAATTTCCTTAAAAAATCCACGCCTTGGGGGCTTTAACTACCCTTGAAAATTTCTTTAAAAATCCACGCCTAAGGGGTTTTAACTAGCCTTGAAAATTTCTTTAAAAAATCCACGCCTAAGGGGTTTTAACTAGCCTTGAAAATTTCTTTAAAAATCCACGCCTAAGGGGTTTTAACTAGCCTTGAAAATTTCTTTAAAAATCCACGCCTAAGGGGTTTTAACTAGCCTTGAAAATTTCTTTAAAAAATCCACGCCTAAGGGGTTTTAACTAGCCTTGAAAATTTCTTTAAAAAATCCACGCCTAAGGGGTTTTAACTAGCCTTGAAAATTTCTTTAAAAAATCCACGCCTAAGGGGTTTTAACTAGCCTTGAAAATTTCTTTAAAAAATCCACGCCTAGGGGTTTTAACTAGCCTTGAAATTTCTTTAAAAAATCCACGCCTAAGGGGTTTTAACTAGCCTTGAAAATTTCTTTAAAAAATCCACGCCTAAGGGGTTTTAACTAGCCTTGAAAATTTCTTTAAAAAATCCACGCCTAAGGGGTTTTAACTAGCCTTGAAAATTTCTTTAAAAAATCCACGCCTAAGGGGTTTTAACTAGCCTTGAAAATTTCTTTAAAAAATCCACGCCTAAGGGGTTTAACTAGCCTTGAAAATTTCTTTAAAAAATCCACGCCTAAGGG
The DNA here is from genome assembly GCF_030504385.1 of Musca domestica. Taxonomy (NCBI): domain Eukaryota; kingdom Metazoa; phylum Arthropoda; class Insecta; order Diptera; family Muscidae; genus Musca; species Musca domestica. The sequence continues at coordinate 3,344,998 of NW_026712390.1, read as the reverse complement.
GTTTTAACTAGCCTTGAAAATTTCTTTAAAAAATCCACGCCTAAGGGGTTTTAACTAGCCTTGAAAATTTCTTTAAAAAATCCACGCCTAAGGGGTTTTAACTAGCCTTGAAAATTTCTTTAAAAAATCCACGCCTAAGGGGTTTTAACTAGCCTTGAAAATTTCTTTAAAAAATCCACGCCTAAGGGGTTTTAACTAGCCTTGAAAATTTCTTTAAAAAATCCACGCCTAAGGGGTTTTAACTAGCCTTGAAAATTTCTTTAAAAAATCCACGCCTAAGGGGTTTTAACTAGCCTTGAAAATTTCTTTAAAAAATCCACGCCTCTTGGGCTTTAACTAGCCTTGAAAATTTCTTTAAAAAATCCACGCCTCTTGGGCTTTAACTAGCCTTGAAAATTTCTTTAAAAAATCCACGCCTCTTGGGCTTTAACTAGCCTTGAAAATTTCTTTAAAAAATCCACGCCTCTTGGGCTTTAACTAGCCTTGAAAATTTCTTTAAAAAATCCACGCCTCTTGGGCTTTAACTAGCCTTGAAAATTTCTTTAAAAATCCACGCCTCTTGGGCTTTAACTAGCCTTGAAAATTTCTTTAAAAAATCCACGCCTCTTGGGCTTTAACTAGCCTTGAAAATTTCTTTAAAAAATCCACGCCTCTTGGGCTTTAACTAGCCTTGAAAATTTCTTTAAAAATCCACGCCTCTTGGGCTTTAACTAGCCTTGAAAATTTCTTTAAAAAATCCACGCCTCTTGGGCTTTAACTAGCCTTGAAAATTTCTTTAAAAAATCCACGCCTCTTGGGCTTTAACTAGCCTTGAAAATTCTTTAAAAAATCCACGCCTCTTGGGTTTTAACTAGCCTTGAAAAATTTCTTTAAAAAATCCACGCCTCTTGGGCTTTAACTAGCTTGAAAATTTCTTTAAAAAATCCACGCCTCTTGGGCTTTAACTAGCCTTGAAATTTCTTTAAAAAATCCACGCCTCTTGGGCTTTAACTAAGCCTTGAAAATTTCTTTAAAAAATCCACGCCTCTTGGGTTTTAACTAGCCTTGAAAATTTCTTTAAAAAATCCACGCCTCTTGGGCTTTAACTAGCCTTGAAAATTTCTTTAAAAAATCACGCCTCTTGGGCTTTAACTAGCCTTGAAAATTCTTTAAAAAAATCCACGCCTCTTGGGCTTTAACTAGCCTTGAAAATTTCTTTAAAAAATCCACGCCTCTTGGGCTTTAACTAGCCTTGAAAATTTCTTTAAAAAATCCACGCCTCTTGGGCTTTAACTAGCCTTGAAAATTTCTTTAAAAAATCCACGCCTCTTGGGCTTTAACTAGCCTTGAAAATTTCTTTAAAAATCCACGCCTCTTGGGCTTTAACTAGCCTTGAAAATTTCTTTAAAAATCCACGCCTCTTGGGCTTTAACTAGCCTTGAAAATTTCTTTAAAAAATCCACGCCTCTTGGGCTTTAACTAGCCTTGAAAATTTCTTTAAAAAATCCACGCCTCTTGGGCTTTAACTAGCCTTGAAAATTTCTTTAAAAAATCCACGCCTCTTGGGCTTAACTAGCCTTGAAAATTTCTTTAAAAAATCCACGCCTCTTGGGCTTAACTAGCCTTGAAATTTCTTTAAAAATCCACGCCTCTTGGGCTTTAACTAGCCTTGAAAATTTCTTTAAAAATCCACGCCTCTTGGGCTTTAACTAGCCTTGAAAATTTCTTTAAAAAATCCACGCCTCTTGGGCTTTAACTAGCCTTGAAAATTTCTTTAAAAAATCCACGCCTCTTGGGCTTTAACTAGCCTTGAAAATTTCTTAAATCCACAGCCTCTTGGGCTTAACTAGCCTTGAAATTTCTTTAAAAAATCCACGCCTCTTGGGCTTTAACTAGCCTTGAAAATTTCTTTAAAAAATCCACGCCTCTTGGGCTTTAACTAGCCTTGAAAATTTCTTTAAAAAATCCACGCCTCTTGGGCTTTAACTAGCCTTGAAAATTTCTTTAAAAAATCCACGCCTCTTGGGCTTTAACTAGCCTTGAAAATTTCTTTAAAAAATCCACGCCTCTTGGGCTTTAACTAGCCTTGAAAATTTCTTTAAAAAATCCACGCCTCTTGGGCTTTAACTAGCCTTGAAATTTCTTTAAAAAATCCACGCCTCTTGGGCTTTAACTAGCCTTGAAAATTTCTTTAAAAAATCCACGCCTCTTGGGCTTTAACTAGCCTTGAAAATTTCTTTAAAAAATCCACGCCTCTTGGGCTTTAACTAGCCTTGAAAATTTCTTTAAAAAATCCACGCCTCTTGGGCTTTAACTAGCCTTGAAAATTTCTTTAAAAAATCCACGCCTCTTGGGCTTTAACTAGCCTTGAAAATTTCTTTAAAAATCCACGCCTCTTGGGCTTTAACTAGCCTTGAAAATTTCTTTAAAAAATCCACGCCTCTTGGGCTTTAACTAGCCTTGAAAATTTCTTTAAAAAATCCACGCCTCTTGGGCTTTAACTAGCCTTGAAAATTTCTTTAAAAAATCCACGCCTCTTGGGCTTTAACTAGCCTTGAAAATTTCTTTAAAAAATCCACGCCAAGGGAGCTTTAACTATCCTTGAAAATTCCTTAAAAAATCCACGCCTTGGGGGCTTTAACTACCCTTGAAAATTTCTTTAAAAAATCCACGCCTTGGGGGCTTTAACTACCCTTAAAATTTCTTTAAAAAATCCACGCCAAGGGAGCTTTAACTACCCTTGAAAATTTCCTTAAAAAATCCACGCCTTGGGGGCTTTAACTACCCTTGAAAATTTCTTTAAAAAATCCACGCCTTGGGGGCTTTAACTACCCTTGATAATTTCTTTAAAAAATCCACGCCAAGGGAGCTTTAACTACCCTTAGAAATTTCTTTAAAAAATCCACGCCTCTTGGGCTTTAACTAGCCTTGAAAATTTCTTTAAAAAATCCACGCCTCTTGGGCTTTAACTAGCCTTGAAAATTTCTTTAAAAAATCCACGCCTCTTGGGCTTTAACTAGCCTTGAAAATTTCTTTAAAAAATCCACGCCTCTTGGGCTTTAACTAGCCTTGAAAATTTCTTTAAAAAATCCACGCCTCTTGGGCTTTAACTAGCCTTGAAAATTTCTTTAAAAAATCCACGCCTCTTGGGCTTTAACTAGCCTTGAAAATTTCTTTAAAAAATCCACGCCTCTTGGGCTTTAACTAGCCTTGAAAATTTCTTTAAAAAATCCACGCCTCTTGGGCTTTAACTAGCCTTGAAAATTTCTTTAAAAAATCCACGCCTCTTGGGCTTTAACTAGCCTTGAAAATTTCTTTAAAAATCCACGCCTCTTGGGCTTTAACTAGCCTTGAAAATTTCTTTAAAAAAATCCACGCCTCTTGGGCTTTAACTAGCCTTGAAAATTTCTTTAAAAAATCCACGCCTCTTGGGCTTTAACTAGCCTTGAAAATTTCTTTAAAAATCCACGCCTCTTGGGCTTTAACTAGCCTTGAAAATTTCTTTAAAAAATCCACGCCTCTTGGGCTTTAACTAGCCTTGAAAATTTCTTTAAAAAATCCACGCCTCTTGGGCTTTAACTAGCCTTGAAAATTTCTTTAAAAAAATCCACGCCTCTTGGGCTTTAACTAGCCTTGAAAATTTCTTTAAAAATCCACGCCTCTTGGGCTTAACTAGCCTTGAAAATTTCTTTAAAAATCCACGCCTCTTGGGCTTTAACTAGCCTTGAAAATTTCTTTAAAAAATCCACGCCTCTTGGGCTTTAACTAGCCTTGAAAATTTCTTTAAAAAATCCACGCCTCTTGGCTTAACTAGCCTTGAAAATTTCTTTAAAAAATCCACGCCAAGGGAGCTTTAACTACCCTTAGAATTTCTTTAAAAAATCCACGCCTAAGGGGTTTTTAACTAGCCTTGAAATTTCTTTAAAAAATCCACGCCTAAGGGGTTTTTAACTAGCCTTGAAATTTCTTTAAAAAATCCACGCCTAAGGGGTTTTTAACTAGCCTTGAAAATTTCTTTAAAAAATCCACGCCTAAGGGGTTTTTAACTAGCCTTGAAAATTTCTTTAAAAAATCCACGCCTAAGGGGTTTTAACTAGCCTTGAAAATTTCTTTAAAAAATCCACGCCTAAGGGGTTTTAACTAGCCTTGAAAATTCTTTAAAAATCCACGCCTAAGGGGTTTTAACTAGCCTTGAAAATTCTTTAAAAAATCCACGCCTAAGGGGTTTTAACTAGCCTTGAAAATTCTTTTAAAAATCCACGCCTCTTGGGCTTTTAACTAGCCTTGAAATTTCTTTAAAAAATCCACGGCCTCTTGGGCTTTAACTAGCCTTGAAAATTTCTTTAAAAATCCACGCCTAAGGGGCTTTAACTAGCCTTGAAAATTTCTTTAAAAAATCCACGCCTCTTGGGCTTTAACTAGCCTTGAAAATTTCTTTAAAAATCCACGCCTCTTGGGCTTTAACTAGCCTTGAAAATTTCTTTAAAAAATCCACGCCTCTTGGGCTTTAACTAGCCTTGAAAATTTCTTTAAAAAATCCACGCCTCTTGGGCTTTAACTAGCCTTGAAAATTTCTTTAAAAAATCCACGCCTCTTGAGCTTTAACTAGCCTTGAAAATTTCTTTAAAAAATCCACGCCTCTTGGGCTTTAACTAGCCTTGAAAATTTCTTTAAAAAATCCACGCCTCTTGGGCTTTAACTAGCCTTGAAAATTTCTTTAAAAAATCCACGCCTCTTGGGCTTTAACTAGCCTTGAAAATTTCTTTAAAAAATCCACGCCTCTTGGGCTTTAACTAGCCTTGAAAATTTCTTTAAAAAATCCACGCCTTTAACTAGCTCTTTAAAAAATCCACGCCTAAGAGGCTTTAACTAGCCTTGAAAATTTCTTTAAAAAATCCACGCCTTTAACTAGCTCTTTAAAAAATCCACGCCTAAGAGGCTTTAACTAGCCTTGAAAATTTCTTTAAAAAATCCACGCCTTTAACTAGCTCTTTAAAAAATCCACGCCTAAGAGGCTTTAACTAGCCTTGAAAATTTCTTTTAAAAAATCCACGCCTAAGAGGCTTTAACTAGCCTTGAAAATTTCTTTTAAAAAATCCACGCCTAAGAGGCTTTAACTAGCCTTGAAAATTTCTTTTAAAAAATCCACGCCTAAGAGGCTTTAACTAGCCTTGAAAATTTCTTTAAAAAATCCACGCCTAAGGGGTTTTAACTAGCCTTGAAAATTTCTTTAAAAAATCCACGCCTAAGGGGTTTTAACTAGCCTTGAAAATTTCTTTAAAAAATCCACGCCTAAGGGGTTTTAACTAGCCTTGAAAATTTCTTTAAAAAATCCACGCCTTAGGGGTTTTAACTAGCCTTGAAAATTTCTTTAAAAATCCACGCCTCTTGGGCTTTAACTAGCCTTGAAAATTTCTTTAAAAAATCCACGCCGCTTGGGCTTTAACTAGCCTTGAAAATTTCTTTAAAAAATCCACGCCTAAGGGGCTTTAACTAGCCTTGAAAATTTCTTTAAAAAATCCACGCCTCTTGGGCTTTAACTAGCCTTGAAAATTTCTTTAAAAAATCCACGCCTCTTGGGCTTTAACTAGCCTTGAAAATTTCTTTAAAAAATCCACGCCTCTTGGGCTTTAACTAGCCTTGAAAATTTCTTTAAAAAATCCACGCCTCTTGGGCTTTAACTAGCCTTGAAAATTTCTTTAAAAAATCCACGCCCTCTTGGGCTTTAACTAGCCTTGAAAATTTCTTTAAAAAATCCACGCCTCTGGGCTTTAACTAGCCTTGAAAATTTCTTTAAAAAATCCACGCCAAGGGAGCTTTAACTACCCTTAGAAATTTCTTTAAAAAATCCACGCCTAAGGGGTTTTAACTAGCCTTGAAAATTTCTTTAAAAAATCCACGCCTAAGGGGTTTTAACTAGCCTTGAAAATTCTTTAAAAAATCCACGCCTAAGGGCTTTAACTAGCCTTGAAAATTTCTTTAAAAAATCCACGCCTAAGGGGCTTTAACTAGCCTTGAAAATTTCTTTAAAAAATCCACGCCTCTTGGGCTTTAACTAGCCTTGAAAATTTCTTTAAAAAATCCACGCCTCTTGGGCTTTAACTAGCCTTGAAAATTTCTTTAAAAATCCACGCCTCTTGGGCTTTAACTAGCCTTGAAAATTTCTTTAAAAAATCCACGCCTCTTGGGCTTTAACTAGCCTTGAAAATTTCTTTAAAAAATCCACGCCTCTTGGGCTTTAACTAGCCTTGAAAATTTCTTTAAAAAATCCACGCCAAGGGAGCTTTAACTACCCTTAGAAATTTCTTTAAAAAATCCACGCCTAAGGGGTTTTAACTAGCCTTGAAAATTTCTTTAAAAAATCCACGCCTAAGGGTTTAACTAGCCTTGAAAATTTCTTTAAAAAATCCACGCCTAAGGGGCTTTAACTAGCCTTGAAAATTTCTTTAAAAAATCCACGCCTAAGGGGTTTTAACTAGCCTTGAAAATTTCTTTAAAAAATCCACGCCTAAGGGGTTTTAACTAGCCTTGAAAATTTCTTTAAAAAATCCACGCCTAAGGGGTTTTAACTAGCCTTGAAAATTTCTTTAAAAATCCACGCCTAAGGGGTTTTAACTAGCCTTGAAAATTTCTTTAAAAAATCCACGCCTAAGGGGTTTTAACTAGCCTTGAAAATTTCTTTAAAAAATCCACGCCTCTTGGGCTTTAACTAGCCTTGAAATTTCTTTAAAAAATCCACGCCTCTTGGGCTTTAACTAGCCTTGAAAATTTCTTTAAAAAATCCACGCCTCTTGGGCTTTAACTAGCCTTGAAAATTTCTTTAAAAAATCCACGCCTCTTGGGCTTTAACTAGCCTTGAAATTTCTTTAAAAAATCCACGCCTCTTGGGCTTTAACTAGCCTTGAAAATTTCTTTAAAAAATCCACGCCTCTTGGGCTTTAACTAGCCTTGAAAATTTCTTTAAAAATCCACGCCTCTTGGGCTTTAACTAGCCTTGAAATTTCTTTAAAAAATCCACGCCTCTTGGGCTTTAACTAGCCTTGAAAATTTCTTTAAAAAATCCACGCCTCTTGGGCTTTAACTAGCCTTGAAAATTTCTTTAAAAAATCCACGCCTCTTGGGCTTTAACTAGCCTTGAAAATTTCTTTAAAAAATCCACGCCTTTAACTAGCTCTTTAAAAAATCCACGCCTAAGAGGCTTTAACTAGCCTTGAAAATTTCTTTAAAAAATCCACGCCTTTAACTAGCTCTTTAAAAAATCCACGCCTAAGAGGCTTTAACTAGCCTTGAAAATTTCTTTAAAAAATCCACGCCTTTAACTAGCTCTTTAAAAAATCCACGCCTAAGAGGCTTTAACTAGCCTTGAAAATTTCTTTAAAAATCCACGCCTTTAACTAGCTCTTTAAAAAATCCACGCCTAAGAGGCTTTAACTAGCCTTGAAAATTTCTTTAAAAATCCACGCCTTTAACTAGCTCTTTAAAAATCCACGCCTAAGAGGCTTTAACTAGCCTTGAAATTTCTTTAAAAAATCCACGCCTAAGAGGCTTTAACTAGCCTTGAAATTTCTTTTAAAAAATCCACGCCTAAGAGGCTTTAACTAGCCTTGAAAATTTCTTTTAAAAAATCCACGCCTAAGAGGCTTTAACTAGCCTTGAAAATTTCTTTAAAAAATCCACGCCTCTTGGGCTTTAACTAGCCTTGAAAATTTCTTTAAAAATCCACGCCTCTTGGGCTTTAACTAGCCTTGAAAATTTCTTTAAAAATCCACGCCTCTTGGGCTTTAACTAGCCTTGAAAATTTCTTTAAAAAATCCACGCCTCTTGGGCTTTAACTAGCCTTGAAAATTTCTTTAAAAAATCCACGCCTCTTGGGCTTTAACTAGCCTTGAAAATTTCTTTAAAAATCCACGCCTCTTGGGCTTTAACTAGCCTTGAAAATTTCTTTAAAAAATCCACGCCTCTTGGGCTTTAACTAGCCTTGAAAATTTCTTTAAAAAATCCACGCCTCTTGGGCTTTAACTAGCCTTGAAAATTTCTTTAAAAAATCCACGCCTCTTGGGCTTTAACTAGCCTTGAAAATTTCTTTAAAAAATCCACGCCTCTTGGGCTTTAACTAGCCTTGAAAATTTCTTTAAAAAATCCACGCCTCTTGGGCTTTAACTAGCCTTGAAAATTTCTTTAAAAAATCCACGCCTCTTGGGCTTTAACTAGCCTTGAAAATTTCTTTAAAAAATCCACGCCTCTTGGGCTTTAACTAGCCTTGAAAATTTCTTTAAAAAATCCACGCCTCTTGGGCTTTAACTAGCCTTGAAAATTTCTTTAAAAAATCCACGCCTCTTGGGCTTTAACTAGCCTTGAAAATTTCTTTAAAAAATCCACGCCTCTTGGGCTTTAACTAGCCTTGAAAATTTCTTTAAAAAATCCACGCCTCTGGGCTTTAACTAGCCTTGAAAATTTCTTTAAAAAATCCACGCCTCTTGGGCTTTAACTAGCCTTGAAAATTTCTTTAAAAAATCCACGCCTCTTGGGCTTTAACTAGCCTTGAAAATTCTTTAAAAAATCACGCCTCTTGGGCTTTAACTAGCCTTGAAAATTTCTTTAAAAAATCCACGCCTCTTGGGCTTTAACTAGCCTTGAAAATTTCTTTAAAAAATCCACGCCTCTTGGGCTTAACTAGCCTTGAAAATTTCTTTAAAAAATCCACGCCTCTTGGGCTTTAACTAGCCTTGAAAATTTCTTTAAAAAATCCACGCCTCTTGGGCTTTAACTAGCCTTGAAAATTTCTTTAAAAAATCCACGCCTCTTGGGCTTTAACTAGCCTTGAAAATTTCTTTAAAAAATCCACGCCTCTTGGGCTTTAACTAGCCTTGAAAATTTCTTTAAAAAAATCCACGCCAATGGAGCTTTAACTACCCTTAGAAATTTCTTTAAAAATCCACGCCTAAGGGTTTTAACTAGCCTTGAAAATTTCTTTAAAAAATCCACGCCTAAGGGGTTTTAACTAGCCTTGAAAATTTCTTTAAAAAATCCACGCCTAAGGGGTTTTAACTAGCCTTGAAAATTTCTTTAAAAAATCCACGCCTAAGGGGTTTTAACTAGCCTTGAAAATTTCTTTAAAAAATCCACGCCTAAGGGGTTTTAACTAGCCTTGAAAATTTCTTTAAAAAATCCACGCCTAAGGGGTTTTAACTAGCCTTGAAATTTCTTTAAAAAATCCACGCCTAAGGGGTTTTAACTAGCCTTGAAATTTCTTTAAAAAATCCACGCCTAAGGGTTTTAACTAGCCTTGAAAATTTCTTTAAAAAAATCCACGCCTAAGGGGTTTTAACTAGCCTTGAAAATTTCTTTAAAAAATCCACGCCTAAGGGGTTTTAACTAGCCTTGAAAATTTCTTTAAAAAATCCACGCCTAAGGGTTTTAACTAGCCTTGAAAATTTCTTTAAAAAATCCACGCCTCTTGGGCTTTAACTAGCCTTGAAAATTTCTTTAAAAAAATCCACGCCTCTTGGGCTTTAACTAGCCTTGAAAATTTCTTTAAAAAATCCACGCCTAAGGGCTTTAACTAGCCTTGAAATTTCTTTAAAAAATCCACGCCTCTTGGGCTTTAACTAGCCTTGAAAATTTCTTTAAAAAATCCACGCCTCTTGGGCTTTAACTAGCCTTGAAAATTTCTTTAAAAAATCCACGCCTCTTGGGCTTTAACTAGCCTTGAAAATTTCTTTAAAAAATCCACGCCTCTTGGGCTTTAACTAGCCTTGAAATTTCTTTAAAAAATCCACGCCTCTTGGGCTTTAACTAGCCTTGAAAATTTCTTTAAAAAATCCACGCCTCTTGGGCTTTAACTAGCCTTGAAAATTTCTTTAAAAAATCCACGCCTCTTGGGCTTTAACTAGCCTTGAAAATTTCTTTAAAAAATCCACGCCTTTAACTAGCTCTTTAAAAAATCCACGCCTCTTGGGCTTTAACTAGCCTTGAAAATTTCTTTAAAAAATCCACGCCTTTAACTAGCTCTTTAAAAAATCCACGCCTCTTGGGCTTTAACTAGCCTTGAAAATTCTTTAAAAAATCCACGCCTTTAACTAGCTCTTTAAAAAATCCACGCCTCTTGGGCTTTAACTAGCCTTGAAATTTCTTTAAAAAATCCACGCCTTTAACTAGCTCTTTAAAAAATCCACGCCTCTTGGGCTTTAACTAGCCTTGAAAATTTCTTTAAAAAATCCACGCCTTTAACTAGCTCTTTAAAAAATCCACGCCTCTTGGGCTTTAACTAGCCTTGAAAATTTCTTTAAAAAATCCACGCCTTTAACTAGCTCTTTAAAAAATCCACGCCTCTTGGGCTTTAACTAGCCTTGAAAATTTCTTTAAAAAATCCACGCCTTTAACTAGCTCTTTAAAAAATCCACGCCTAAGAGGCTTTAACTAGCCTTGAAAATTTCTTTTAAAAAATCCACGCCTAAGAGGCTTTAACTAGCCTTGAAAATTTCTTTAAAAAATCCACGCCTAAGAGGCTTTAACTAGCCTTGAAAATTTCTTTTAAAAAATCCACGCCTAAGAGGCTTTAACTAGCCTTGAAAATTTCTTTTAAAAATCCACGCCTAAGAGGCTTTAACTAGCCTTGAAAATTTCTTTAAAAAATCCACGCCTAAGGGGTTTTAACTAGCCTTGAAAATTTCTTTAAAAAATCCACGCCTAAGGGGTTTTAACTAGCCTTGAAAATTTCTTTAAAAAATCCACGCCTAAGGGGTTTTAACTAGCCTTGAAAATTTCTTTAAAAAATCCACGCCTCTTGGGCTTTAACTAGCCTTGAAAATTTCTTTAAAAAATCCACGCCTCTTGGGCTTTAACTAGCCTTGAAAATTTCTTTAAAAATCCACGCCTCTTGGGCTTTAACTAGCCTTGAAAATTTCTTTAAAAATCCACGCCTCTTGGGCTTTAACTAGCCTTGAAAATTTCTTTAAAAATCCACGCCTCTTGGGCTTTAACTAGCCTTGAAAATTTCTTTAAAAAATCCACGCCTCTTGGGCTTTAACTAGCCTTGAAATTTCTTTAAAAAATCCACGCCTCTTGGGCTTTAACTAGCCTTGAAAATTTCTTTAAAAAATCCACGCCTCTTGGGCTTTAACTAGCCTTGAAAATTTCTTTAAAAAATCCACGCCTCTTGGGCTTTAACTAGCCTTGAAAATTTCTTTAAAAATCCACGCCTCTTGGGCTTTAACTAGCCTGAAAATTTCTTTAAAAAATCCACGCCTCTTGGGCTTTAACTAGCCTTGAAAATTTCTTTAAAAAATCCACGCCTCTTGGGCTTTAACTAGCCTTGAAAATTTCTTTAAAAATCCACGCCTCTTGGGCTTTAACTAGCCTTGAAAATTTCTTTAAAAAATCCACGCCTCTTGGGCTTTAACTAGCCTTGAAAATTTCTTTAAAAAATCCACACCTCTTGGGCTTTAACTAGCCTTGAAAATTTCTTTAAAAAATCCACGCCTCTTGGGCTTTAACTAGCCTTGAAAATTTCTTTAAAAAATCCACGCCTCTTGGGCTTTAACTAGCCTTGAAAATTTCTTTAAAAAATCCACGCCTCTTGGGCTTTAACTAGCCTTGAAAATTTCTTTAAAAAATCCACGCCTCTTGGGCTTTAACTAGCCTTGAAAATTTCTTAAACAATCCCTCCTCTGGGCTTTAACTAGCCTTGAAAATTTCTTTTAAAAATCCACGCCTAAGAGGCTTTAACTAGCCTTGAAAATTTCTTTTAAAAAATCCACGCCTAAGAGGCTTTAACTAGCCTTGAAAATTTCTTTTAAAAAATCCACGCCTAAGAGGCTTTAACTAGCCTTGAAAATTTCTTTTAAAAAATCCACGCCTAAGAGGCTTTAACTAGCCTTGAAAATTTCTTTAAAAATCCACGCCTAAGAGGCTTTAACTAGCCTTGAAAATTTCTTTAAAAAATCCACGCCTAAGGGGTTTTAACTACCCTTGAAATTTCTTTAAAAAATCCACGCTTTGGGGGTTTTAACTAGCCTTGAAAATTTCTTTAAAAAAATCCACTCCTAAAGGCTTTTAAATATCCTTGAAAATTGTTGTAAAAATCCACGCCTAAGGGGCTATACATATCTTTGAAAATTTCTTTAAAAAGTCCCCACCTGAATGCATTTTTGATTTTTTTTTAAATACGCCATTGAGGTCTTTTAAGTATTTTTAAAAAAGCCTTTTGGCCTTTGGATATCCCTAAAAAAATCTTGAAAAATTCCATGAAATTCCATGGCAAATATTCATGTCCCTTATAATTACCATATTTTGTCCCTCTCTCTCTCTCGGGGGAACTTGTGGATTAAGTAATTTTTAACAACTTTGTTGAGAGCCTATTAATTTTGTTTCCTGTTGTTAAAGAGTGGCCGCTTTACGACTCCGCTCTTGTGAAAAGTGAATTTATTGATTGTTAAAATTCCTTTAATTAACTTATGGCCAATAAACCTGATCAGAGGACCATTTGAGGGCCCTTCCAACAATGTTTCATTGCTCAGAATATCCGCGTGCGAAGTCGAGGCAGTAAATGACACTTTATTACCCCCACCATTCGTAAGCGTTTTTTATGGCAGCTGATGGTGTGATGTTGGCTGGCGACTTGTCCAGCATGTGGCCCAATGAAAATGTCCATAATCTGGACACATTTTCTTGTCCGCTTCAGATAACAGATTATTACAGCAGTTAAAGCAGTTAATGTTCGGTCGGTCGGTCGGCCGGCCATATTCAAACTTCATGGAGTGCCAGCAAAAAATGGTCGTATGTTGCCACTTCAGCCATGGCGCGCTTCTCTTCAAGGGCTTGCAATACAGGTAAAGGCAGAATCATGAACAAAAAAATGGAAACAAGGAAGGAAGGACGGTCTGCGGCCTGTCATATTTAATATACTCTTCCTCCTCCATCAGACGCAGATAATAAAAATAAGATTATGAAATTATCCATAAAAAATAACTTCGCAATGGATTTACTTCTATCACCTGCCATGGATGGGCATTGGGGTATGGATACGAAAATGGAAAGGTGGCCATAAAGAGGGAAAAAATGATGATGATGATGACGAAGGAGATTATGTATTGATACACGTTTGAGTATTTAAGGATCGATATCAATCAGTGTGCAAAAACATTGTTGACCAGGCCGTTAAAAGGCAATCCACAATCCGGGAACTGGCTGTCACAGCTCTGTCAACGATAATCAAGTAAAAACAATGACCGGTGCTCAATTAAATTTTATTGCGTCCAATATGTTCATTCAGGTGAATGCTCTCAATTCTGGCTACATGTCGGAATAATATTTAAAGGACGTCGAAATTTTCAAGGATATTTAAAGGCCTTCAGGGGTGAATTTTTAAAGAAATTTTCAAGTATATTTAAAGTCCCCAAGGCGTGGATTTGTTAAAGAAACTTTCAAGGACATTTTAAGGCTTTCAGGCGTGGATTTTTCAAAGAAACTTTCAAGGATATTTTAAGGCCTTCAGGCGTGGATTTTTCAAAGAAACTTTCAAGGATATTTTAAGGCCTTCAGGCGTGGATTTTTTAAAGAAACTTTCAAGGATATTTTTAGGCCTTCAGGCGTGGATTTTTTAAACAAACTTTCAAGGATATTTTAAGGCCTTCAGGCGTGGATTTTTTTAAAGAAACTTTCAAGGACATTTCTAGGTCTCCAGGCGTGGATTTTTTAAAGAAATGTTAAAGGACATTTCTAGGTCTCCAGGCGTGGATTTTTTAAAGAAATTTTAAAGGACATTTCTTGGTCACCAGGCGTGGATTTTTTAAAGAAATTTTAAAGGACATTTCTAGGTCTCCAGGCGTGGATTTATTAAAGAGATTTTCAAGGATATTTAAAGCCCCTTAGGCGTGGATATTTTAAAAAAATTTCAAAGGATATTTAAAGGCCCTAACACGTGGATTTCTTAAAGAGATTTTCAAGGATTTTCAAAGGCCCTAACACGTGGATTTTTAAAGAGATTTTCAAGGATATTTAAAGCCCCTTAGGCGTGGCTTTTTTAAAAAATTTCAAAGGATATTTAAAGGCCCTAACACGTGGATTTCTAAAAGAAATTTTCAAGGATATTTAAAGGTCCTAAGGATATTTAAAGTCCCCAAGGCGTGGATTTTTAAAGAGATTTTCAAGGATATTTAAAGTCCCCAAGGCGTGGATTTTTTAAAGAGATTTTCAAGGATATTTAAAGTCCCAAGGCGTGGATTTTTTAAAGAGATTTTCAAGGATATTTAAAGTCCCCAAGGCGTGGATTTTTTAAAGAGATTTTCAAGGATATTTAAAGTCCCCAAGGCGTGGATTTTTTAAAGAGATTTTCAAGGATATTTAAAGTCCCCAAGGCGTGGATTTTTTAAAGAGATTTTCAAGGATATTTAAAGTCCCCAAGGCGTGGATTTTTTAAAGAGATTTTCAAGGATATTTAAAGTCCCCAAGGCGTGGATTTTTTAAAGAGATTTTCAAGGATATTTAAAGTCCCCAAGGCGTGGATTTTTTAAAGAGATTTTCAAGGATATTTAAAGTTCCCAAGGCGTGGATTTTTTAAAGAGATTTTCAAGGATATTTAAAGTCCCCAAGGCGTGGATTTTTTAAAGAGATTTTCAAGGATATTTAAAGTCCCCAAGGCGTGGATTTTTTAAAGAGATTTTCAAGGATATTTAAAGTCCACAAGGCGTGGATTTTTTAAAGAGATTTTCAAGGATATTTAAAGTCACCAAGGCGTGGATTTTTTAAAGAGATTTTCAAGGATATTTAAAGTCACCAAGGCGTGGATTTTTTAAAGAGATTTTCAAGGATATTTAAAGTCCCCAAGGCGTGGATTTTTAAAGAGATTTTCAAGGATATTTAAAGTCCCCAAGGCGTGGATTTTTTAAAGAGATTTTCAAGGATATTTAAAGTCCCCAAGGCGTGGATTTTTTAAAGAGATTTTCAAGGATATTTAAAGTCCCCAAGGCGTGGATTTTTTAAAGAGATTTTCAAGGATATTTAAAGTCCCCAAGGCGTGGATTTTTTAAAGAGATTTTCAAGGATATTTAAAGTCCCCAAGGCGTGGATTTTTTAAAGAGATTTTCAAGGATATTTAAAGTCCCCAAGGCGTGGATTTTTTTAAAGAGATTTTCAAGGATATTTAAAGTCCCCAAGGCGTGGATTTTTTAAAGAGATTTTCAAGGATATTTAAAGTCCCCAAGGCGTGGATTTTTTAAAGAGATTTTCAAGGATATTTAAAGTCCCCAAGGCGTGGATTTTTTAAAGAGATTTTCAAGGATATTTAAAGTCCCCAAGGCGTGGATTTTTTAAAGAGATTTTCAAGGATATTTAAAGTCCCCAAGGCGTGGATTTTTTAAAGAGATTTTCAAGGATATTTAAAGTCCCCAAGGCGTGGATTTTTTAAAGAGATTTTCAAGGATATTTAAAGTCCCCAAGGCGTGGATTTTTTAAAGAGATTTTCAAGGATATTTAAAGTCCCCAAGGCGTGGATTTTTTAAAGAGATTTTCAAGGATATTTAAAGTCCCCAAGGCGTGGATTTTTCAAAGAAATTTTCAAGGATATTTAAAGTCCCCAAGGCGTGGATTTTTTAAAGAGATTTTCAAGGATATTTAAAGTCCCAAGGCGTGGATTTTTCAAAGAAATTTTCAAGGATATTTAAAGTCCCCAAGGCGTGGATTTTTTAAAGAGATTTTCAAGGATATTTAAAGTCCCCAAGGCGTGGATTTTTCAAAGAAATTTTCAAGGATAGTTTAAGTCTAATAAAACGTGGGTTTTTTAAACAAATGTTTAAGGATAGTTAAAGTCTAATAAAACGTGGGTTTTTTAAACAAATGTTTAAGGATATTTAAAGCCCCCTAAAGTCGATTTTTTAAAGAAATTTTCAAGGATATTTCTAGCCCTCCAGGCGTGGATTTTTTAAAGAAATTTTCAGGGATGTTTAAAGTCCCCAAGGCGTGGATTTTTTAAAGAGATTTTCAAGGATATTTTAAGACCCCTAAACGTGGATTTTTTTAAAGAAATTTTCAAGGATATTTTAAGACCCCTAAACGTGGATTTTTTTAAAGAAATTTTCAAGGATATTTTAAGACCCCTAAACGTGGATTTTTTAAAGAAATTTTCAAGGATATTTTAAGACCCCTAAACGTGGATTTTTTTAAAGAAATTTTCAAGGATATTTTAAGACCCCTAAACGTGGATTTTTTTAAAGAAATTTCAAGGATATTTTAAGACCCCTAGACGTGGATTTTTTTAAAGAAATTTTCAAGGATATTTTAAGACCCCTAAACGTGGATTTTTTTAAAGAAATTTTCAAGGATATTTTAAGACCCCTAAACGTGGATTTTTTTAAAGAAATTTTCAAGGATATTTTAAGACCCCTAAACGTGGATTTTTTTAAAGAAATTTTCAAGGATATTTTAAGACCCCTAAACGTGGATTTTTTTAAAGAAATTTTCAAGGATATTTTAAGACCCCTAAACGTGGATTTTTTTAAAGAAATTTTCAAGGATATTTTAAGACCCCTAAACGTGGATTTTTTTAAAGAAATTTTCAAGAATATGTAAGGGTCGTCAGGTGTATATTTCTTGGAGGATTTTTGAGCGTTATTTTTTTTAAACAAAGTATTTAATTTCAATATCGTACTGAGCTTTCATGTTAGCCCAATTTGTACAAATAACTTTTCGGTGATTATGGCAACCTTTATCAGCATGTCTTGTTTTGGCTGAATAGTAATAAAAACCTTCCCCTTTCATTTCATTAAAAGGCCAATGAGAACAAGGCAACTAATAAAAAAACTGATTACATATTTACACTTTTATGTTCTTGGTTGTTAAAGAACAAAATAGACCTTCAGCATGAAGGGCATCCAACAAATAGAGAGTTTCCATGAAAACAACCCTCCCACTCCCCCAAAATTAATGTCAGCACAACGAAAAATTTACATAGAAATTGGCCATAATCCCAAAAAAAAAAATGTTTCATATTCTGGCTAATGGTAGGGTTATTTTAAGGACCTCCCTTCCCCAATTTGTGGGACCTTCCCTTTGAGTGCGTTTTTTAGGTTTATAAATAAAGTCATAGCTGGAAAAAAGTCGCCTTTACAACCAAAAAAAAGGACAACAGCGCGCAAAAATGGTCAAGGATATATGAACACGTTTGGACAACAAATAATGACACAAAGTATGGTAATAAGGGTGGCAGGTGTGGGAAAGGTGCATAATTTAATATGGAACTCTAAAGGACATTTCTCCAACCACAAACATGTTCCATCTCCTCCAGAGTGTAAAGCTATTTTGCAATTGTTTTTGGCCTTTGAAGCAATAACTTTGGGTTCTGGGGGAGGGGGTGTGGAATTGGAGTAAGCTAAAACATGTAAGGGAATGGCGAGGGAAATGCAGACTTTTGTGTTAACATTTCAACACGAAATACATTGAAGCAAAAACATCGGAAAAAAACACAATCCAGGAAAAGTGCTTAACATGTTTAAGCACAACACATGCAAGGACTTAAGGGAGTTAATTTACTGGATATCATAACCACACACACACAACTTGAACAAGGAGTGGGGAACCCAAATGGATATAAGAAAGGGTAGTTGAAAAATTGTTAAAAAAATCCACCCCTGAAGTCCCTCAAACATCCTTGAAAATTTCTTTAAAAAATCCACGTGTTAGGGCCTTAAAATATCCTTGAAAATTTCTTTAAAAAATATACGTGTTAGGGCCTTAAAATATTCCTGAAAATTTCTTTAAAAAATCCACGCCTGAAGGCCTTTCAATATTCTTGAAAAATTCCTTAAAAAAATCCACGCC
This sequence comes from Musca domestica, assembly GCF_030504385.1. Lineage (NCBI taxonomy): Eukaryota > Metazoa > Arthropoda > Insecta > Diptera > Muscidae > Musca > Musca domestica. The sequence continues at coordinate 3,327,205 of NW_026712390.1, read as the reverse complement.
TGAAGGCCTTTAAATATCCTTGAAAAATTGTTTAAAAAATCCACGCCTGAAGGCCTTTAAATATCCTTGAAAAATTGTTTAAAAAATCCACGCCTGAAGGCCTTTAAATATCCTTGAAAAATTGTTTAAAAAATCCACGCCTGAAAGCCTTTAAATATCCTTGAAAAATTGTTTAAAAATCCACGCCTGAAGGCCTTTAAATATCCTTGAAAATTGTTTAAAAAATCCACGCCTAAGAGGCTGTAAATATCCTTGAAAAATTGTTTAAAAAATCCACACCTAATTGGCTTTAAATATCCTTGAAATTGTTTAAAAAATCCACGCCTAGGAGGCTTTAAATATCCTTGAAAAATTGTTTAAAAAATCCACACCTAATTGGCTTTAAATATCCTTGAAAATTGTTTAAAAAATCCACACCTAGGGGGCTTTAAATATCCTTGAAAAATTGTTTAAAAAATCCACACCTAATTGGCTTTAAATATCCTTGAAAATTGTTTAAAAAATCCACGCCTAAGGGGCTTTAAATATCCTTGAAAAATTGTTTGAAAAATCCACGCCTAAGGGGCTTTAAATATCCTTGAAAAATTCTTTAAAAAATCCACGCCTGAAGACCTTTAAATATCCTTGAAAATTCTTTAAAAAATCCACGCCTGAAGGCCTTTAAATATCCTTGAAAATTCTTTAAAAAACCCACGCCTGAAAACCTTTAAATATCCTTGAAAAAAATCCTTAAAAAATCCATACCTGAAGGCCCTTAAATATCCTTTAAAAATTCCATGCCTGAAGGCCTTTAAATACCCTTGAAAAATCCCTTAAAAAATCCACGCCTGAAGGCCTTTAAATACCCTTGAAAAATCCCTTAAAAAATCCACGCCTGAAGGCTCTTAAATATCCTTGAAAAATAGTTTAAAAAATCCAGGCCCTTAAATATCCTTGAAAAATAGTTTAAAAAATCCAGGACCTTAAATGTCCTTGAAAAATTCCTTAAAAATTCCATGCCTGAAGGCCTTTAAATACCCTTGAAAAATCCCTTAAAAAATCCACGCCTGAGGCTCTTAAATATCCTTGAAAAATTGTTTAAAAAATCCAGGCTCTTAAATATCCTTGAAAATCCCCTTAAAAAATCCACGCCTGAAGGCCTTTAAATATCCTTAAAAAATTCCTTAAAAAAATCCACGCCTGAAGGCCTTTAAATATCCTTGAAAAATTCCACGCCTGAAGGCCTTTAAATATCCTTGAAAAATTCCACGCCTGAAGGCCTTTAAATATCCTTGAAAAATTCCACGCCTGAAGGCCTTTAAATATCCTTGAAAAATTCCACGCCTGAAGGCCTTTAAATATCCTTGAAAAATTCCACGCCTGAAGGCCTTTAAATATCCTTGAAAAATTCCACGCCTGAAGGCCTTTAAATATCCTTGAAAAATTCCACGCCTGAAGGCCTTTAAATATCCTTGAAAAATTCCACGCCTGAAGGCCTTTAAATATCCTTGAAAAATTCCACGCCTGAAGGCCTTTAAATATCCTTGAAAAATTCCACGCCTGAAGGCCTTTAAATATCCTTGAAAAATTCCACGCCTGAAGGCCTTTAAATATCCTTGAAAAATTGTTTAAAAAATCCACGCCTAAGGGGCTTTAAATATCCTTGAAAAATTGTTTAAAAAATCCACGCCTAAGGGGCTTTAAATATCCTTGAAAAATTGTTTAAAAAATCCACGCCTAAGGGGCTTTAAATATCCTTGAAAAATTGTTTTGAAAAATCCACGGCCTAAGGGGCTCTAAATATCCTTGAAAAATTGTTTAAAAAATCCACGCCTAAGGGGCTTTAAATATCCTTGAAAAATTGTTTAAAAATCCACGCCTGAAGACCTTTAAATATCCTTGAAAAATTGTTTAAAAAATCCACGCCTGAAGACCTTTAAATATCCTTGAAAAATTCTTTAAAAAATCCACGCCTGAAGACCTTTAAATATCCTTGAAAAATTGTTTAAAAAATCCACGCCTGAAGGCCTTTAAATATCCTTGAAAAATTCCACGCCTGAAGGCCTTTAAATATCCTTGAAAAATTGTTTAAAAAATCCACGCCTAAGGGGCTTTAAATATCCTTGAAAATTCCACGCCTGAAGGCCTTTAAATATCCTTGAAAAATTGTTTAAAAAATCCACGCCTAAGGGGCTTTAAATATCCTTGAAAAATTCCACGCCTGAAGGCCTTTAAATATCCTTGAAAAATTGTTTAAAAAATCCACGCCTAAGGGGCTTTAAATATCCTTGAAAAATTGTTTAAAAAATCCACGCCTAAGGGGCTTTAAATATTCTTGAAAAATTCTTTAAAAAATCCACGCCTGAAGACCTTTAAATATCCTTGAAAAATTGTTTTGAAAATCCACGCCTAAGGGGCTCTAAATATCCTTGAAAAATTGTTTAAAAAATCCACGCCTAAGGGGCTTTAAATATCCTTGAAAAATTCTTTAAAAAATCCACGCCTGAAGACCTTTAAATATCCTTGAAAAATTGTTTAAAAAATCTACGCCTTAGGGGCTGTGAATATCCTTGAAAAATTGTTTAAAAAATCCACGCCTGAAGGCCTTTAAATATCCTTGATTTTTTTTAATTCCTTTAAATTTTCATGAAAATTCTTTTGAAATTTGGGTTTGTTTTTTCTCGACCCCCTCTAATATTCCCCACATATCATTGAGACGAAAAAAAGTCTTTTATTACAGCAAAATATTGCGCAGGAAAAATCATCCGAAAGGTGTAGAAGTTTATTACAACGTCATGATGAAAGTGAAACCATTGAAAGGCAGTTAAATTAACAGGGGTGTGGGAGATCCAAGGACTTAAAAGGATGTTGGTATGGTTAGTTGGGTTTTTGGGTTACATACTCAGCTGGCAGATTAAAGGCGAAACAACCCCACACACATCCTTATCCCCCAACCAAAAGGTTTACTTGGCATAAAATCTATGCCACATAACTTGGCATAAAAATTGAAGCAGCTCTCGAAAGCTGAGGTGGTGGGACGGGATAAAACTCACCCCCTCTCTTTAAGAAGTTTGTGTTTATTCCCGGCACGTTTCTGCCATGACTTTTCCATACAACTTTTTTTCTTTTTTGCTCACATCTCTATCCATTTAACTTTTACTCCAAATCGATAGAGAAGTGAAAAGTTTTTTGTTTTCCCTGTTTTTTTTTTCCAGCTCAACTTTTTTCACACATATGAAAAGTTTTGTTGTTGCCCTTTTTCTTCAAAAAGGTTGAATTTTTCATTTTCCAGTAGCTGCAAAAAAAAGAAACTTTGTTTTCTGCAAATTGTTGTGTAGCACAAAGGATCCTTCAGTTTTATTATCCTTTGCAGAAAATTAAAGGTGTTGACTGCCAGCTCATCTCACTCTAGGTGTGTGCCTTAATAAGGACACGAGGAATTTTGATGCGATTCACGAAGACTGATAATATGTCTGGCATCCCTTTCATAGGCTATTGTTTTCCGTAATCGAATTTATTATTAATTGTTACCCGACAACACAACAAAAAAAGGGAAAGGAGGAGGCTTGATGAAGCATGAAATTGGATATATATAAAACGGAATGTTAGCACATCATGTGAGGGAACGCTCGGTGAGGGTTGGGGATAAGAAGAGCGAAAAAAAAAAACAAAATGAAATGAAATGAAATGTTAACATTTTTCCAAATAAATTTTTATCGATAATCGACAAAAAAATTCTATACAAATTCTTATCGAAAATTTTCTATAGAAAATCTTTTATTAATGATCGATAAAAAATTTTCTATAAAAACTCTAGAAAATTTTCTAATAGAAACAAAAATTTCTGTAGAAAAAACTTTTATCGATAACCGATAAAACTTTTTTCTATAGAAAAAACTTTTAAAAAAAAATTTTTCTATTGAAAAAACTTTTATCGGTAAATAGAAAAAACTTTTATCGATAACCGATAAATTTTTTTTCTATAGAAAAAACTTTTATCTATAAACGATTAAATTTTTTTCTATAGAAAAAACTTTTATCGATAACCGATTAAATTTTTTTCTATAGAAAAAACTTTTATCGATAACCGATAAATAAAAAAAACTTTTATCGATAACCGATAAAATTTTTTCTATAGAAAAAACTTTTATCGATAACAGATAACATTTTTTTCTATAGAAAAAACTTTTATCGATAACCGATAAAATTTATTTCTATAGAAAAAACTTTTATCGATAACCGATAAAACTTATTTCTATAGAAAATCTTTTATCGATAATCGATAGAAAAAATTTTCTATAGAAAACCTTTTATCGATAATCGACAGAAAAAATTTTCTATAGAAAATCTTTTATCGATAATCGATAGAAAAATTTTTCTATAGAAAATCTTTTATCGATAATCGATAGAAAAATTTTTCTATAGAAAATCTTTTATCGATAATCGATAGAAAAAATTTTCTATAGAAAATCTTTTATCGATAATCGATAGAAAAAATTTTCTATAGAAAATCTTTTATCGATAATCGATATAAAATTTTTCTATAGAAAATCTTTTACCGATAATCGATAGAAAAAATTTTCTATAGAAAATCTTTTATCGATAATCGATAGAAAAAATTTTCTATAGAAAATCTTTTATCGATAATAAATAGAAAAAATTTTCTATAGAAAATCTTTTATCGATAATCGATAGAAAAAATTTTCTATAGAAAATCTTTTACCGATAATCGATAGAAAAAATTTTCTATAGAAAATCTTTTATCGATAATCGATAGAAAAAATTTTCTATAGAAAATCTTTTATCGATAATAAATAGAAAAATTTTCTATAGAAAATCTTTTATCGATAATCGATATAAAATTTTTCTATAGAAAATCTTTTACCGATAATCAATAGAAAAAATTTTCTATAGAAAATCTTTCATCGATAATCGATAGAAAAATTTTCTATAGAAAATCTTTCATCGATAACCGATAAAAAATTTTCTATAGAAAATCTTTCATCGATAATCGATAGAAAAAATTTTCTATAGAAAATCTTTTATCGATAATCGATAGAAAAAATTTTCTATAGAAAATCTTTCATCGATAATCGATAGAAAAAATTTTCTATAGAAAATCTTTCATCGATAATCGATAGAAAAAATTTTCTATAGAAAATCTTTCATCGATAATCGATAGAAAAAATTTTCTATAGAAAATCTTTCATCGATAATCGATAGAAAAAATTTTCTATAGAAAATCTTTCATCGATAATCGATAGAAAAAATTTTCTATAGAAATCTTTCATCGATAATCGATAGAAAAATTTTCTATAGAAAATCTTTCATCGATAATCGATAGAAAAATTTTCTATAGAAAATCTTTCATCGATAATCGATAGAAAAAATTTTCTATAGAAAATCTTTTATCGATAATCGATAGAAAAATTTTCTATAGAAAATCTTTTATCGATAATCGATAGAAAAAATTTTCTATAGAAAATCTTTTATCGATAATCGATAGAAAAAATTTTCTATAGAAATCTTTTATCGATAATCGATAGAAAAAATTTTCTATAGAAAATCTTTTATCGATAATCGATAGAAAAAATTTTCTATAGAAAATCTTTCATCGATAATCGATAGAAAAAATTTTCTATAGAAAATCTTTCATCGATAATCGATAGAAAAAATTTTCTATAGAAAATCTTTTATCGATAATCGATAGAAAAAATTTTCTATAGAAAATCTTTCATCGATAATCGATAGAAAAAATTTTCTATAGAAAATCTTTTATCGATAATCGATAGAAAAAATTTTCTATAGAAAATCTTTCATCGATAATCGATAGAAAAAATTTTCTATAGAAAATCTTTCATCGATAATCGATAGAAAAAATTTTCTATAGAAAATCTTTCATCGATAATCGATAGAAAAAATTTTCTATAGAAAATCTTTCATCGATAATCGATAGAAAAAATTTTCTATAGAAAATCTTTCATCGATAATCGATAGAAAAAATTTTTTATAGAAAATCTTTTATCGATAATCGATAGAAAAAATTTTCTATAGAAAATCTCTCATCGATAATCGATAGAAAAAATTTTCTATAGAAAATCTTTCATCGATAATCGATAGAAAAAATTTTCTATAGAAAATCTTTTATCGACGATCGATGAAAAACATTTTCTATAAAAAATGAACGATGAAAAACATTTTCTATAGAAAATCTTTTATCGATGATCGATGAAAAACATTTTCTATAGAAAATCTTTTATCGATGATCGATGAAAAACATTTTCTATAGAAAATCTTTTATCGATGATCGATGAAAAACATTTTCTATAGAAAATCTTTTATCGATGATCGATGAAAAACATTTTCTATAGAAATCTTTTATCGATGATCGATGAAAAACATTTTCTATAGAAAATCTTTTATCGATGATCGATGAAAAACATTTTCTATAGAAAATCTTTTATCGATGATCGATGAAAAACATTTTCTATAGAAAATCTTTTATCGATGATCGATGAAAAACATTTTCTATAGAAAATCTTTTATCGATGATCGATGAAAAACATTTTCTATAGAAAATCTTTTATCGATGATCGATGAAAAACATTTTCTATAGAAATCTTTTATCGATGATCGATGAAAAACATTTTCTATAGAAAATCTTTTATCGATGATCGATGAAAAACATTTTCTATAGAAAATCTTTTATCGATGATCGATGAAAAAATTTTCTATAGAAAATCTTTTATCGATGATCGATGAAAAACATTTTCTATAGAAAATCTTTTATCGATGATCGATGAAAAACATTTTCTATAGAAAATCTTTTATCGATGATCGATGATGAATAGACAAAAAAATAGAAAAATTTTTATCGATAACCGATAAAAAAATTTTCTGTAGAAAAATCTTTTATCGATAACCGATAAAAAATTTTCTATGGAAAATTTTTATCGATAATCGATAAAAGTTTTTTCTATAGAAAAAACATCGATAAAAGTTTTTTCTATAGAAAAAACATTTATCGATAATCGATTAAAGTTTTTTCTATAAAAAAAACATTTATCGATAACCGATAAAATGTTTTTCTATAGAAAATCTTTTATCGATAACCGATAAAATTTTTTTCTATAGAAAATCTTTTATCGATAACCGATAAAATTTTTTTCTATAGAAAAATTTTTTATCGATAACCGATAACATTTTTTCTATAGAAAAACTTTTATCGATAACCGATAACATTTTTTCTATAGAAAAAACTTTTATCGGTTACAGATAAAAGTTTTTTCTATTGAAAAAAAAATTTATCGGTTATCGATTAAAGTTTTTTCTTTAGAAAAACATTTATCGGTTATCGATTAAAGTTTTTTCTTTAGAAAAACATTTATCGGTTATCGATTAAAGTTTTTTCTTTAGAAAAAAATTTATCGGTTATCGATCAAAGTTTTTTCCTTAGAAAAAATTTATCGGTTATCGATAAAAGTTGTTTCTATAGGAAAAAATATTTATCAGTTATCGATAAAAGTTTTTTCTATAGAAAATCTTCTAGCGACAATCGATAAAAATTTTTTCTATAGAAAATCTTTTATCGACAATCGATAAATTTTTTTCTATAGAAAATCTTTTATCGATAATCGATAGAAAATTTGCTATAGAAAATCTTTTATCGACAATCGATTAACAAAATTTCTATAGAAAATCTTTTTCTATAGAAAATCTTTTATCGATAACATTTTTTTCTATAGAAATTTTTATCGATAATCGATAATTTTTTTTCTTTGTAATTTTTTATTTTGTAGTAGTTTTTGTTTTTATTTTTGTAGTAGTTGTTGTTTTTATTTTTGTTGACTCATTGCATTTGGTTGTTGTTGCACTTTTGAGTTTTTCCTCTACTCCGCAATGAGCGTTCACATCTAAAGGAAGTCATGGAGATTAACATACCTGAGATATGCCGCCCATTTTAATTGTGTGAATTATTTTTGTTATTATTGTTGTGGCTGCCTTTGTTGTTATTATTGTTGTTGTATTCTAGCATTTCTGGTTAGTGACGAAAAATCTGAATGACTGATTACGTCGAACAATTGTGGGAACATCGACAAATTAACTTAGCTCACCTGTGTCATTTTTTTGCATATTTTGGAAAATAGTAAGATCGCGGTCAGGGTTGCCAGTATTGGCAAAAAATTTTGAAAGTATTTTTGGAGTAATTTTTAAAAATTCCTCTGAACTAGGAATATTCAGGGTTTGCATTTCCCAGTTTTGGGAACTTAGGATATATGCCTAAGGTCACTATATCATCTGGAAAATACATTGGCAACCCTATTTATGTATTTCGATGTAAATGTTAATATTTTGTTAGAACTTTATGCGATTAGTAGTATTTACACTTTAAAATGAGTCGGTCGTCGGCGGTAAGCGTGACTTTGAAGATTCTACAGTTGGTAAGAAGCCAGAGGGAAAGAGAGGGAGGCAGAAGAGGATAGCAGCTAAGGCAAAAACAATTCTTATCTCGTCCCTTCTTTTTAAGTAGATCACCTGTGTTGCTGCTTTGATTTATAAAAAGCTCACCGACAATCGGGCCCGCATGACCCTGAGGATCAATCAGAAGAGTCTCAACGAATGGAAGCTATTGGAAAATGTGAACTGGTCACAGGAGGGCAGTGATTTCAGCATCTTCACATATGCGGGATACACCTTTATAATTGCCGTTTGCTTACTGGAAAGGTAGCTAGCTGACCAAGGTGTGGCCGAGGCAAATCGATATGAATAATCCGACAAATTTCATTTTCATTTCCAGATTCATTAACTATCGCAAAATTCCCAGCACCACAGACACACTATTCCTAAGGTTTGGCATGATCATATTTTGTCTTCAAGGTGAGTTGCTGGGGGAAATCGGAAAAATTTTCAGCCCTCAAAAAAATAAAAGTGTGGGAAATAATTTCGGTTTCCATAATTGTAGGTATTATGGTATTCTACACCGTGGAATATGTCCATGAGAATATACAGCTGAATGCCTTGGTATTGGGAGGCTTAAGTTTTCTGGTGGCCATTCTATTCTTCTTGGAAGACTGCTGCACCACCAGGAGCCTGAGAACGGATAATAAGTTCATGCAAACCGAAACTTTGGTAGGTAATTAGAGGGACTGGAGTTTTCGGGCATAGATGAGACGAAGATGATGATGATTTTGATGATGTCCTTCATTCTTTTAGAAACCCATCTCTTCCATACCCATTAAAGTCAGCGAGGATGATGATGTGCTGCATACGTATGTTTGAAGAGACTGGAATTTTTTTGTTTGTAATTTTTAATAGTTTCTTTGTAATAAATAAAATCAAAAAATATCTGAAAACCAAAATTATTTAAATAAAAAATAAATTTTAAAAATCCTCGACTTGGGGACTTTAAATATCCTTGAAAAACTGTTGAAAAATCCACGCCTTGGTGACTTTAAATATCCTTGAAAAACTCTTGAAAAATCCACTCCTTGGTGACTTTAAATATCCTTGAAAAACTGTTGAAAAATCCACGCCTTGGTGACTTTAAATATCCTTGAGAAATTCATGAAAAAATCCACGCCTTTGGGACTTTAAATATCCTTGAAAAATTCTTGAAAAATCCACGCCTTGGTGACTTTAAATATCCTTCAAAAACTGTTGAAAAATTCACGCCTTGGTGACTTTAAATATCCTTGAAAAATTCTTGAAAAAATCCACGCCTTTGGGACTTTAAATATCATTGAAAAAATCTTGAAAAATCCACGCCTTGGAAACTTTAAATATCCTTGAAAAATTCTTGAAAAAATCCACGCCTTGGTGACTTTAAATATCCTTGAAAACTTCTTGAAAAAATCCACGCCTGGAAGGCTAGAAATATCCTTGAAAAATTCTTTAAAAACTGCACGCCTGGAAGGCTAGAAATATCCTTGAAAATTTCTTTAAAAAATCCACGTGTTAGGGCCTTTAAATATCCTTGAAAATTTCTTTAAAAAATCCACGTGTTAGGGCCTTTAAATATCCTTGAAAATTTCTTTAAAAAATCCACGTGTTAGGGCCTTTAAATATCCTTGAAAATTTCTTTAAAAAATCCACGTGTTAGGGCCTTTAAATATCCTTGAAAATTTCTTTAAAATATTCACGTGTTAGGACCTTTAAGTATCCTTGAAAAAAATCTTGAAAAAATCCACGCGTTGGGCCTTTAAATATCCTTGAAAATTTTTTAAAAAACTCCACGCCTTGGGGTCTTTAAATATCCTTGAAAATTTCTTTAAAAAACTCCACGCCTTGGGGCCTTTAAATACCCTTGAAAATTTCTTTAAAAAATCCGCGCGTTAGACCTTTAAATATCCTTCAAAATTTCTTAAAAAAATCCACGTGCTGGGGCCTTTAAATGTCCTTGAGAATTTCTTTAAAAAATCCACGCCTGAAGGCCTTTAAATATCCTTGAAATTTTTTTTAAAAAATCCACGCCTTAGGGACTTTAAATATCCTTAAAAATTGTTTTAAAAAATCCACGTGTTAGGGCCTTTAAATATCCTTGAAAAATTGTTTAAAAACTCCATGCCTAAGCGGCTTTAAATATCCTTGAATTTTTTTTTAAAAAATCCATGCCTAAGGGGTTTTAAATATCCTTGAAAATTTCTTTAAAAAATCCACGTGTTAGGGCCTTTAAATATCCTTGAAAATTGTTTTAAAGAATCCTCGCCTGGAGGCCTTTAAATATCCTTGAAAATTGTTTTAAAGAATCCTCGCCTGGAGGCCTTTAAATATCCTCGAAAAATTCTTTAAAAAATCCACGCCATAAGGCCTTTAAATGTCCTCGCAAAATTCTTTAAAAAAAATCCACGCCTTAAAGCCTTTAAATATCCTTGAAAATTTCTTTAAAAAATCCACGTGTTAGGGCCTTTAAATTTCCTCCTCCACCTTTGTGTATCACTTCCCAAATCCAATTTCTGATTTAACTGGCCTTAAAGTATCTTTCGTCCCCCCAATTCCCCCTCCATAATCCACTTACCTACAGCAAATATTTGACACAGAAATTTGTTATTCTCGTGAAATTGTTATGCGAGATAAGTAAACATTTATTTGTTACTTACCCTTTTTTTTGTCTTCGGCAAATCCTTTGAAGGAACTCAAACGACTTGAAGGAAGGGGGGAAGGATATCGCAACACGCAATACAATCATCCCCCCACTAAAAACAACTTAAATTGAACACAATCCAGTTGATTTGTAGCACACGTCTTGGATTTTACCTGCCCCACGCCGAAGGGTATTTTACAAGGTAACGAAGCAGTTTTCTTGTCCCCGTCAGCAGTTGAGAAGGTGGAGAAGGAGAAGGAGGAATCGGTTTCCTCCTTCCTCACATACATATGTAGCAACATATGTATCCTTTCAGATGCCTTGGTGCCGTGGAATATCTATATCAGAATTTATGTTGGCTGCCCGACTGGCTGGCTGAACGTGTAACCAAATGCTGGCAACATCAGTCAGTCAGCCGGGCCTCAGTTGGCAGTTGGTTTTTACGATTTTGCAAGTTTTTTTCCATCTGGCAGACTGTCTGTCTGTCTGTCGATTTGTCTGTTGACTTAGTTTACGTCTTGACTTTATTTGTTTGCCTTGTTTTTCCGTTTCCTTTTTTCGCTTTCATTTGCGTTGTATGTTTCGTGTTGGAGCCCAATGAAGGGGAAGGAGAAGGGGAGGAGGAGTAGAAGAGAATCCCAACACGTTGTAGGTTTCCGAATTCCGGGATGGGTAGCCCCTTAAGGATACATTGAACAGACCATAAACGGTTGTAGCTGCTCGTAGCTGCCCCAAATACCCAGAACTTAAGCAGCGCCAGCAAAACGTGCAAGGATATGTTTCCAGCTGGAGATGTCACCCGAATGTGGAGAATCATTTTTTATGGGATCTTGTCATGCCGTCGTTGTTGTTGTTTTTTTTTCTGTTTGTGTTTCAGTTTTGTTGGGGTTTGTATGCTGTCAATTTGTTGTTGTAGTTGACTGCTTGTAATTGTCAAAGTGTTACAAGCTGTTCTTTGTTAGCAATTGCTGACGCCAGCCATACCTGGCGCTGGGGGGAGGCGCCATCAATTCTCTCTCTCTCTCTCGTCCTTTGATACGAACAATTGACACCGATTGAATTTTTATTTCAGTTTAGGTGAGGTAAGTGGTAAAGAGGGAGGAAGAAATCACAATCAAACATCTATAACATTTTCGATAGAAAATATGTTATCGATAATATTTTGATTTAAAAATGTCGATAAAATATTTTTATAGAAAAAAATGTTATCGATAATATTTTTTATAAAAAAAAAAAATATTTTCCTATAGAAAACTATTGTCGATAATATTTTCTATAGAAAAAAATGTTATCGATAACATTTTTTCTATTTTTTCTATGGAATAATATTAAAATGATCGATTATCGATAATATTTTTCCATAGAAAAAAAAATTATCGATTATCGATAATATTTTTCCATAGAAAAAAATTTATCGATTATCGATAATATTTTTCCATAGAAAAAAATTTATCGATTATCGATAATATTTTTCCATAGAAAAAAATTTATCGATAATATTTTTCCATAGAAAAAAATTTATCGATTATCGATAATATTTTTCCATAGAAAAAAATTTATCGATAATATTTTTCCATAGAAAAAAATTTATCGATAATATTTTTCCATAGAAAAAAATTTATCGATTATCGATAATATTTTTCCATAGAAAAAAATTTATCGATAATATTTTTCCATAGAAAAAATTTATCGATTATCGATAATATTTTTCCATAGAAAAAAATTTATCGATAATATTTTTCAATAGATAAAAATTTATCTATTATCGATGGTATTTTTCCATAGAAAAAAATTTATCGATTATCGATGATATTTTTCCATAGAAAAAAATTTATCGATTATCGATGATATTTTTCCATAGAAAAAAATTTATCGATTATCGATGATATTTTTCCATAGAAAAAAATTTATCGATTATCGATAATATTTTTCCAATGAAAAAAATTTATCGATTATCGATAATATTTTTCCATAGAAAAAAATTTATCGATTATCGATAATATTTTTCCATAGAAAAAAATTTATCGATTATCGATAATATTTTTCCATAGAAAAAAATTTATCGATTATCGATAATATTTTCCATAGATAAAAATTTATCGATTATCGATAATATTTTTCCATAGATAAAATTTATCGATTATCGATAATATTTTTCCATAGAAAAAAATTTATCGATTACCGATAATATTTTTTCATAGAAAAAAATTTATCGATTACCGATAATATTTTTTCATAGAAAAAAATTTATCGATAATATTTTTCGATAGAAAAAAATCTATCGAAAATACTTTCCAATACAATTTTTTATAGAACATTTACAATTTATTAGAAATAAATTTTACCTGCGCCATGAAATTGAAATACCCAACTCCCAAAATTGGATTTTTAACTTTTTTATTTTGTTAAGGGCTTTAGGAAAACACCAACACGCAAATAAAAATTCTGGAAACATTTTAATGCGTTTTTCTTTTTGGAAAGGGGTTCTGTTGCGTAGCAGATAAAAAAGCAAGCAATTCAAAAAATACGTGCAAATTGCAAGTTTATAAGACCCCTGAGACTTGTCAGGGAAAGAGAAACAGAATAAATTTCTAAACTCCACCTTTGCTGTGTTTCGTCTTTAAATTTCCTCCGATTAAGCATTCATTGGAATTTCAAAATGCTCCTCACTGTGGCAAGGACAAAGAGGCATGTATGGCGGGGCCATAAATCAGCATTAGTCGCCACAATTGCCACAGTCAAAGATGACATTGAGGTGGTCGTAACGCCTCTCCAAATGATACCTAGGACAATGTTTGGCCAGCAAAACAAGTTAATGGAAGCCTTTGTCTCGGACTGGTGCGTACGTCGCTTCAAACTTCTTTACACCACTGCTCCGGCAGTGTCTTAAGTCTTTTATGGCTTCTAAAGCTTTTTAATGTTTTAAAATTTCCAAAGCTTGTCATAAATTATGGAATTAAAGCAGAAAAGTTTAGCAACTAGGCTACTGTCATTCGGGGTGGAGAGAGATTTAGTATTTCTTGGAATGGCAATTGGCTGAGATTTTTGGTTTCCGGTTTTATCTCGAGAGCGTATGCCATGAACATGCCGTTGTGGTGGCAGATTTTCAATTGAATTGAAAGTTTGTCTTAGGTGGGCATATATTTTATTATGATTTACGATTTGAAATCGAGAAAAACAAAGGGAATGTCGAAATAAGCAAATTTATGGTGGCCAGCTAGTTTTCTGCAATCCAGCAAAATATTGGATGTATTTATATTAAGTATTGGTTTCATAGTAAAAATATAAAAATTCTGGAATTACAATTTACGTTCAACGAATTGCAAATAAAAGTTTCGATTTTCTTTTAAAAAATGTGTAGGGTCGAGGCTTTTTGGCTGGAAGATGTTTCAAAGCTTTTATTTGGCTTTAGGATATTTTAAAGTTCTCGTATAGCCAGAAAAAAATTCTAAAATTCGGATGAACGGAAATTTTTTTTAAGTTTTGTTGTTGCAAAGCGTTTCTTTGGCTTTAAGATCTTTAAAATTCTCCTATAGCCAGAAAAAAAATCTAAAATTCGGACGGACGATTTTTTAAGTTTTTGAACAGAAGAAAATTTGAAGCTTTCTCATATTAAGCGGAATTTTAAAGCTCTTTCTCGCCTGAAATAACTTTAAAAGGATTTTGGCTGGAAAGTGTTTCAAGGGTCAGAAATGGTTTGGAGACTTTTAAAAGCTCTTTTATGTCTAGAATCTACGTTAAAGCTCTTTCATGGTAAGAAAGCCTTATAAAGCTCTTCAGTGGTAAAAACACCTACTAAAGCTATTCAATGCAATGTTAATTTTTTATAGGTCTTTTATGACTAGAAACCCATGCTCAAGTTCTACTAGTGGTAGAAAAACTTTGTAAATTCTTTTCTGGTTGAACAAACGTTTATAGGTCTTCTATCTCCAGCTTCTATCTTCTAGCTTTTCTATAGCTAAAATACCTTTTAAGTATTTTCTGTTATTACGGAGGTATATTCTTTTAGTACTCTACTATAAAAATACTATAGATATTTGATTTTTTTAAGCTTTGCTATATCTAATAGATCCTTTAGAGCTCTTCTATGGCCAGAAGACCTTTGAGGTTCTTCTTCCATAATTTCAATAGCTTTCAAATCATTTCTAAAATCCATTTAAAAGCACATCTATGACTAGAAGACATTTAGAAGCTCTTTTTTTGTTTATCAAAGACCTCTTTTAAAGCTCGTCGATGGCTACAAGACCTTTTCAGGTTCCTTATATAGTGCTTCTATGACTAGAAGGCTATTTTATTGCTAGAAAACCTTTGAAAGCTCTTTTAAGGTTGAAATACTTTTAAAAAGCTCTCTCCTGCTCAAATGCATTTTTATTTCTTCAATGGCTAGAATATCGTTTAATACTTCTCCATGGCCAGAGGACCTTGTACGATGATTTTATAGCTAGAGTACCTACAGCTAATCTATATTTTAAAGACCTTTTAAAGATTTTCTATAACCAGAAGGCATTCTATAGATCTTCAATGACAAGAAGATCTTTAAGGCTTCTCTATAGACAGCAGACTTTGTATGGCGGCTTTTTAGATCGAAAACCTATTAAAGCTTTTCTGTATTTTAAGCCCCCTTTAAGCCTTTTCTATATTTAAAAGATCTAGAGCTTTCTTTTAAAAAACGTCTTCAAGGCCTTTCTATGGGTAGAAGACATTTTAAAGATCGTTAACTTGTAGAAGCTCTTTAAAAGACCTTAAATAGCTGTAAGACCTTTATAGCTCTCTCTATAGACCCTTGAAGGCTTTTCTTTAGATAAATACTTTTAAAAAGCTCTTTTGTTGCTGGAATGCATTCTTATTTCTTCAATAACTAGAAGAACTTCTAAAGCTCCTCTATCGCCAGAAGACCTTATATGGTGACTCTATAGGTATAGTACCTATAGCTAATCCATATTTTAAAGACCTTTTAAAGATTTTCTATGGCCAGAAGGTTATTCAAAGCTTTTCTGTATCCAGAAAAATTTGTGCGGCGCCTATGATTAGGAGCTATTATATTTTTAGAAGACCTTTGAAATTTTCTCTTTAGTTAAAATACTTTTGAAAAGCTCTTTTGTTGCTGGAAAGCATTCTTAGAAGACCCTCTGGAAGTCTTTTATGTGTGGATTATCTCCTGAAGATCTTCTAAGGGCAGAAGATCTCTTGTGGGACTTCTCTGTATACTTGACCTCCTGTGGGTCTTATATATATAAAAGGCTACCAGAGACAGAGATGTACGCAGGGTTGGGGGTGCTGGCAATTTTTGTTTTGTATTTTTTTTAATGGGAATGCTAGTTTTTGATCGTTGGGTCCCACCGACAAGGATTCCCGTCTTTCGTATATACAAGACAATATTCTACATATATACAGTTTTCTAGAACTATCTACTACTTGAGGACATTGCTGCTATCTAAAAGATCTCTTGCGAAAATTTTATAAAAAAGGTGTACCAAGGTATTTCATTAATAAAAGGCCTCTTGTAGGTATTATATATATAAGACCCCCCGGGACTCTTGCGTGTAGGAGATATATTTCTTTATAAAAAATACTTCTAAGTTTTTTTTTATGATCCATGAAGACCATTTGAAGGTATTCTCAACTCCTCAACATATTCTACAGACAAAAAATTTTCCTTTTGAAGATCCTATATATAGAAGGCCTCGTGAGGGCATTGTATATATAGAGTGCTAGCTTAGGGTCTTCTATATATACAAGACCTCATGA
Source organism: Musca domestica (assembly GCF_030504385.1). Taxonomy (NCBI): domain Eukaryota; kingdom Metazoa; phylum Arthropoda; class Insecta; order Diptera; family Muscidae; genus Musca; species Musca domestica. The sequence continues at coordinate 3,310,398 of NW_026712390.1, read as the reverse complement.
GGACCATATAAATGCAGAGGTCGTCTTAAAGACCTTGTACATTCAACAAGAAAAATTCTTAAACATATTAAAAATTTCCTATGTATAGAAGTCCTCAAGAGGGCATTGTATCTATAGAATAACTGCAAGGGCCTTCTATATATAGAAGACCTCTTGAGGACCATATAAATACAGAAGACATCCGAATGGGTTTGTCTATATAGGCGACCTTTATTGAAAGCCATCTGAGAGTCTTCCAAATATAGGTAATTTCCTGAGGGTCGTGAATATAGAAGTCCTATCGAGGGGGTTTCCAAAAATAGAAAAGTTTCTGTCGATCTTGTATGTAAAAACTTCTAAGGGTGTTCTATATAAAGCAGATTTTTTATGTATATTTCTTATATATAAATTCTCCCTTAGTCCCACTTAAGCTCTCCTAAGTCCTCCGTAAGTTCTCCTTCTCCTGTTGAAGGCGTTCTATACATGGAAGGTACCATGCAAATTTTTCACTTTATTGAAGACCTCCTGAAGCCCTTCTATTTTTAGAAAACCTTCTAACTGTAGTTTATATACAAGAGACTTCCAGAATGTGTTTACTGCAAAAAACAACCTTCTCCCTTGGCTAGGATGAATTCGCGTTTAAAACTTGCCTTTAGTCAGAAAAAGTTATAAAGCTCATTTATGTACGGAAGATTTCTTTTAAGTTTTTAGCAGAAAGATCTTTGAAAGCTCTCTTACACTAAGCGGAGTCCTCCTTGGCTAGAAGTTCTTTAAAATACTTTTTGGCTTGTAAATGTTTCAAGGCTCTGAATTAGCGTTGTTTATTGCAGAAGGAGTCCCTCAGTAGGTTTTTTGGCGGAAGAACATCTGGAGCTCTTATTTTTGGAGCATCTTTCGAAGAAGTCCTCCTTAAAGTCTCCTATATATTAAATAATGTCTAGAGGTCCCCTATATATTGAACCATTTTTGAAGGTCTTAATACAGAGTAGAATCCCCAAAAAAACACAGGTGGGTCCTCAGAAAAACGGAGAAGGACCCTCGCCGCAAAAAAAGCATCTGAATATGTATTTAGCCTAGTACTCCTCATGAAGCCCTTTTCTACGTTAGCAAAGGAAACCCTCGTATTTTTTTTTACCAAAATTAATTACCAATTAAAATTCGTGGCCCAAAAAGGATAACAAAAATTGGAAATGTTAAACAACCTGTCCCACTTATCCTTCATTTCCGACAAATCCTTGGAAAATTTGTCTAAGCCATTCAAAGCTATTCCGCCAGCAGTCGAGCGTGTGCTCTCCTCTCTTAATTACAAATTAAATATTTAAATGCTGTTACAGCATTGCCATTTCGTCATTATGATGAGCACGTAATGACATCCTGCATCGGGCCTCCTGCGTTTTCGTTTTCATTTTTTCTCTCAAGGATATCCGATGATAATGTTTTGGCAATTAACGTCTTATTAGCGCTGAATTGAAAGTGAGTAAAAAAGTGGAAGGGAAAAAGAGAAAGTGATAGCCTGGTGTGATGTTGAGGTAATTTTAGGAATGGGGGAGGGGAAGAGGGGGGGGAGGGGAAGAGGGAGGGGAACTTAAGGCTCTTGAGAAGTAAGGCCTTTTTGAAAAAGTTTTATTTTCTCGCCTTAACATTTTCATAATTTACACATCACAAGAACGCCGTTGCTGCCAAAAAAATTCTTATGAAGGGAGCAATCCTTGAATCCGAAGACAGAATCCGAAAAAGTTATGAATACATGTTGCTCTTTTCTTGGTCTGTTTTCTTTTTTGTGGAGCCACAAGGAATTTGGGTTTCCAAAAAAAGAAGAAATAAAAAAAATCAAAACATATTCAAGAACAACTCATATTCATATTTGTGACTGTGTATGTGTTTGGGTCGCTCCTTAAGAAGGAAGAAAGGGGAGGGGGTGGGATGTCGAATAAAAGTGTTGAAATATTTACATAAATTTCTCAAAGCTTTCGAATGCTTCAAGCGTCATTCAGCTTGCCTTCCTTACGGCTATGTGCACAGAGTGAATGATATATTTCAATGATAAGGATGTGTGAGTGGTGATATATGTCTGGGAGTGTGGATGTGTGTGAGTGTGCAGCTTATCCTTACAGAATTATGTAAAACAGCATACCAAAAATGCCACTGTGAGCGTGAGACCATAGAAGGTAAAGAGTGTGAATATTCAATACTCAAAATGAGTGGTGTTCTCCCCCAACTCTCTCTCCCCTCTTCCCACTCTCTCTCTCTCTTTATATGTGTGCCATGCATACAAATGTAAAATTAATTCAAACATTGATAATGCCCCCATCGGCGTTGATGAGCTTAACTGAAAACAGTTTAGAAAAGCAATTGATATGGGTGTGGGTGTGAGAGCCCCCCAAATTGCGGGGTGGGGGGTTGAACGGAACCTATCACAGATAACATATGTCCTTTACGCCTAGCAGCCACAATTTCTCTAAATGGCACTCAAAGGACCACTTAAGTGGTTAATGTTTGGCACACACACACACAAACTCTCTCATCGTTGGCTCCAAGTAGAGGAAGGCTGGCTGCCAGGCAGGAAACCGAGTTGGCGGAGGATTATTAGGCAAATGTCATTAATATTTATGGCATATTTAATTGGCATTTTGATTTAGACTGATTGAAATTCAGTGTGATTGTTTGGCAGATAGCAGAAGGAAATAGGGAAGGAGAGGGTGGAAGGGAAGAAGATGGAGTAGGGTAGTAGGAGTATATAATGGGTAAATATGAGGATTTATTTGAATGTCTAAATGTGACCCTAATTAACGGAGGTTATGTGATTCGAGTTAATGATGTGTAATGGACACACATCAAAGGACACACACACACACACACCGACGTGCATACACAGTGGTATCCTTTCGGAATTGTTGACGGAATTTCGGTGGTTAAATAACTACATTTTCGATAATTTTCTACAAAAAAAAAAAAAAAAAAAAAAAATAGTTAGGGTTATTTTTTCCTGAAGATGTTATAGAATATCTTTTTTTAAAACCGTGCAGCTGTGACATCTTCAAATGATATTTTTTTGTTGGCGAGACCATGGGAAATTGTTGTAAAAAAACACATTTATGTTCTGGAAGACTTTGAAAAATTAAAAAAATGGCCAATTTTTCCCGATGGTCCTGGAATTTAATACGGGTGAGATAAAACAAGTAAAAAAGCTTTAAGTTCGGCAGGGTCGAACTTTGAATACCCTCCACCATTTGGAACGAATTTGGCAATTCTCAGAAACAAAAAATTCCGTTAAAAATTCAGTTCAAAACTTAAAAATACCGAATATAGCTGTCACATTAGGGTTTATACGATGACATGCACCTGCATAGGTAACTCTTGTCATATGCCATCACAATATTCAAATGCGAAACTTAAAAAAATAAAATCTGTGAATAATGTTGCTAAAATCACAAAAACATCGTATATAGGGAGGTGCCGTTATATCGGAACTGTGCGAAGACCTGGACCTGCATAGACAATTTTCTGTCACAGGCTGCAGCATCCATTACGAACTTCAAATACGACATCTCAAACAATTTCGGTGAGTATTGTACCTAAAATCGTCAAAATACCGAATATCGGGAGGTACTGATATATGGGGCCTATACGAAGACGTGGACCTGCATAGACAATATTCTGTCACAGACTGTAGTTCCCATTACGAACTCTAAATACGTAATTCGAAACCATTCCGGTGAATAATGACGCTAAAATCATAAAAAAACCGAATATTGGGAGGTACCGTAATAGGGGGGCTATACGAAGACGTGGACCTTCACAGACAATTTTCTGTCTTAGGCTGTAGTATCCGTTACGAACTTCAACTACCAAATTTGAAACAATTCTGGTGAATAATATTGCTAAAATCAAAAAAATACCGAATATCGGGAGGTACCGCAATATGGGGGCTATACGAAGACGTGGACCAGTACAGACAATTTTCTGTCTTAGGCTGCAGTATCCGTTACGAATTTCAAATACCAAATTTGAAACAATTCTGGTGAATAATATCGCTAAAATCACCAAAATACAGAATACCCCCCTGATATAGCCCCATATAATGTAATGGGGGCTTTATTAAAACCTGCCATAATTTTTACATTTTTTTTTTAAATTTTATTGAATGAAAGCAAAAAATAGTATCAAATTTTAAAATAAGTTTAGATTTGTTTGAATTGGTCACCTTTGGCATGAATTGTGGCCTTCAAACGGCCAATGAAACCGTCACGCCGTGCACGAATGTTGCTCTGCCGTATTTTGGCCCATTCCCGGCAAAGCGCTTGCTGAGGTTATTGACACTTTGGTATTTTTAGAGCCAACCTTGCTTTCCGAAATACTCCAGACACAATGGTCCAACGGGGATTGGTATCCGGAGATTCTCCTGGCCATTTTGGCGCTGGAAATGAAACGAGGAACCTCATTTTGTAACCTCATCTTGGGTGGCGCGTGCTGAGTGCGATGGTGCTAAGTCCTGTTGGAATGTCCAAGGTCTGCGGCCAACATGTTTGCGTGCCCAAGGCTTTAATACACTCTCCAGAATATTTTTTGGCGATAATATTCGCCATTTATTCTGATGCCACGGTCGATTAACACGAGCTAAGAGCCACCGAAACGTTTGCGTGCCCAAGGCTTTAATACACCCTTCAGAATATTTTCGTAATAATATTCGTCATTTATTATGATACCATGATTATTCGATTAGTACGAGCGGAGAGCGACCATCGGCCGTTATGGGGGCCCACACCATCACCATGGCCGGCGCTTGAGTTCTGGTGGGTGGCCAACCGAAGGTGCACATTTTCAGCTGACTTCTTTGGCAAGTAAACACAATCATTTTGTTTGTTTACAAACGGCTGGACAACGAATGTTTTCTCATCGGAGACCACCAAACCAAATTCGGCCGGTCACCACTTTCGGCCAAGCGAAGCAACTCTTTAGCTCTTTTGAGTCTATTTTCTTTCTGTCGCGGTGTATGTTCTTGCACTTTTTTGGAATTTCAATGGCTTTACGCCGAGCTCATTTTTCAATATTTGCCGAATGGAATATAGCGATATGTTCAGCTGACGAGCCATTTTTCGGCCACTGCGAAGGGGGTTTCGCTCAAGCCGCTTCTTTATTTTTCGAACCATTTTTGCTGATGTTTCTGTTGCTGTTGCTGCTTTCTTCCGTCCACTTCAATGGCTTTATCCCGAGCTCATTTTTTTTAATATTTGCCGAATGGAATATTGCGATATGTTCAGCTTACGAGCCATTTTTCGGCCACTGCGAAGGGGGTTTCGATCAAAGTCGCTTCTTTACTTTTTGAACCATTTCTGCTGATGTTGCTGTGGCTGTTTTCTTGCGTCCACTTTCTTGACGTCAGGGCTACGCTACCACGGTATCACGATGACGAGCGATGGTACGAGACGCAAAAGATATATTTACATTTAAATGCTGGAGTGCCCTAACGATAGCCACTAGTGGTTTTCCAGCCAAATATAAAGAAATCAAACTATGGCGCATGAATTCCATCACGAATAATTTATTTTCGGGAAAATTCTCACCAAAATGCTTTTAAACGTTTGTAAACAATATAATGTGATGCCACTGGAAAAATTTTAAAAGCTGTCAGACGAGTGGCTCAGAAATGACAGCAGGCTGAAATTGGTTGCAGTTTTTTCATCTAACCCTGTATTTGCATCAGTGTTTCCACAAAAAAAAAATAAACTCATAAACCTGAGCTTTTTGATAAATTTTTATTTAAACTATTTTCGATTTGACACTTGAAAATTGCATAAAATTTAATTTTCGTCGGAAGTTGTCAAAGGAAGAAATAATCTACACAAAATTTTACCATAAATCTCGGAATAAACTATATATCTAGGAATAATAGTTTTTATGAAAATTACGTTCTAAATTTATGTAATAAAAGTGAAAACCATGACTTTGTTTTTTTACTCTTAATTTAAGACCTATCCAATCCGAATCAAAATCTCATTTTAAACTTCATTTTTTGCTAAAAGTGTCAAAGTAAAAATTATTCTAGATCAAATATCAAAATCAAAAAAAGGAATTTGAATACTTGTTATGTACCATAAAAATGGCACATATTTTTGTTAATAAAAAACCTGGATTATTTAGAAAACAAACTAGCACTTTTTTCCAATTCTTTTTGTGAATTTGTGCATAAATCTCCAACAAAGCATCGTTTTAGAAGGAGAACGTTAAAGACAAAAATGTTCGTCATCAAATTCTACTGTAAGTCACTTAAGAAAAGAAATCCTTATTTCTACTGTATGTCATTAAAATATTTCCATCAATGTTTCCAAAAAAAAAACCGAAAATATTCCCTAATTATTTTGATTAATTTTTCCTCGGACTTTTTTCGAGTTGACGTCTGAAACTCATTTAAAATATAATTTATGACGGAAGCTGTCAAAGGATGAAATATTCCACACAAAATTTTACTATAAACCTCAGAATAAACTATATATCTAGGTACTAGGGTTTTTTATGAAAATTACATTCAAAATTTATATACCAAAAGTAAAAACTATCTCTATGCGTTATTTACTGCTAATTTAACACCTATCCAGTCGGAGTCAAAATCTCATTTTATACTTCATTTTCTGCCAAAAGTGTCAAAGTAAAAATTATTCTACATCAAATTTCATTGTGAGTCTCTGAACAAAAAAAAATTGAATACTTGATATATACGTTAAAAAAATAGCATACATTTTTGGAAATAAAAAACCTGTATTATTTTTGAGAAAAATTTGCACTTTTTTCCAAATCTTTATGTGAGTTTGTGCAAAAATCTCCAACAAAGCATTGTTTTGGAAGGATGACGTAAAAGACAAAAATATTCTTCATCAAATTTTATTATAAGTCAGCAAAGAAACGAAACCCATATTTCCACTGCATGTCATCAAAAACTTTCCTTCAATGTTTCCAAAAAAAACCGAAAATATTCCCTAATTATTTTAATCAATTTTTCCTGGACTTTTTTCGAGTTGACGTCTGAAACTCATATAAAATATCATTTATGACGGAAGCTGTCAAAGAAAGAAATATTCTACACAAAATTTCACTATAACTCTTAGAATAAACCATATATCTAGGTATAATAGTTTTTATGAAAATTATATTCCAAATTTATATACCAAAAGTAAAAACTATCTCTATGCGTTTTTTACTGCTAATTTAACACCTATCCAATCCGAGTCAAAATCTCATTTTTTACTTCATTTTTTGCAAAAAGTGTCAAAGAAAAAATTATTCTAAATCAAATTTCATTGTGAGTCTCTGAACAAAAGAAATTTGAATACTTGATATGAACCATAAAAAAAAATAGCACAAATATTAGTTAATAAAAAACCTGGATTATTTAAAAAAATATCACTTTTTTCGAATTCTTTTTGTGAGTTTGTGCAAAAATTTCCAACAAAGCATCGTTGTAGAAGGATGATGTAAAAAGGAAAAATATTCTTCATCAAATTCTACTAGAAGTCACCAAAGAGAAGAGATCCATATTTCAATTGTATGACATCAAAAAATTCACTTCAATATTTCCTAATTATTTTGATCAATTTTTCCTCGGACTATTTTTGAGTTGGCGCCTGAAAGTAACATTAAATTTCGTTTTCGGCGAAAGGTGTCAAAGGAAGAAATATTCTACACAAAATTTCATAAAAAATCTCAGAATAAACTATATATCTAGGGACTAGGGTTTTTATAAAAATTACAGGTTTTTACTAGGTTTTGAAAAAAAAAAACACTTTTTTTCCAATTATTGTAGTGAGTTTGTGCAAAAATCTCCAACAAAACATCGTTTAAGAGGGCGGACGTGAAAGACAAAAATATTCTTCATCAAATTTTATTATAAGTCAGCAAAGAAACGAAATCCATATTTCCACTGCATGTCAACAAAAACTTTCCTTCAATGTTCAAAAAAAAAAAAAAAAAAAAAAAAAAAAAAAACCAAAATATTCCCTAATTTTTTGACCTATTTTTCCTCGGACTTTTTTCGAGTTGACGTCTGAAACTCATATAAAATATCATTTACGACGAAAGCTGTCGAAGGAAGAAATATTCTACACAAAATTTCACTATAAATCTCAGAATAAACTATTTATCTAGGTACTAAGGATTTTATGAAAATTACATTCAAAATTTATATACCAAAAGTAAAAACTATCTCTATGCGTTTTTTACTGCTAATTTAACACCTATCCAATCCGAGTCAAAATCTCATTTTATACTTCATTTTTTGCGAAAAGTGTCAAAGTAAAAATTATTCTACATCAAATTTCATTGTGAGTCTCTGAACAAAAGATATTTGATTACTTGATATGTACCATAAAAAATAGCATACATTTTTGGAAATAAAAAACCTTGATTATTTGTTGACAGAAAAAATATCACTTTTTTCCAATTATTTTTTTGAGTTTGTCCCAAAATCTCCAACAATGCATCGTTGTAGAAGAATGACGTATATTCTTCATCAAATTCTACTAGAAGTCACCAAAGAGAAGAGATCCATATTTCAATTGTATGACATCAAAAAATTCACTTCAATATTTCCTAATTATTTTGATCAATTTTTCCTCGGACTATTTTTGAGTTGACGCCTGAAAGTAACATAAAATTTCATTTTCGGCGAAAGGTGTCAAAGGAAGAAATATTCTACACAAAATTTCACTATAAATCTCAGAATAAACTATATATCTAGGGACTAGGGTTTTTATAAAAATTACAGGTTTTTACTAGGTTTTGAAAAAATAGCACTTTTTCCAATTATTTTTTTTTTTGAGTTTATCCCAAAATCTCCAACAAAGCATCGTTTAAGAGGGCGGACATGAAAGACAAAAATATTCTTCATCAAATTTTATTATAAGTCAGCAAAGAAATGAAATTCATATTTCCACCGCATGACATCAAAAAATTTCCTTTAATGTTTCAAAAAAAAAAAAAAAAAAAAAAAAAAAAAAAACTCCAAATTTTTTGACATATTTTTCCTGGAACTGTTTTTGAGTTGGCGCCTGAAAATAACATAAAATTTCATTTTCGGCGGAAAGTGTCAAAGGAGGGAATATTCTGCACAAAATTTCACCATAAATCTCAGAATAAACCGTATATCTAGGTATCAAGTACAGCCGTTAAAAGTACGCCCTCTCCCAAAAATCAATAGCTCAATCTTGTTTTCTTTTCTTATGTTCGAATTAATGACTCACAACTACTTGAGTAATTAAAAAATTAGAACAAATAATAAAACTTGTTTTTTTTACATTCAGGCACCACTTCCAACATGTTCCATGTTCCATATGCAAGCCGAAAGTTTATGGCAACTTTTCTCCATAAATGCATTCTGAGTTTACCATAACCTCCAAAAAAACAATGGATGGCCATTACCATGGCTAAGATTGTTCGTGTGTAAATAATGAATGCTTGCTCTTGCTTCGATCAAGTCAAGTGCTGTGTAGAGCGTTAAGAACTTCATTAGGCCAGGCCAAAAACAATGGCAACTAAAATTTTCCACTTTAACTAAAATTTTCCACTTTAACTAAAATTTTCCACAATTTTCCACCACCAGCCAAATGGAGAAGAGAATTCAAGGCAATTGGTCTCCATAAATGTATGTATGTAAATATGTAGATATACATGTATTTATGGGTGTATGTTTGTATTCACGTATGTGTGGATGTATGAGTGCAATCATCACGGCAAGTGGATGTTCACACAAGTTGCAATCCTTCTAAATGTTGGCCTTAATTGAGACATTAAAGTGCCACCACAGCAGCACACATGGCTACCACTTGGCAGCCATGCCAGCTCAGCTGAGTTGAGCTGCATTGTTCCATCGGCCAACAATGCCACTAAGAATGTTAGATGAGCCTCATAAACTTAAACATAACCAAGTAAAAGCTCCACCATCCCCTTCCCCATATCACCACCACCCGATCTCTGGGATCAATCGTTGCAATCGTTTTATCGCTTTTTCTTCTATTGCTCGCTCGGCCAGCCAGGTAAGCTGTGTGAACATGTGGTCGAATATCTCTCTCTCTCTGTATGTGTGTATGTACATATGTCTTTTGGCCTGACAATAAAAGTTTATGTCATAATAATCGGTTGCTTAGCATACGGAAGTCCATAGCAATTTATTTATTAGGCGTTTGAGACTTCGAGAACATTGAGAGTTGAAAATAAAAATCCTTCCATTTAAATTAACATAAATAAACGATCAGTACCGTCTACCATCCATTACTTTGGGCCATCTCGTGTCGTGTTATGACCGCCTAAGTATGGCAATTGCAAAACTTAATAACCTGGCATTTATATGTTATGTCTTCGTAACCATATTCTAATTGAGTGCAGCATAAAAAGGAAGCTAGGAAAATTAGTCATGGCCAAAGGAGAAGCTATTATTTAGCAATAGTTTTTCTTAAGGAGAGAATCAAATCTGATAATAATTATTTGGAAAACAGCATTGGCTGGAAAATTTTATTTTTAAAACGACAGATGCCGACGTTTTTGCCGACAAATCTATACCCTCAGCCAATGTTCGATTATTTAAATATATTATGATTTCTGTTACGATTATTCAAATTTTTGACCCTCTATGGAGTATGTTCCGAAGGAATGGGTCAATATTGTCCATTTCGTATCGGATCAAAAAAAAAAAAAAAAAATGTGATAAAAAAATATCGACGTGCCAGGTTTGGACTATATCGACTACTTCCTTCACTTTATATCAAATATGTGATACTTTTTTAGAAAATCTTAAAATGTGCCTGAGGCACCAGGAGTAGTCGACCAACTTCAGACTGCTGTCATTTCTAAGCCACTCGTCCGACAGCTGTTAAAATTATTCCAGTGACAGCTCATTATATTGTTTACAAGCGTACAAAAGCATTTTGGTGAGAATTTTCCAGAAAAAAAGTTATTCGTGATGGAATTCAAGCGTGATAGTGTGATTTCTTTATATTTGGCTGGAGAAACACAAGTGGCTAACGTTACAGCACTCCAGCATTTAAATGTGAATAAATCTTTTGTTTCTCGTACCATCGCTCGTTACCGTGATCCAGGTAGCGTATTCCGACGTCAAGGTGGTGGACGGAAGAAAACAGCAACATCACCAGAAATGGTTCGAAAAGTCAAGAAGCGACTTGATTGAAAACTTGCGTCGCAGTGGCCCAAAAATGGCTCGTGAGCTAAACACATCGCAATATTCCATTTGGTAAACATTGAAAAATGAGCTCGGAATAAAGCCATTGAAATTCCAAAAAGTGCAAGAACTTACACCGCAACAGAAAGAAATAGACTCAAAATAGCAAAAGAGTTGCTTCGCTTTGTCTAACAGTGGTGAACTGACGAAATTGGTTCGGTGGTCTCCGATGAGAAAACATTCGTTGTTCAGCAGTTTGTAAACAAACAAAATGATCGTGTTTACTTGCCAAAGAGGTCAGCTGAAAATGTTCACCTTCGGTTGGCCACCCACCAAAACTAAAGCACCGGCCATGGTGATGGTGAGGGCCGCCATAACAGCAGATGGTCGCTCTCCGGTCATATTAGTCGACCGTGGCATCAGAATAAATATCGAATATTATTGCAAAAATATTCTGGAGGGTGTATTAAAGCCTTGGGCACGCAAACATTTTGGCCGCAGACCTTGAACATTCCAACAGGACTCATCGCACCATCGCACTCAGCACGCGCCACCCAAGAATAGTTACAAAATGAAGTCCGCACTCATTTACAAAATAAGGTTCCTCGCTTCATTTCCAACGCACAATTCCAACAGGACTCAGCACGCGCCACCCAAGAATTGTTACAAAATGAGGCTCCTTCATGTCCAGCGCACAATGGGCACCAAAATCTCCGGATACCAATCCGTTGGACTATTGTGTCTGGAGTATTTTGGAAAGCAAGGTTGGCACCAAAAAATACCAAAGTGTCGTTAACCTTAAGCAAGCGCTTCGCTGGGAATGGGCCAAAATACAGCAGAGCAACATTCGGGCAGCGTTTCATTGGCCGTTTATATCGCTTAATAATTCGTGCCAAAGGTGGCCAATTCGAACAGATATAAATCTATTCAATATTTTGCTTTCATTTCATAAAATTTAAAAATTATGGCGTTTGACTTCGTTGCAGATTATTTTATCTCACCCTATACTTAATACCTAGATATATGGTTTATTCTGAGATTTATGGTGAAATTTTGTGTAGATTATTTCTTCCTTTGACATTTTCCGCCGAAAATGAAATTTTACGTTATTTTCAGGCGCCAACTCAATAATAGTCCGAAGAAAAATTGATCAAAAAAATTAGGGAATATTTTCGGATTTTTTTTTTTGAACATTGATGTAAGTACTTTGATGACATGCAGTGGAAATGTGGATTTCTTTTCATTGGTGACTTCCAGTAGAATTTGATGAAGAACATTTTTGTCTTTTACGTCATCCTTCTGAAACGATGCTTTAATGGAGATTTTTACACAAACTCACAAAGAGTACGTCTTTAAACGTAAAACGTGTTTTTATATCCTCCACCATAGTGTAAAACCTCGAGATATACATTTTAGACCCCACAAAGTATCTATATTCTTGATCAGCATAAAATTCTATGTCGATTTAGCAATGTCTGTCCGTTTATCCGTCTGTGGAAATCACTCAAGTTTCCGAACGAAATGAAGTAGATTAATAAAATTTTACTCAATGTATATTATGTCTGTAGGACTTTTGGTATTGAAAATGGGCCATGTTGGGTCACGTTTTGGTATAGCCCCCACATAACGGTATTTCCCGATATTCGGTATTTTGATGATTTTCGCGACAATATTCATCGGAATTGTTTCAAATTTGGTTTTTGAAGTTCGAAATGGATGCTACAGCCTAAGACAGACAATTGTCTGTGCAGGTCCTCGTCATCGTATAGCCCCCCTATTACGGTATTTCCTTATATTTGGTATTTTCATGATTTAAGCTACATTATTCACCGGAATCGCTTCAGACTTGATATTTAAAGTTGGTAATGGATACTACAGCCTATGACAGAAAATTGTCTATGCAGCTCCAGGTCATCGTATTAGCCCCATATATCAGTATTCGGTATTTTGACGAGTTTAGGTACAATACCCACCGAAATTGTTTGAGGTTTCGTATTTGAAGTTCCTAGTGGATTCTACAGCCTATGGCAAAAAATTGTCTATGCTGTTTCAGCTCTTCGCACAGCTCCGATATAACGCTACCTCCCTATATACGATATTTTGATGATTTTAGCTACATTATTTCAAGTTTCGAATTTGAATATGGTAATGCTTATGACAAACAACGCCTATGTAGGTCCACGTCGTATAGACCCCAATATAAAAGCTATATTCGGTTTTGTTTTTAAATTTTACCAGATTTTTTTAAGGATTTCATTTTTTGAAAATTTCCAAATTCGTCCCAAATGCTAGTGGGTTATTCTTCAGAAACGATGCTTTCTTGGAGATTTCAACACAAACTCACAAAAAGTACGGCTTTAACCCTTATATGTCTCTTTCATATAGGAAATTCTGGCATTTAGACTTTTGACATCTTCTAGGATCTATAGTAGAATTGTGTGAACAATAATTTGGTAGAATATTTAGACTCGATACGATCCCATTTAAATAAAGTTTTTAGCCATACATTTAAAAAAGGACCAAAAAGACCGCTTTATTGACTCATTTGAGGGTTAAAATTTTCTACCAAAATATTTTCCGTATTTCGATCTGCAATATTGCCCAAGACACTATATACCTAATGTGCACGGATTCCGAGAAATCTTAATCCGAAAATGTCCACAAGTGTTGAAGAGGGGTAAACTCGCCCCCTCTATTTCGGTTATTTTTCGATGGAAATTTTCAAAAAGCCGATACACGTGTCTTGGGTTTTTAGCTCTACTTTCATAATCTGCTGGATTTTCCGCGTTATTTTTGAAAAAAGTGAATTTTGTCTGACAGTGAAATCATTGGACAACTAGCGTGGCGCCCAACGTGAAAATGTTAAATGAAAGTACTTTTTACCGCTTATTTGCGGTTAAAAAGTTGGCAGTTTTGTATAGATTTTTAAATGGACTTTCTTTTAATGCCTTCTTGTTATGATCTTCTAAAATTAGCATCCACCTCGTAGTGAGCATGTGTCGAGTCTTTCAAAGAATCTTAACTTATTTCCTTAACTTCCGGTTCACATACCTTCCGCCATACTCAAACTATTATTCATGCAGATATTTCAATTAACTCATCAAGCAATTCTAAGCCTTAAATCATCAGGTTTACATTACATAATTACGCTCATATCTCCAGCTTTGGAAAATAAAATGAAATAGTTCCGCTTATCAGGCAACCTGTTAACTGCCAGCAACGGCACGAAGCGTTTTGTGTTAAATTAAAATAAATGGTTAATAAAAAATGTTAAATATCAATTTCCACCAGCCAGGTATGCCATGGACGGACAATTTCAAATGGGCTGTTGTCTTCGGACGTCAATATAAACATTGTAAATTGATTAAAATCCATCACCATCATCTTTGGCAGCTGTAGCTGTAGCAGCTGGAACAGAAGCAGCTACATGTTGTACTTTATCGCCTACTTTGTGACAGTTTTTTGTTGCCTTCGACTTCGACTTTTCTTTCAGTACTTTGTTGTTGTTCTGAGTGGATTTTTTTCTGATTTTTTGCAGAATTATTTGCCACAACATAAAGCCGTAGCAACAATGTTTAACTCTGCCCAGAATGCAAAGACTTGTTAGGGTCTAAACGATGTGCCATGCCACATGAAGCAGTGGCTAGTTTTTAAAACGTGCTGAAATTGATGAGTAGAACTAATTGCTTATTGTAGACAAGTGCCATGGGAGGACTTGAAGGGGGGATAGTGGTCTGCAAAGAATTTTATGGAGGGGAATGGAGGCAGGTTAATTCAAATGTCTTGGATTACAGTGGGGTAGATATCCGAAGAGCGTTGTTATTTTGTACTGCTGCTCAAGATCAAAAAAAAAAAAAAAAAAAAAAAATGACTGTGAGAGGACTTACAGGGGAAACTTGACTGTTTTTATGGAGGGGAAAGGAGGGAGTTTAATTCATACGTCTTTGATTACAGTCGGCTAAATATTCGAAGAGCAGTTTTATTTTGTCCTGTAATTCCAGACCAAAAGAGAATGACTTTGGGAGGACTTACAGGGGAAACTTGACAGTATTTTATGGTGGAAAGGAGGGAGTTTAATTCACATGTTTTTGAATACATTGGGCTTAATATCCGAAGAGCGGTGTTATTTTGTCCTGCTATTCCAGACCAAAAGAGAATGACTGTAGGTGTCCCAAGGATGCCTTTTTCTACACTGAAAATAACTTCAGTGTTGAATCTCATCCCATTGTAACTTTGGACCAATAAATTGTTCTTCCAAAAGAAAATTAGGGCGGCGAAGATAGTCAGTTCTATTATTTCTCTAAAAATCTTCGGACATTTTGTCATGTTTGTTATAGGAACACCCTAGCGCCAACTGTTTTTATACCCTACACCTTGGAAAGGAGGGTATATTAACATTGTCATTCCGTTTGTAACATCCTTAAATATTCTCCGTAGACCCAATAAGGTATATATATTCATAATCAGCATAAAATTCTAAGTCGGTTTAAAGATGTCCGTCAGTCTGTCTGTCTGCTGAAATCACGATGCAGCCCACATTATTTGACGTAGAACGCCAAAATTTAGCAGAGCAATTTGTATTGTGTCTAGGATGATTGGTATTGAAAATGAGATATATCGGTTCACGTTCTGGTATAGTCCCCATATAACTGTACCTCCCGATATTCGGTATTTTGATGATTTATGCCACATTTTTTCACGGATTTGTCTGAAAATTGGTATTTGTAGGTCATAATGGGTTCCAGCTCCGGTGGCGAAACATTGCATGTATGGGTCCACCATTTGGTATAGCCCCCATATAACGGTACCTCCCGATATTCGTTATTTTGATGGGTTTTGCCACATTTTTTTCACAGATTTGTCTTAAAATTGGTATTTGTGGGTCATAATGAGTCCTAGTTCGTGTGTCGAAACATTGTATGTATAGGTCCACGTTTTGGTATAGTCCCCGTTAAACGGTACCTCTCAATATTCGGTATTTTAATGATTTTTAACACATTTTTTCACGAATTTCTCTGAAAATTGGTAGTTGTAGATCATAATGGGACCCAGTTCGTGGGGCGAGTCATTGTAATTATAGGTCCACGTTTTGGTATAGCCCCCATATAACGGTACCTCCCGATATTCGGTAATTTGATGATTTTTGCCACATTTTTTCACGGATTTGTCTGAAAATTGGTATTTGTAGGTAATAATGGGTTCTACCTTTTTTTGGCGAAACATTGCATGTGTAGGTCCACGATTTGGTATAGCCTCCATATTACGGTACCTCCCGATATTTGGCATTTTAATGATTTTTGCCACATTTCTTCTAATGTTTCCTTTACCCTAAGGTGGAGGGTATTAAAAGTTTGGCCCGGCCGAACTTAAGGTTTTTTTACTTGTTCATATAATTTATTGGGATTAACTGGAGCTTCATATTTGCCAAGAAGTTTTTTCAGAAGGTTGAAAGAGTAAGATAGCTTGATTCTGAAAGGAGAGCCATATATGGAATAGGAATTTAAATTCTGAATCAATTTCTAATATTCATGCGCCATCTATTTCTTATATCATATCATATCTAAGGAGCAAGAATTGGAAGAGAAATAAAAACCACAGAAACTATTTAATGTTTTTGGGGATATCCCAGCGCCATCTATTTGTCTGGAATAGGAAAAGAAATTCTAGGATCCCTTGAATATCTTCGTTGTGGAAATATGCAAATGCCATCTATTTCTCATAGCTTCTGCAGGAATTTGCGAACAGAAGGCGAAAACATGACGAGAGAGTAACATTTTAAGAAGCTAATCAAATATCGATTTGGAACAAAAATAAATTATTACAGATATTATTTAAAATTTTTGGGGTATCCCAGTGCCATCTATTCGTCATATTGGTTGCAGTGATAAAAAAGTGCCGTATCTTTCCTGAAAAGTGTATTTTACTCAGAAAATGGTGGAAAGAAAAGAGTGTTGTCCTAAGAGAATATTCAAAAATGGAATAGCAACAGATTGTTGTCACAGCCTAGCGCCATCTATTTGTCATACAAATAATAAAGATAATCTGAAGCTTCATATTCGTCAAGAAACGGCGATTTACTCGGAAGATTAACGCAGCGAGGTAGCATCATTTTAAGGGGAGAGCCAAATCCAAATTAGGAATAGAAATTCTAAATCACTTTATTATCTTCGTTGAGGAAATATTCAGGCGCCATCTATTTCTAATGGCAGTTGTACAAATTGGTCAATAAATGGTGGCAGAAGCCAAAGCATGAAGAAAGAAACATTTTATGAAGCTAATGAAATATGAAGTTGGAACAGTTATAAATTATCACATATATTATTTACATCTGTTGAGGCCATAACAGCGCCATTTATTTGTCATATTCTATGCAGGGATATTAAAGCACCATCTATTTCCAAAAAAGTGTATTTCACTTAGAAGATAGTGGGAAGAAAAAAGTGTTATCCTGAGAGAATAATCAAATATGGAATAGGAACAGATTGTTTTCACAACCGTAGCGCCATCTGTTTGCCATACAAATAATAGGGATAACCTAAAGCTACATATTTGTCAAAAAGGGTGCTTTATTTTTTACTCGGAAGATAACGCAGCGAGGTAGTATCAAATACGGAATGGGAAGAGAAATTTTAAATCACGTTATTATTTTCGTTGAGGAAATAGATAGCGCTTTCTATTTCCCATAAAATTTATAGGAATTTGAAAATAATCGGTGGTCTATTTAGAAGGTAAAGACAAGGTAAGCCAAGAGAGCAACATTTTAAGAAACTAATCAAATAATGAGTTGAAACAGAAACAAATGATTACATTATTACATAAATTTATGGGGGGGGTATTCCAGCGCCATCTATTTGTCATATAGGTTGCAAAGATACCAAAGCTCCGTGTATTTCGAATAAATTGTAGTTGACTCAAAAGTGAATCAAGTGAAAAGAAGAGGACATCATTCAGGGAGAATAATCAAAAATATAATGGGAACAGATTGTTTTCACAACCTAGTGCCATCTATTTGTCATATAATTTATAGACATAATCTGGAGCTTCA
The DNA here is from genome assembly GCF_030504385.1 of Musca domestica. NCBI lineage: Eukaryota > Metazoa > Arthropoda > Insecta > Diptera > Muscidae > Musca > Musca domestica. Next base: position 3,292,210 of record NW_026712390.1, on the reverse strand, counting down.
TATTTGTCAAAAAATACTGGTTTATTTGGAAGATTAACGTATCAAGATAGCACAATTGTAAGGAGAGTGTCAAATACCGAGAAGGAATAGCAATTCTAAATGACTTTATTATCTTCCTGAAGGAAATATACAAACGCCATCTATTTCTTATAGCATCAGTGGAAATTTTGAATTGACTAGAAGGTGGAGACAACAAGCAAGAGCATCATCCAAGGAGAACAATCAAAAACATAGAATAAGACTAAAAATACAGTTTTGTTTTTTCACATCAATTGTGAGGATATCCTAGCGCCATCTATTTGTCATATTGTTTGCAGGAATCCAGAGCCACCTAACTGTCAAAAATGGTAGTTGATTCTGAAGTCGTATACATCAAAAGACCATTATCCTAATATCACAATCAACTGTGGACTAGGATTAGATATACCGATCAATTTATGATATTTATTGTGGGAATATTCTAACGCCATCTATTTTTCATTATAGCGCCAATTATTTCCAATAAGCGAAGTTGACAAGAAGGTGGAGACAACAAGCAAGCATCATCATCCTAAATATGGCGAATGAGAGACCTAGGACGATAAACACTTTTGGATTTGGAATAGAAAAGAAAAAATAACCGCTTTATTATATTTGTTGTGGGAGATATACTAGCACCCCCTATTGCTCATTTTGGTTAAAGGAAAAACCCAGAGCTATTTAATTGTCAATACATGGTGATTTGGTCAGAGAATGAAGACAAGGGTGTCATCATAAAAGGGCAATCAAAACTATGGAATAGAGATAGAAATAGAGGATAAATTTGTTATATTTGTTCTCGGTGGATATCCTAGCGCCATCTATTTGTTAATAAAGGGTACTTTGGTAAGATAGTGAAGACAAAAAGAAAATATCATCCAAAGAGGACAACTAAGCAGTGACTACAAGAGGGCATCGTCCATAGACAATAGTTAGATATAGAATATGAAAAGAAATAAACGATCGCTTTGTTTTATTAGTTGTGGGGATATCATGGCGCCATCTCTTCGTCATTCTAAAGTCATATATTTTTAAATAAATGGGGGATTACTTAGATAGTGAAGAAAACAAGAAAGCATTATCCAAAGAGGACAATTAAATATGGACAGAGGAATAGAGGTTCGTACTTGTGAAATCCAGCACCATCTATTTGGTGGAATAGAAAGACTTTATAATATTAGGCTTGAGAGACAAGGTACTTCAAAAATGGTGGTAGCAGGATATCGTCATTCTTTTTTAATTTAAAGCATTAATTTACTGTTCCTCTTCTACTGCTATAGGACTTTCCAAGGGTATTTCGGACGTGGCGGAACTGTTGTCGCTCCCTTTCATTTGGCGATTTTTTTTCTTCGCTGCCGGTTACATCATTTCGTGATCTGCCGGCCTTTCATTTCTTTTCGGTTCTCTTCGTACGTGACAAGCTACTGTGACGTTTTAATCATACGCATAATTCATATTAAGGAAATCAGGCGGCAAGGAGATGCAACCAACGAACCAACCAGCTAGCTAGCTAGCCAGTCAGTTAGTTCGTCACTCATCCACTCAACATGGTAGTTTGTGCAAAGTTTATGATAAACTTCCAAGTATGGCTTCCTGTTTCTGTGTGTGTGTGGGTATATGACCGACCATATTGCCACCACTAGACAAAGTTTAGAAAACATGATCTTTGAACATGCTTAACTTTTCATCTCAAAGTCAGTGGAAAATTTGTTCTTGTCGACAAATTCAATGATGATGGTCCTGCGATCAGGTGGAATAAAGTTATTCTCCTTTAAAGACTCATAAGTCATTAATGGCCAAGATGTAGAAGAAGATGAAGGCTCGTCTATCTTCTAAACGGTACTTTTTTGTGCTTCTGAAGATGATAATAATAGCCTACGGGACATTATTGAGTGCTGTGACTTTGTGCAACCTATGCCAATAGATGGCAGGAGAATTTATTTTGCTTTGCATTTCCAGTGATTTTTTTCCAATAAATTTCGTATGTAGACAGAAATGATTAACCTCGGCTTAATGGGTTTTGTGTTATAGAGACATTAGTCATTCTAATAGGTGGAGAAGAAAATGCAAATTTGGAAAGAAAATCTTTTCGAGAGTATTCAGATTTTATAATATTGCATGGACATGTAGAATAGAAAAAAACAAATACAAGATCACTTTGTTAGATTTATTTTGGCGAAAACCTAGCGCCATCTGTATGTCCTACTTAAGTCATATACTTATCAATAATCAGTGGGAGATACAGTAGCACCCTCTATTGGTCATTTTAGTTATAGGAATAATCCCGAGTAGTTTAATTGTCAATAAACCTTGGTTTGCTCAGAGAATGAAAGAAAAGTATCAGCCTAAGAGGGCAATCAAAAATATGGAATAGGGATAGAAATACAGAATAAATGTGTATATTTTCTGTGTGGGGATACCCTAGCGCCATCTTTTTGTCAAAAAAGAGCACTTTATTTAAAAGTGGAAGACAGCGAGAGAGCATCATCCAAAGAAGACATCAAATAAGTGAAAAATGTGATGTAGGAATAGACTACAAATGAAATACAGGTACACATGTGGGAAATACCACAGAGCCCTCTGTTAGTCAATAACTGTAATTGTTGTGCAGCGACTTACAAAGACTTCCCTTGGGACCACTCAGGTTTTGTGAAAATGAGATGTCAGGCCATGTGATGAAGAAAGATGGGATAACAAGGAATTCCAATTATAGTACATGTGAAGTAGCGCCATCTATTTACCAACAAACGGATTTGTGGATTAACTCTAAGCTAAGGACTTTAAGAGAGATTTATAGAAAGCGGAAAGTCATATATGGAAGAGAAATGAATTACAGGGATCTTTTTGACATATATATTGAAAGGATATATCAGAGCCATCTATCGGTCAATAAATACATTACATATGTAGTAGAGCCATACATTTGTCCTGGAACGGTGATTAACTCTGAAGGTAAAGAAAAAAGAGACATTTATCCTAAGATGACCATCATACATAAAGAGTAAGAGATTGCATTCGGAATACAGGGTTATTATGTCACATTAGTTGAAAGGATATCAGAGCAATCTATTGGTGAGTAAATATATTATATGTGAAGTAGCGCCACCTATTTGTCAATTATTGGGAATTACCGCTGAAGATAAAGAAAAAAAGAGACATTTATCCCAAAACGATACTCATATATAATCAAGAAGAAATTACATTTGGAATACAGGGCTACTTTGGCACATTAGTCGAAAGGATATCTCAGAGCCATCTATTAGTCAGTATATATATTGCATACGAAGTAGCGCCATCTATTTGTCAATGGACGATCATTAACCCTGACGTTGTAGACAATAAGAGAGCATTGTCCCAAGAGAATAATTATATATGGAACAGGAATAGATATCAGGTGGCATATAGGATAAATTTGTCGTATTGGTTGTAAAGAATATCCCAGAGCCATCTTTTGGCCAATTATTGGCAGTTATTCCTTATAAAAAATAAAAATGGACACCATTCTGGGAAGATGATTAACAATGAAAAATATTACAGAGTTTCTATGGCAAATTAATTGTCATTATTTTCCATCGGTTAAGCCTCGTGTAAACATTCATTTATTGACAGATAGGTGGCGCTAGGGTAACTATCTGGCAATAAATGAATATTTGCATGAGGCTTTAATGATGAAGTATAACGATGCTTTGAGTTATGGAAGGGTGACAGTTGGAGATGTAAAAAAAGGATGTAGAGAATTTTGGACGTGGCTTTAGCTAAGAAAACTGCTGTATCCAATAAATACGCCAAGTTATTCGAGGAATCAAAGCGTAAAATGGCGAAGTTACGAGCAAAGAATATGAATCTCGAGTGTAACCTGAAGGATGCTGTAGATGCCAATGATGCCCGTAAAGAAAAGTTGAAGATATTGAAAGTCAAGGTTCAACGAGAATTAAAATTGAAGGATGATGTGAATCGATATAAATGCCTTGACCTACCAGATCAAATATGGGAACTCAAGTCCGAATTGGTGGATGCTGGAGAAAGGGCGCATGCTTTCAAACAAATCTCAACGTAAACTCTTTGGAATTCAAGTCCGAATTGGTGGCTGCTGAGGAGAGAGCGCATAATTAAAGAGTTCAAACAAATCTCAACCTAAAGACTGTGGAGAACGATGTTAATGGCTTGAAAAAACAAGTGGCCGACATAACATACGAATTGGAGAATGAGCGAAAGGAGCGCGATAGCAGCGGTAGGCGAAATAAGAGAAATGGAAGGTGATAACAAGGCAGTGGAGCTTGCCGTAATGTCACAAAAAAAAATTAAGATGCCTTTAAACTTTTCACGAATTTAAAGGGGAAGGTCAAAAATATTCTGTGTGTAGCCGAGGAAACTAGGGACGAATTATTAGCGACTAACCAGGAACCAGAACACAAGGGCAAGGCTTTGAATTATAATAATGAGACAAATTACTAATAATTTGTTATGTTCAAAAAGAACACATCTTGCAACTGAAACCGAACGTGACATGTTGACTGCAAATTTGAAAGCTTAAGAAGAGAAAGCTAGAAGGATATCTTTGCTGAAGACTGATATATTGCAACTAAAAGAAGAAGGCAGAAGACATTTATAACATCCGAAATCGAGGCTGATTAATTGGACGTAAAATTAGCGGTCAATATCAACGAAATGAGAGAAATGGAAGGTGAGATCAAGGCAATGGAGCTTGCCTTAATGTCGCACAAAATGAAAAAGAAGAGGCCTGCAAACTTGCTACGAATTTAAAGGAGAATGTCAAAAATTCTCTATGTGTCGCTGAGGAAACTAATTATTAATTATTAGCGACGAACCAGGAACCAGAACGCAAGGTCATGGCTTCGAATTCTGTCATAAGTCAACTTACTAATAATTTTCTTGTTCATAGAGAGGACGACTTGCAGCTGAAACCGAATATGACAGTTTGGCTGGAAAGCTAGAGGATAAAGATAGAATGATATCCTTGTTGGAGGCTGATATATTGCAACTAAAAGCAGAAGGCAGAAGACATTTATAACATCCGAAATCGAGGCTGATGAATGGCAACGGAGCTTGTCTTGATGTCTCACAAAAATGAAGGAAGGATGCCTTCAAACTTGTCAAGAATCTGAAGCAGAAAGTCAAGAACACTCTTTGTGTAGCCTAGGAAACTAAGGACCAATTATCAGCGAAGGAAGAACGGAAGAACAAGGCTTCGGTAATAAGAATAACTTACTGATAATTTTCTTGTTCATAGAAAGCACGACTTGCAGCTGAAATCGAACGTGACAGGTTGGCTACAAAGCTAGACAGTTTGGCTATATTGCAACTAAAATAAGAAAGCAGAAGATATTCATAACATCCGAAATCGAGATTGATGAATTTGCAACCTTCAAAATTGGCGCCCAATATTAAAGAAGATATAATAGTTGAAGAGGTTCATATGGAAGGCCCATTTGCGAAAAAGAAGCAAGCTTTAGAAAAGTAGATAAACAGCTTCCACGAAAACTAGACACCGAGAGATTGGAAGTAGCAAATACTATTTGGAAACTAGAGAAGGTAGAAAGAAGGTTAAATGAAAATGCCTAGTGGAAGTGGTGCAGCTAGAAGAAGGCAGCCTGGAGTGACAGGAAATTATGAGCGCTTGCAACGTTGGAACGATAATTCGGCCATGGTCTGCCAGATAAATATTGGCTGCAGAAAGAAGGTGAGACAAGAAGAGGGTTGAGCTTAGCTGTTGAAGCCGCCAAAAAATGAGGTGGGACCTTCAAAGAGGCAGGCTGGAGTGACCGGAAATTATGGCCGCTTGCAACGCTGGAACGATAAGCTGTCCAAGGTCCGTAAGATAGCGCTGCCAGAGAAATATCACACCATTGACTGCAGAAAGAAGACGAGACATGAATAGGGTTCAGCTTGAAAATTGAAGTCGCCAGACAAAGGAGGTGGATTGAAATAACGAATACGGATATTGTAAGACTTACAGATAATACCAATAATATGAAAATGCCTAGGGGAAGTGGTGCAGCTAGAAGAAGGCAGGCTGAAGTGACAGGAAATTATGAGCACTTGCAACGTTGGAACGATAATTCGGCCATGGTCTGTAAGATGGCTGTGCCAGAGAAATATTGGCTGGAGAAAGAAGACGAGACATGAAGAGGGTTCAGCTTGGAAATTGAAGTTGACAGACAAATAAGGCGGCTTGAAATAACGAATGCGGATATTATAAGACGTACGGAGAATACCGATAAGATGAAAATGCCTAGTGAAAGTGGCGCAGCTATAACAAATCAGGCTGGAGTGACTGGAAATTATGAGCGCTTGCAATGCTGGAACCGTATGCTGTCCATGGTCTGTAAGATGGCGCTGCCAGAAATATGTCACACCATTGGCTGCAGAGAGAAGGGGAGACAAGAAGAGAGCTCAGCTTTGCTATTGAAGCCGTCAGACAAGGGATGTGGGCCCTTCAAAGAGGCAGGCTGAAGTGATCGGAAATAATGAGCGCTTGCGACGCTGGAACGATAAGCTTTCCAAGGTCCGTAAGATAGCGCTGTCAGAGAAATATCACACCATTAGCTGCAGAAAGAAGACGAGACATGAAGAGGGTTCAGCTGGGAAATTGAAGCCGCCAAATAAAGGAGGTGGGATCTTCAAAAGAGACCGAATGGAAAGATATAGGAGTTACCTGGGTGCTATTACTTAGCAAACGTATATTATAATTTTTAATTTCAATATTTTCTGAACTTTTTTTTCCGAAATATGACCAAATTGCTGAAATTTAGACAAATGTTTCCCTCTCTCAACCTAACCTCACTTTCCAATGCGGAAATCTAAAAATTCTTCTTCTAAAAAATATACTTTTTCAATTAAATCTCCATGTTCGCCGGCATCGAAATAAAGTCAAATGTTAAATACTGCAGCATTTATTTAAATTAACACTACCAGCAACTTCAATTCCTGCTCTGTGGTATGCAAAAAGAGCAATCATCATTATGACGGCGATTTTATTGCCCCCACAACCCCAACACCATGCTAATCCCACAGAGACTATTTAAAATTGCAAGAAGACAAGCGACAACCATGAAATTCCTACTCGAAACAGGTAAATGTGGTGACCAACGTCACCGAGGATTTAGTCAGGCATGAGGCGAACAGACAAATCCTCCGCCGTACATATGTCAGTGTCATGTGAGTGAATGCTCATGATTTGAATAGCTCCCAGAGGAGGAAGAGCGTTTGACAGAAAAAAAATGACACTGAGGGTAATATTGGAAAAGAGGTAATGGAAATGGGATTTTTGGGGTACAATGGATGTCGGGAAGAAGACCTTCCATCCATTAAGGATATGTGTTAGGATCGTAAGTTTTGTATTATCTCTCGCATATAGCGAATCTTAAACGAACACACATTTAGAGCTATAAATGCAAATTGTAAAGGGTATTTGTAGAACCCATATCGAGAGCTAGGTACATGAATTTTTAGGGGTAATTAATGGACCTTTGGACGGGACATGTTCGTAGCTATTAACTTGGATTAAAGTTTGGAGGTTATTAGCAGGACTTTTGTGGGATTTTTAAGGATATATGAATTAGCCATATTCAAAACTAAAAGCTTGCATTTATGGAGGACGTATTATGGTCCCTAAGTTAAGGCTTTAAACATGGATTTTAAGAACATTTGTAGTGCATAATTTTCGATTTATTAACGAACCCAGGACATGTTTGGCAGATGTAATATTTTTAAGGAGATTGACCCACACTCAGAGCTACAAAAGGGGACTTTTAAGGATATTTAAGGAAACCATATTTATGGGAAATCTTCCGCTCGTTTATCCGTATCATAGTCAAACATTGGTAGTGGAGTAGATGTAGTTATAAACCGTAGCTAGACTAGTTAACTCGTACTTATACACGATCCGAATAGCTAAGCCCGAGCTGCCGAACCCGAACGAGTTCCGATCCATCTACAAAGAACCAGATATCTATTAGCGAATATCCGGTTGAATACTGTTTTCAAGACTGGTTGAGTGGCCGGTAATCAATTTACACAGGAGCTTCGGCTTGTTTTTCCGCAGGAGTCTCGGCTCGATGTTCCGCAGGAGTTTCGGCTCGCTGTTCCATGGGAGCTTCCGCTCGCTGTATCACGATTGGTGTTGGAGTAGATGTAGTTATAAACCGTAGCCAGACTAATTACCTCGCCCTTGTATACGACTCGAATAGCTAGGCCCGAGCTGCCTAAACCGAACGAGTTCCCATCCATCTACGAAGACCTAGACTTCGGTTGCCGATCCTTCTCTCAACAAGCTGCCTAACCCGAACGAGTTCCGATCCATCTACAAAGACCTAGACTTCAGTTGCCGATCCATCCCTCAAAAAGCTGCCGAACCCGAACGAGTTCCGTTCATCTAAAAAGCCATAGAAATCGGTTGCCGAACCTAGCCTCAATGAGCTGCCGAACCCGAATGAGACCCTACTCATGTACAAAGCCCTAGATATCGGTTGCCGAACCTACCTTCAACGAGTTGACGAACCCATAGAAATCGGTTGCCGAACCTACCTTCAACGAGTTGACGAACCCATAGACATCGGTTGCCGAACCTAGCCTCAATGAGCGGCCGAACCCGAATGAGACCCTACATATCTCTAAAGCCCTAAATATTGGTTGCCAAACCTACCTTCAACGAGTTGACGAACCCGAACGAACTGAACCTACATTCACTGAGCTGCTAAACCCGAAAAAATCTCAATCCGCCTACGAAGGCCTGGGCGGCTGTTCCCGAGGATCTCAGCAGATCTCAATTGATAGCTTTTATATCACAGGGCTTCAATTCGCCTTCGAAGCTGTGTAAATCCACATCCAAACCAACCATCTCGCAAAACCCCAATTGTTCACCGCTCGTCGGCCCCATGAAGTTTCCGATTAACTCTACATCGAAAACCTTCTGAACGATGACGTGACCGAGCTCAATCATCGTGACCCTTGATTATATTCAACCCATCGACAAGCGGCGACCACAAGTTCCCGATTACCTTCCGATCGTCAACATTTCTGAAAGCCATCATCACCCGAACACAAACATCTTAATTTCTGAAAACAGTCAAACCGAGGACGACAAGTTCCTGATTATCTTCCAATTGCCAACATCCCGCATCACCCGATCACAAACATCGTAATTTCTGACAACAATTAAACGACGACCACAAGTTCCCAATTACCTTCAAATCTTAAACGCCAGCGTTACCCGAATGCAACATCGTAGTTCCCGATCTTCCTTACCAATCAGCTGTGGACGACCGTCGGATAACCACCCTTGAACGCTTAGTAAACAGCCCAACATCATCATTCCCGATTGTCCGCGATCGCCTCCGAATCGTATTCGGCTAACCACACTTCACATTAACTACCCTTGAACGCTTAGTAAACAGCCCGACATCATCATTCCCGATTGTCCACGAGTCGTTCACCCTCTTGCTGCAATACGAGTAAAAATCGAATTGCCGATAATCAATTTAGTATTTAAAGTCAGTAAAACTTCCGATTTTTACTCCCAGGAAAGGGAGAAATCTACACTTATTATTTCGTAAGGTTTATTGGGTCCTTATGGAGACCCTGGGTGCAGCTGAGCTTATCTCAGCCAACGAGAAAGCCACGTTACAGGGTCACTTTTTGATGTGTAAGGGTGAAGTGTTGAGCTGAGGAAGAAAGGATACCATTAAATATTATTCCTGAAAGCATTGCAGCTCTTTGGTTAAGTCTTCCACATTTTCCTGAAAATATCTCATCAACCATTGGGTTTTCCCAATTAATTTCCTTTTTCCGTTCGACATTTATGCAATTGAGAAATTATGAGAGCTCTTCTATCATCCTTGAGGCTATTTAATTTTATTTAGCATCGAATTCGCATTGAAGCCAAATTGTCCATAAATGGATTCCGATTACTTTTCGCTGAGGCAAGGTGTATATTAAATTGTTCCAACATCTAAACAGCACACTGGGTTATTAGTAAAAATATATAACAAACACTGGAACAAATACCCCCTACCCATAGCATGCCAACGGGAGGGGAACCATGCAGAGATTGAAGCAATCTCTGAAATCTGGTTTGGTGTGGCTAACATATGTTGGACATGCTGTTAAGAGCAGCACATCTAAGTGAGCCTAAATAAATTGCCATGGTCGATGGCAAATGGGAAGATAACAATGCCATGATAATTTTCGTGGTAGATTACAGAGCATCCACTGATACCCTACAATTGCCAGTATTGCGAGTGATAAGAAGGTAGCCGGACGATCCTTTCTCTTTCAGTGAGATCTATTTGAGTGTAGGGTAACATGATACAGAGCAAAATTTTTATTCTATAATAGCTTAAATATATGGTGATGGCCAACAGTATGACAAGCTTCCTCTGGCGTTGTGGCAACATCGCTGGCTGGCTGGCTGGCTGGCTAGTTGGTAGATTGGTATACCATTCTCCATTGTCGAAGGCCAGTAAATACTGACATTTTCATATGTTAACCATTAAGAATGCAACGCCTTTCCAGCAAAGATGTGGTCTGCTGGAACTTACCCAGCTAGCGTCGGACGATTGCTGGCCGAACGACCGCTCGGTGTTGTAATACCAACAACAGCTGCTAAAATCTTAAACATTTTCCTGATTCTGTTTACAATGACGACGACGACGAAGAAGATTTGGTCACTTCACAAAGAAGGAAGAAGAACAAAATTTTCATCAGAGGTTTTCCTTACCTGCCACAGAGAAAGAGAGACAATTTGATTTAAGGTTAGAGCTGTGATGGCATTTGGCTGATGTTAATGCCACGTTAGAGGGTTGCGGCTTGTATCCCTGAAAGCATACAGTGGTTAGAGACACTAAATACTAAAACAAAACAAGAATATTCAACTTTTTCCATAAAAAGAATTTTTTAAGGATATTTGGAAGACCCACATTCTGGTGTTTAAACTTGGATTTTTAGGAAATTTTTTAGGACCTTCCTGGGACCCACTTTCCGAGCTATGGGCTTCGAGTTTTTAAAGATATTTTTGGACTTCAGGAGGACCTACATTGCTAGGATTTTCTAATGATATTTGGAGGTCTTTAAGGACAATTTGAAAACGCTTCGAAGATTCATATCAAGAGCTATGGATGTAGATTTTTTTTAAAGATATTTGGAGGTCCTAAAAGAATATATTATAGATGTGGAGTATTCAAAAATATGTGGAATTCCTTAAAAGATATTTTATGGAAGTCGATTTTTTTTAAATATTTGGAGGTCCTTAAAAATATTTTATGAACGTGGATTTTTTAAAGATATACCTTGGTTTGTGGACGTGGATTTTTTTAAATATTTGGAGTCCTTACAGGAAATTTTATGGATATGGAATTTTTTTTAGATATTTGAAGGTCCTTAAAGGATATTTTATGGACGTGGATTTTTTACAGATATTTGGAGGATTTTAAAGGATATTTTATGGACGTGGATTTTTTGTAGTATTTTTTGTAGATATTTGGAGGTCCTTAAAGGATATTCTATGGACGTGGATTTTTTTAAATATTTGAAGGTCCTTAAAGGATATTCTATGGACGTGGGTTTGTTTTAAAATATTTGGAGGTCCTTAAAGGATATTCTATGTACGTGGATTTCTTAAAGATATTTTTAGGTCTGTGGACGTGGATTTTTTTCAAATATTTGGAGGTCCTTAAAGGATATTCTATGGACGTGGATTTCTTAAAGATATTTTTAGGTCTGTGGACGTGGATTTTTTTAAAATATTTGGAGGTCCTTAAAGGATATTCTATGGACGTGGATTTTTTAAAAATATTTGGAGGTCCTTAAAGGATATTCTATGGACGTGGATTTTTTAAAAATATTTGGAGGTCCTTAAAGGATATTCTATGGACGTGGATTTTTTAAAAATATTTGGAGGTCCTTAAAGGATATTCTATGGACGTGGATTTTTTAAAAATATTTGGAGGTCCTTAAAGGATATTCTATGGACGTGGATTTTTTAAAAATATTTGGAGGTCCTTAAAGGATATTCTATGGACGTGGATTTTTTAAAAATATTTGGAGGTCCTTAAAGGATATTCTATGGACGTGGATTTTTTAAAAATATTTGGAGGTCCTTAAAGGATATTCTATGGACGTGGATTTTTTAAAGATATTTTTAGGTCTGTGGACGTGGATTTTTTAAAAATATTTGGAGGTCCTTAAAGGATATTCTATGGACGTGGATTTTTTTAAATATTTGAAGGTCCTTAAAGGATATTCTATGGACGTGGATTTTTTTAAATATTTGGAGGTCCTTAAAGGATATTCTATGGACGTGGATTTTTTTAAAATATTCGAAGGTCCTAAAAGGATATTCTATGGACGTGGATTTTTTTAAAATATTTGGAGGTCCTTAAAGGATATTTTATGGACGTGGATTTCTTAAAAATATTTGGAGGTCCTTAAAGGATATTCTATGGACGTGGATTTTTTTAAAATATTCGAAGGTCCTAAAAGGATATTCTATGGACGTGGATTTTTTTAAAATATTTGGAGGTCCTTAAAGGATATTTTATGGACGTGGATTTCTTAAAAATATTTGGAGGTCCTTAAAGGATATTCTATGGACGTGGATTTTTTTTTTAAATATTTGGAGGTCTTTAAAGGATATTTTATGGACGTGGATTTTTTATAGACATCTGGAGGTCCTTAAAGCATATTTTGGTGGACGTATTTTTTATAGACATCTGGAGGTCCTTAAAGGATATTCTTTGGACGTGGATTTTTTTAAATATTTGGAGGTCCTTTAAGGATATTCTATGCATGTGGATTTTTTAAAAATATTTGGAGGTCCTTAAAGGATATTCTATGGACGTGGATTTTTTTAAATATTTGGAGGTCCTTAAAAGATATTATATGGACGTGGATTTTTTTTAAATATTTGGAGGTCCTTAAAGGATATTCTGTGGACGTGGATTTTTTTAAAATATTTGGAGGTCCTTAAAGGATATTCTATGGAAGTGGATTTTTTAAAAATATTTGCAGGTCCTTAAAGGATATTCTTTGGACGTGGATTTTTTTAAATATTTGGAGGTCCTTCAAGGATATTCTATGCATGTGGATTTTTTAAAAATATTTGGAGGTCCTTAAAGGATATTCTATGGACGTGGATTTTTTTAAATATTTGGAGGTCCTTAAAAGATATATGGACGTGGATTTTTTAAAATATTCGAAGGTCCTAAAAGGATATTCTATGGACGTGGATTTTTTTAAAATATTCGAAGGTCCTAAAAGGATATTCTATGGACGTGGATTTTTTTTAAAATATTTGGAGGTCCTTAAAGGATATTTTATGGACGTGGATTTCTTAAAAATATTTGGAGGTCCTTAAAGGATATTCTATGGACGTGGATTTTTTTTTAAATATTTGGAGGTCTTTAAAGGATATTTTATGGACGCGGATTTTTTATAGACATCTGGAGGTCCTTAAAGCATATTTTGGTGGACGTATTTTTTATAGACATCTGGAGGTCCTTAACTGATTTTTTAATGGACGTGGATTTTTTAAGGAATTTGGACGTTCTTCAAGGATATTTTAATGGACGTAATTTTTATAGACATCTGGAGGTCCTTAACGGAAATTTTAATGGACGTGGATTTTTTAAGGTATTTGGACGTCCTTTAAGGATATTTTATGGACGTGGATTTTTGAAGATATTTGGAGGTCCTTAAATTATATTTTATGGAAGTGGATTTTTTAGGGTATTTTGAAGACGTTAAAAGTTAATTTATGGACGTGGATGTTTAAACATATTTGGAGGACGTGGATTTTTTTAAAATATTTGGAGGTCCTTAAAGGATATTCTATGGACGTGGATTTTTTAAAAATATTTGGAGGTCCTTAAAGGATATTCTTTGGACGTGGATTTTTTTAAATATTTGGAGGTCCTTTAAGGATATTCTATGCATGTGGATTTTTTAAAAATATTTGGAGGTCCTTAAAGGATATTCTATGGACGTGGATTTTTTTAAATATTTGGAGGTCCTTAAAAGATATTATATGGACGTGGATTTTTTTTTAAATATTTGGAGGTCCTTAAAGGATATTCTATGGATGTGGATTTTTTTTAAAATATTCGAAGGTCCTTAAAGGATATTCTATGGACGTGGATTTTTTTAAAATATTTGGAGGTCCTTAAAGGATATTTTATGGACGTGGATTTCTTAAAAATATTTGGAGGTCCTTAAAGGATATTCTATGGACGTGGATTTTTTTTTAAATATTTGGAGGTCCTTAAAGGATATTCTATGGACGTGGATTTTTTTAAAATATTTGGAGGTCCTTAAAGGATATTCTATGGAAGTGGATTTTTTAAAAATATTTGGAGGTCCTTAAAGGATATTCTTTGGACGTGGATTTTTTTTAAATATTTGGAGGTCCTTTAAGGATATTCTATGCATGTGGATTTTTTAAAAATATTTGGAGGTCCTTAAAGGATATTCTATGGACGTGGATTTATTTAAATATTTGGAGGTCCCTAAAAGATATTATATGGACGTGGATTTTTTTAAATATTTGGAGGTCCTTAAAGGATATTCTGTGGACGTGGATTTTTTTTAAATATTTGGAGGTCCTTAAAGGATATTCTTTGGACGTGAATTTTTTTAAATATTTGGAGGTCCTTTAAGGATATTCTATGCATGTGGAATTTTTAAAAATATTTGGAGGTCCTTAAAGGATATTCTATGGACGTGGATTTTTTTAAATATTTGGAGGTCCTTAAAAGATATTATATGGACGTGGATTTTTTTTAAATATTTGGAGGTCCTTAAAGGATATTCTATGGATGTGGATTTTTTTTTAAATATTCGAAGGTCCTAAAAGGATATTCTATGGACGTGGATTTTTTTAAATATTTGGAGGTCCTTAAAAGATATTATATGGACGTGGATTTTTTTTAAATATTTGGAGGTCCTTAAAGGATATTCTATGGACGTGGATTTTTTAAAATATTTGGGGGGCCTCAAAGGATATTCTATGGACGTGGATTTTTTTTTAAATATTTGGAGGTCCTTAAAGAATATTCTATGGACGTGGATTTCTTAGAGATATTTTTAGGTCTATGGACGCGGATTTTTTAAAAAATATTGGGAGATCCTTAAAGGATATTTTATAAACGTGGATTTGTTATAGACATCTAGAGGTCCTTAAAGAATATTTTAACAGACGTGGATTTCTAAGAAGCTACTTTTATCCTTGCAAGAACCATAAAAAAGCACAATCGCTTTTTGTAAGGTCCTTGAATTGAAAGATTTGTTTAAAGATTTCTGCCCTTAAAAATTTTCCCAAAATTACCCCTCCGTACTACAAAGGCATCTGCTGAGGTACCAAGAAAGAGAGACGTTATTACATATTTTTTATTGAAGAATGTAATTTTTCCTAATGGTTTTTATCCTCACTGTCCCATCTTGTTCCTACTGTCATCGCTGCAGTGCCGTACTGCCATTTGTTGTTGATTGGCAGTTAAGCTTCGATTACATTTAAACCACGCTTTGTACAATTAAGTTGCCAACAAGTTTGAAATTATGCAATTATGCTCTTTGAAAAATTGCTGCTAAATTACCCACATCGCAGCATGCAAGTAAAGATCCAGCAGCAACAACAACAACTACATCTGTAGCAATAGCAACAATAACAATAATCAGCCAAAGGCTTCTGCAGAGCAAAGGAATAAGTATAGGACCCAGGCGACGTCCTCACATCACTGCCACCAGAATTCACGACGACAACAGCCACAACAACATCAGCCACGTCAAAAGAATGTCGTTGAGGCGGAGACCAGGAGGCCGCCGCCGAAGCGGCAGCGTCAATTCATTTAAATTAAAATGAAAGTTAAACATGGCCACCGAACACCAGCCATCATCCCATGGCTGGCTGGCTGGCTTGCTGGCTGTGGCGATAAGGAAGTGTTTGTTTGCTTGTCGTCTTTCGGTGTTTAACAATTTACCGCTGGCAAAGCCCAGCACTTCGTTGCAGTTTCGGTTCTGGCGGTTTTATTAGAATTTAATGTCGGACATTTACACAACGGCACAGACGGACAGACAGACAGACAGACAGAATCTTGGCAAAGTGACTGACGGTCATTTAAAATTCTAATATTTCCATCAGTCATTTATCCTCCCTTTTGGCGGCGAGAGGGGAAGAGGCGGAGAGGGGGATAATTTTTCACAATTTTTTTAAGTCCTCAACATGTGATTGACGGACTGGCGAACTACAAGTGCCCAGGCACCTGAATTTTGTTCGCCATGTATATATGTGTGGGCATATGTATATGTGTGTAAATGTTCGTGTATGTCCGGCTGTGTTGAATTTCCTTTTGAGCTGTTAATTGACATGTTTAAGAATGTTAATGTTCCAGATAAAAGCTTTGTGTTACTGTTGCTGCTGCAGGTCCACACAGATATGAAGTCAATTTTGAAATTTTAATTAAAACTCTTTTGACATAATTTGATGGTGCAAATGATGGCCATGATGGGCTGCTGGTAGCCGAGTAGCAGGTACTTGCATATATCTATCAGAAATGAATATCTATTTCTTGTGGCAAGGATATGCAGCTGTTACCAGCTCATTTGTATACCAAACAGGATCCGGTCGCCATTATTTTACTCTAGGAATTGCAATCTGTCAGAAGTGTTAAATTGTGGTTTTGGATGTCTCCAAGGATAATTGGTGTGACCCACCGAGGTAGTGAGGAGAGGGGATCTCAGTCTCCTCCAAAATTGTAAATTTTTAAATATTTTTAAGAGAATTTCGCTTGAAAAACATATTTGAGTTATTAACGGGGATTTTTTGAGAGATACTGGCGGGACCTTTGCAGAACCCACATTCAGAGCTATAGATGTTGATTTTTCGGGATATTTTGAGGACCCACCTTCGCCACATCGAATGTTGATTTTTATGAAAACTCAGAGGACTTTTTGACGATATTGGGGGCTCCCCATATTCAAACCTACAAAAGAGGACTTTTTAAGTAGATGTAGAGGACTCATATTTAGAGCTATTAACTTGCATTTTTTAAGGATATTTGGAGGACTCCCGTGCAAAACAACAATAGGGGATTTTTTAAATATGTTTCGACGAACGTTGGAAGACCCATATTAAGAGCCACAGGAGGGGACTTTTTAAGGATATTTATATAACCAATGGAGCCACAAAAGTGAATTTTCGCAGAAAAAATGAAGGACTCCCGATTTTGAATTTTTGAAGAATATTTGAAGGACTCCCATTCAAAACTACAACAGGGGACTTTTTACGTATATTTGGTTGAACTTTGGAGGACCAATATTTAGAGCCACAGGAGGGGACTTTTTAAGGATATTTAGATAACCTATATGTAGAGCCATAAAAGAGAGTTTTCGCAGCAAAATTGAAGGACCCCCGATCTGAGTTTTTAAAGGATTCCCGTTCAAAACCACAATAGGGGACTTTTTAAGCATATTTTGTTGAACTCTGGAGGACCCTCATTTAGAGCCACAGGAGGGGAGTTTTTAAGGATATTTAGACATCCTATTTGTAGGGCCATAAAAGTGAATTTTAGCAGCTAATTTGAAGGACCCCCGATCTTGAGTTTTTAAAGAAAATTTGGAGGTCTCCAGTTCTAAACTACAATAGGGGACTTTTTAAGTATATTGGGTCAAACTTTGCAGGAGAGAACTTTTTAAGGATATTTAGATAACCAAATTTGAAGGACCTCCGATCTAAGCTATCAACGTGAATATTTAAAGAATATATAAAGAAGACTCACATTGAAGGTCCTAAAATGGATGTTTGAAGGATATTTAAAGGACACCCATTCAAAACAATCAATATGGATTTTCGAAAGGGATTTTTGGCTCATGGTCACAATTTTGGGATGGGGAATAACGTCTTACGACTTAAACTTATGACAACCTCATCCGTTTCTGAACATAAATCGTTTGTGTCTCGTGCTATCGCACGTTACCGTGATACTGGTAGCGTAGCCCAACGTCAAGGAAGTGGACGGAAGAAAAGTTCGAAAAGTAAAGAAGCGACTTGATCGAAATCCGCCGCGTCGCAGTGGCCGAAAAACGGCTTGTGAGCTGAATATATCGCATTATTCTATTCGGCAAATATTGAAAAATGAGCTCGGGATAAAGCCATTGAGATTCCAAAAAGTGCAAGAACTTACATCGCTACAGAAAGAAAATATACTCAAAAGACCTAAAGAGTTGCTCCACTTGGCTGAAGGTGGTGAACTGCCGAATTTGGTTTTCTCCGATGAGAAAACATTCGTTGTCCAGCAGTTTGTAAAAAAACAAAATGATCGTGTTTACTTGCCAAAGAGGTCAGCTGAAAATGTGCACATTCGGTTGACCACCAGAACTCAAGTGCCGGCCATGGTGATGATGTGAGCTACCATAACAGCCGATCGTATTAATCGACCGTGGCATCAGAATAAATGCCGAATATTATCGCGAAAATATTCTGGAGGGTGTATTAAAGCCTTGGGCACGTAAACATTTTGGTCGCAGATCTTGGACATTCCAATAGGAATCAACACAATCGCAAACAGCACGCGCCACCCAAGAATGGTTAAAAAATGAGGTTCCTCGCTTCATTTCCAGAGCACAATGGTCACGAAAATCTCCGGATACCAATCCGTTGGACTATTGTGTCTGGAGTATTTTGGAAAGCAAGGTTGGCACTAAAAAATACCAAAGTGTCGATCACCTCAAGCAAGCGCTTCGCCGGGAATGGGACAAAATACCGCAGAGCAACATTCATTAACAGCTTGAAGGCCTTAATTCGTGCCAAAGGTGACCAATTCGAACAAATCTAAACTTATTCTAAAATTTGATGCTATTTCCGACATATTTTGCTTTCATTCAATAAAATTTAAAAAAAAAATGTAAAATCTAAGGCGTTTGACTTTGTTGCAGTTTTTTATCTCATCCTGTAATTCGGTGAAAATCGGTCCAGCTGATATTTGGCATCAGATATAGCCCAGAAATAGCTCTACTAAATTGTATCAAGATCGGTTCAGATTCGGAGTTCGATCCCTTATATAGCTTCAACTGATTTCGGATAATTGTGCACCAAATGACCAATATCAGCCCAAATGACCTGAATTTTTTTTGCACATCCGACCGAATGTAGTCTAGAAGCAAGTACATCAAATTTGGTGAAAATCTATTCAGATATGGCTATAGCTCTCGTATATAGGTTTCATCCGATTTGGTGTTTAAGTCCCTCACATTCGTAATATGCATTCGACAACAATGATATTTGGTACCAGATACAGCCCGGAAATATTTCTGCCAAATTGAATTAAGATCGGTTCAGATTTGGATATGGCTCCCATATACATCTTAAACCGATTTTGGGTTATTTGTGCACCAAATGGCCAATATCTCTACATAAGTCATGATTTTGGTACATGTGACCGAATTGAGTATAGAAGCAAGAACATCAAATTTGGTGAAAATCGGTTCAGACATAGCTATAGCTCCCATATATATGTTTCATCCGGATAAATTGTGTACTAAATGGCCCATATCAGTCCAAGTGACTTGAATTTTGACAATTCCGACTGAATTCAGCCTTAAAGCAAGTACTTCTAATTTGGGGAAAATCTGTTCAGCCAAAATTTATCAAGATCAGTTCAGATTTGGATATAGCTCCTACATATAGCTTCAACCGATTTCAGATTAATTGTGCACTAAATGGTCAATATCAGTCCAAGTGATCTGAATTTTGGCACATCCGACCGAATTCACTCTAGAAGCAAGTACATCGAATTTGATGAAAATCGGTTCAGATATAGCCAGATATCTTATAGAGCTAGGATATACCTTTGCCATTTATATCCTTTACCCGATTTCAGGTTTATTGTGCAAATAATTTTTTTAATATACTCCTCCTCGAAGTGTGCATGATATACCCTATAGCAACCAATATCTCCGTCAAATTTGAAAATCGATTCAGAATTGCATATGCCTCCATATTTATTTGTTACCTCTGCCAAATGTTGATTCGTGGCATGATCTACTTCCAATAAATTCTTGTGTTACGGGAGCTCTACTACAAATACATAGTGGTGTAGGGCATCATATAGTCGGCCCCGCCCGACTTTTGACTTTTCCTTACTGGTTTGGAATTTAGCAAGTTCCTTCAAAATCGTGGAGGGTATTCGAAGTTCGGCACAGCCGAGCTTAGCTGCTTTTTTACTTGTTTTTGTTCAAATCGTTTGATTTCAGATCCCTCTTGACAAAGCTATAAATAGATGGGTTTCTATGGAATTGTCTTGCTAAAGAAAACCCTTCAAAATATCTCGTTGGTATTAAAGATCGTCTGAGGACCTTCTAATGCATAAAAAGTCTTATTGTTTATAAGATACCATCCAAAGGATTTTTATCTTAATTTTTAGCATATTTTCCGTTTTAGGGTTTGACAGTTATAAAAATGTTTCCAGTTTTCTTTTCTTCCTATCTTTTTTTTTTCCAGCTCCCATAAATCCGCCAGCTTCATATCCTTCTCAATTTGAAGGCATTTGAGATAAATGTTTGCTTAATTAAATTTATAAATTCTAACATTTCCCCCGTTTCAAGATTAGAATACACGAAGCGAGAAAAAAAAAACAGACGAAGCAAATAGGAGCCATCTGAAGCCATTTGATGTCTCAAAATTGAAATTAACCCGTTTTCTTATTTGCCATAAATTTCAAATGCCGTTGAACCACTTGTCGGCAATGGCATGCAACGGCCCAGCGTTTGTGGCCAGCGAAAGAAAAATAAATCGCCACTATGGAACAGGTTCTTTTTTCTTTCCAAGCAGAATGGAAAAAAAAGAACCGAACAACTTTTTCTCCTCGAGATAATTCACGCACGCATGACAAATTTAACAAATGTTATTCATACGAAAATGGTCATCCTCCAGAGCCACCTATCTACGATGTTAGGCAATTTGTTTTAACATGAGATAGAATGGAAATGGAATGGCAAGAAAGAAAAAAAAAACAGAATTTGTCGGGAAGATTTGTTGGCACAACAAAAATGGCCACATTAACATGATTAATTTTCGGAAGAAGAAAAAAGTCTCCAACAAAAGTTGTGATGCTTTTGCTATTAAATGAAAATCTTCCAAGGAGGATTAGCGGAGCAGTGATTTGAAAGGATGTATTGAGGAAGAGTTGGCTGCTATAGAAAAAAGCAAAAGAGAGCCTCTCGCTGAGAAAAAGGAGATGTTAAGAACCTCAACTCCGGGGTGTGGTACATCTACAGAGTAAGTTTCCTTTTCAAGACCCTTTCTAAGAGGATGGGTGCTTTTAAGGAACTCATTTTTAAAAAGGGGTACTTTTTAAAACATTTTTGGTAGGAAAGGGGTTAAAAGCACTTGGTACTCTGAGAAATTAGATATAATTTTGTTGGTACTTTCATTTTACCCTTTATAAGAGGGTGGGACCTCAATTTTGAAAAAGCGTCCTTTTTAGTCGATTTTTTGAAGGTAAGGGTTTTTAAGTACTTGGTGCTCTGTGAAAGTGTGATTTTTGTTACCATTAAAAAAAGCTTGGGTATATTTTAGAACTTTCCTCTGAAGGACCCTTTCTAACAGGATGGATGATTTTTAGGAACTCGGTTTTGTAGAAGCGTACTTTTTAATACATATTTGCAGGTTATGTAATTGGTACTCTGAGAATGTGAGCTTCTTAAAATCTTAAGAACAAAGGGTGGATACATTTTGATACTTTCCTTTCAAGGACCCTTTTTAAGAGAATGAATGGCGTTTAGGACTTCAATTTTGGAACCGATAAGGAAAAGTCAAAAGTCGGGCGGGGCCGACTATATGATACCCTACACCACTATGCATATTTAGTAGAGCTCACGAAACTAAAGAATTCATTTGAAGTAGTTCCTGCCACCTATCAACATTCGGCTTTAGGGCAGTTACAGTTTGGTTTCAGAGGGAACAAATATGTATGGAGACATATCCAATTCTGAATCGCTTTTCACTAAATTTGACGGAGATATTTTAATCTTTTATACCATATAACATTGCTATGGAGTGCATGATATCACTTCGAGGGGTAGTATATTACAAAAATATGTATCGGGGCCGAGTTCCACAAAATGAAGCGTACGTCCCGAAATTCACTCCATTGGGGCTGATATTAGCCATTATTTGCACAATAAACCTGAAATCGGATTAAGAATATATATGGGAGCTATTTCTAAATCATAGTCGATCTTGATAAAATTTAGTAGAGGTATTTCCGAGCTCTATAAGATATGTGGAACCAAATATCACTGTTGTCGAATGCATATTACGAATGTGGGGGACTTAAACACCAAATCGGATGAAACTTATATATGAAGATATATATGGAAGCTATATAAATCTGAGTCGATCTTGATACAATTTGGCAGAGGTATTTCCGAGTTCAATAAAATATCTAATAGCAAATATTACTGTTGTCGGAAGCATATTACGAATGTGCGAGACTTAAACACCAAATCGGATGAAACATTTATATGGGAGCTATAGCTATATCTGAACCGATTTCACCAAATTTGATGTACTTGCTTCTAGTCTTAATTCGGCCGGATGTACCAAAATTCAGGAGTTTTGGACCGATATTGGTCATTTAGTGTACAATTAACCCGAAATTGGTTGAAGATATATACATATGGGAGCTATATCTAAAACTGAACTGATCTTGATACAATTTTGCAGAGTTATTTCTGGGCTGTATCGGATATCTGATACCAAACATCATATATGTGGTGTACATATTACGAATGTGAGGGACTTAAACACCAAATCAGATGAAGCATATGTGGGAGCTATAGCTATATCAGAAACGATTTTCTCCAAATTTGATGTACTTGCTTCTAGACTTAATTTGGTCGGATACCCCAAAGTTCAGGACTTTTGGACTGATATTGGTCATTTAGTGCACAATTAACCTGAAATTAGTTGAAGATATATATGAGAGCTATATCCAAATCTGAAGCGATCTTGATGAAATTTGCCATAGGTATTTCCGAGCTCTAAAATATATCTCGTACCAAATATCGTTGTTGTCGACTGCATATTAAGAATATGAGGGAGTTAAACACCAAACCGGATGAAACACATATATGGGAGCTATATAGGTATATCTGAACCGATTTTCTTCAAATTTGATGTACTTGCTTCTGGACTGAATTCGGTCTGATTTGCCAAAAATCAGGTCACTTGGACTCATATTGGCCATTTTGTGCACAATTAACCCGAAATCTGTTGATGATATATATGGGAGCAGTATCCAAATCTGATCCCATCTCTATAAAATTTGACAGAGGTATTTCTGGGCTGTATCTGATATCTGATACCGACCATCATTCTTGTGGGGTGCGTATTACGAATGTGAGCGACTTAAACACCAAATCGGTTGAATCATATATATGGGAGCTATAGCTGTATCTGAACCGATTTTCACCAAATTTATTGCACTTGCTTCTGGACTGAATTCGGTCGGATGCACCAAAATTCATGATTTGTGGACAGATATTGGTCATTTAGTGCACAATTAACCCAAAATCGGTTAGAGATATGTATGGGAGCTATATCTAAATCTAATCCGATTATCACCAATTTCAATAGGGTTCGTCCTTGGGACAAGCAAATATTGTTTGAAAAATTTAATCTCAATCATATAATAAATGCGACCTGCATTTTGTTCACAAGAATACATGGGCGGAGAGACGGTCTGACATGCATAAATCGACTCAAAAAGTGATTCCATGAAAATCCTCAAAAGTAGCTAAGGGTCTATCTCGCTTTCTTCTCCATGTTACAAACAAATGCATAAAGACATAATACCCTTACAACTATGTGGTGTAGGGCATAAAAATTCCGTCGAGAAATACCGCTCAAAGGAAATCCGTTATATTTGGGCTGTAGTACCCATTACGAGCTTCAAATACGAAATTTGAAACAATTCCATTGAATAATGTCACTAAAATTATCAAAATACTGAATATCGGGAGGTACCGTTATATGGGGGCTTTACAAAAACGTGGACATATACAACAATGTTCCGCCACTGTAGCTAGAACCCATTATGACTTACAAATGCCAATTTTTGTATAAATCCGTGAAAAAATGTGGCGAAAAATCATCAAAATATCGAATATTGGAAGGTAGCGTTATATGGAGGATATACCAAAACGTGGAGCGATATATCATCATATTCAATACCAACCATCCTAGACACAATACAAGTTGTTTTGCTAAATTTTAAAGCTCTACGTCAAATAATGTGGGCTGTGTCGTGATTTCAACAGATACACAGACAATTTTATATACTTTATGGGATCTATGACGAATATTTAGGGATATTACAAACGGAACGACAAAGTTGATATACCCCCCTTTTCAAGGTGGAGGGTATAAGAATCATCAATTCTAAGAACCGATCTATTGAGGAAATCAAATATGAAATTAAATTCAAATTGTTTTAATTGAAAGCTATGATAATTACAGGCTCATCTATAGAAACTGAAGATATTAGGAAATTTCTGATTGCTGAGTACGGATTTACTACGGCCATCTATATGGAAAAAAATGAAGAATCAACAGATGTTGCATCGTAGTCAATAAAAACTCAGAAAAGAGATGTCTCTATTCAGAGAAAATGCAAAAAAAGGAAACATGTCAAAATATTGCACACTTTTGTAGTGAATTTGAAAAATTTTAAAACTTTTATGGTGAAATTTACATTTTTCGAAAATTTTCTGTTAAAATAGGATCCTTCTTGGATTAATTGAATTATTCAACATCTATTCACTTTATTGTCCAGCGCTCTAAATGCAATTAATAATATTTTGAATAAAATATTAACGCCATCTATATTACAAAATGGGGAATCAACCTCATGACTTGAGTGCTTCCAAATATTGAATCAGAGACTCAAAAACCCGGTTTACTAAGGAAATTGAATTTGGGAACACCTTCAGATGAATTAAATACTAACGCCATCTATATTTCAACAATTAGGGACAAACAGGTAATGATGCTTCGTAACTCATTTAAACTCAGATACCAGATGTCTCTGTTCGAAGGAGTTGATAGAAACTTATCATTTTCAAGTTCTGCCAACAGAGCTATCTGTTATCTAAAATTTTTATTGATTACGAAAAATCAACTCTTGATTTCTCATTTCTGATGTAGATGGCCCCTTTAATTTTCTTCTTTTTTTTTTTTGTTCAAAAATCCTAGAACTTTTTTACTCTCTTTTTACTCTCCTTTATAGGAATCGAAGTCCTTATCAAGCTCTTCGAAAAAACTAAAGTCTCGAAATCAATGTTTCCTTATTAGACAGAAAACTTTAAGGAATATTTAAAAAGACTCCCATGTGGTTTTCAAATCTAAATTTGTTTTCAAATTAAAGACAATTTATTTCAACAAATATTATTTACAAAAAAAAATATGTTCGATCTCTATATAGGCTTCCGTAACTTCTTGGGTCGTATTATATTCACAGTTGAATGAAGCGGCATTTTCCTTACCGGCTTGGGCTGGGAGTCCTTGAAACGTTTTGGCCGAGTGGCAAATACTGTCAATGGTAACTTTGAGCGGGGAGATTTGATGGTTGATTTTGGAAGGTCCGGAGTAATGGTTGTAATATCCTCGGATTTTACTGGGATTGGTGTGGAGTGGATTTCCACGGGATCTTCTGGAACTAACTCAGCAGACCTTTTAACTTTCTTGTGGAATGTTCGAAAATTATATTCTTTAGCTACGGGTTTTAGCAATATATTCTCAACATAAGGATCATCTTCCACAATTTGATCGGCAATGTCGATGGGTAGTTTTGCAAGTTTCTCCCCGGAAGATCTTTGGATTCTTTGCAGAACATCCATGATGTTATTTTCAGGATCGACGGACATTTCTAGGGGCCCTGAAACTTCATTCCCGCCATTGAATGCAATGGGTTCCTTTTGGAGCGGTAATGCATCAATGTGGCCTACATTTTGTATTTCTCGGGATTTTCTTTGGCCGATTTGATGAATATTTCCATGCTTCTGGTTATTAGTATCATCAACACCAAATAAGAGAGCAATGTCCCTTGAATGCTCATCAATCGGGTCCAAAGCTTCATGTTCGGGATTTGAATGTGTAATGGTTACTTTTAGATTCATTTGGCTGTCCAGCATCCCCAGAAGATGGGAGACGTCACGTTCTTCTCTTTTTATGGCCATGATGTTTTCAATTTCTTCCAAATTTTTTTCAAGGCCCATGGAATTTGACGACTCTTCATCCTTCAAATTTGGGTGAGTAATGGCTTCAAATTCCATTGATTCTGTATTATTGGAGTCTAACGACCTCTCAGGCCACTTTTTTGTTTCTTTGGTAGCGCCATCTTGTGTTCGATTTTCAATTGATAAGGAATTATTACTCACGAGTGTTTCATAATTTTGTGGTAAAGATGGCGGTAGCAGCTGATTCACCTCCAAATATTTTGGCACTTGAGGATCAACAGAATAAATCTCTAGTTTGTCCTTCATCGTTGTAGCTTCTGGAAAATCCTTTAAGTCGATGGGAGCGACAGTGGATTTAGCCTTAAGTAGATGACTTATATCCCTGACCTTCCTCTCAATATTTTGTACAATTTCCACTAGGCTCTCAGGATTTAAATTTTGATTCTGGGGAGCGACATTTTGTAGCGAATTTCCCGTTGCCATTGAGTTTTCATGTCCTGTTTCCATGTTATTTTGTGGTACAGATGGCGCTCCTAGTTTTATTTCCACATTTTCTAAAACTTGAGGGCCAACGGATAATGTGTCTACTTCTGGGTTAATGAACGCCCCTCCTTTGAGTTCCATCAGATCTTTGGCATCCAAATTGATTTGAGGTTTAATTAAAGGATGTTCATCCCTAATATTCTTCTCGAACTGTTGAGAATCTTCCTCCAATGTCTCTGAATTAATGGCATCTAATTTCGTAGACGATGAAGGCATATCCGCTAAAGGCTGACTAGCGATATATTGTGTGTCAATTGGTATTGAGGCCTCATTTCCGGTGGCTTCACTATTTTCTGGTAAAGATGGCGGTAGCAGTCGATTCAATTCCAAAAATTCCGATACTTGAGGGCCCACAGATAAAATAGATGACTCAATGTCAAGTGGCAAAATTGGCAACGAAGGACCATTTGCGAGACTATCAAAGTCTTCCAATGGAGGAATGGGGGTCACAATTACAATGGCAGGCATATCCATGGTCTTAGATCCATATCCTCCAGGGTTCTCATGATATTTTGGGTGTGGAAATTTATCTTTATCTGGATGTAAGAGGTGCGATACATCTCTGGTCTTGCGATCGGCGGAGGGAGAAGATCCACTTTCTGTGACAGCCATGTCGGGATATTTCAAATGGGAAATATTTTCGTCTGTTGGCTGTACAGCCATAACGGTCCCAGAATTTCGGCTATCTTCTTGAGCAGGCTTTGGTGCGGCCTTTGGGGAATCCTCTGTTTTTCGAAAACGTTTTAGCCTGGAAGCCAGCAGCTTAGAAACATCTCTCACCTGACGAAGAGGCGTGGCCGAGGAACCGGTTTCTGACAATGTAGAAGAAGCGACGTTTTCTGCCATGGATTCCTTCAAATGGGAATCCGCTGACGGAGCAGACATCCCACACTCAAGAGCGGGGATTTTTGTTTGGCCAGCACTTCGGAAATTTGAGGAACCCTGTGCTTTCAAAATGTCTCTCAACTTGGGCGCCAGCCAATTTGAAACATCTCTCGCCGGACGTTGAGTCAGAATCGAAGGACGGTTTTCGCCAACCTTTAAATTTTGAGCATCGCGCAACCTGGAGACGAAACTATAAGGCAGATCAACGGCAGGTTGGTCCTCTAGACGCGAAGGACCATTTGCTGAGATTTTTGGTACTTCCTCGGATTTTTTCAAATTTCCGAACAAATGAGATACATCTCGGGCCAGACGATGAGTCGAGATCGAAGGATTATTTTCAGTTGGGTCTGATGACACATCTAACACCGCTCCTTCAGCTGCCAACGAAGGGCCATTTTCGGTATTCCCAACCTCTGCATGGAGTTCTGAGGACCTTTTCAAGGGAGAAATCAACTTTTCCTCACTCTCATGGCAAAGCCTGAGGTCTGAGGGTTTATCAAATTCTTGAAAATTCTTGGAGAGCGATAAATCATCTGCAGTGTCCTTTGGTGACGTTTCAGGCTCCTGATGGTCTTCCAAAAGCAAGCTATTGATAGTATGACCCAGATCATTTACAGCTCCCCCGGAATCCGTTCCAATCTCCATGGTTTCGTAGGAAACTTGTTGCTTTCTTTCATCCTCCTTCTCCTTAATTTCATCTTCGTTACTGAAGGCAAACTGTGGACCCTCGAAAGCCACACGCCTTGGAAAATCCTTGGGTAATATTTGAGGATCATAAAAATAGGGGGTATTCTCCTCTTCCACTTTCTCCTCATCCTCCTTTACGATGCCATCAATTTTCCTGTCGATTAGAAATTTGGGAGTATCCTCCTTCCCAACATTACTCCGCCCCTCAACTTGAGATTTCGGATGCTTTTCACCCAAAAAATATTGAAAATCCGAATGTCGTATAACATCCTCCGCCACATCTTCGGGTGTGTGGTGCTGATGACCCTCCTTTAGCTCTTCTTCTGTTATATCCGTCAGACAATTTAAGACACCCTGTATGAGGGAAAGATTTGAAATGGGTTTGGGTCTTAGAATTGCATTTCGCACACTTCGAAATGTTGCCATACAGGTTTGAGGTATTTGAATTTGAACCGATTTCTGTACTTTGACAATTTCAGAAGTCGCTGAAGCTTTGGGATTAAACACCTCTGATATTAATGTGTCTGGTAATTGATCATCTCTGAAGATAATAGGTTTCTGTTGGGTAACTGAGCGTTCCAGATCACCAGGTTTTCGGGGAGAATATTCTTGCTGTATTTTGGGCGCCATTGTGGAAAAGCTGGCTGTTGGCAGTTTCCGGGACTCATCCTTGGCAAAATCATCAGCATTGACTGTGTTGGCTTTATTGAAGTTAATGCCAGTGTCGTAAAAAGTTTGTGTGGGAATACTTCCCTTTTTAACGTTGGGCGCCAAAGTGGCACTTCCTTCCAGTATATGTGAAACATTTCGTACAAATCGTGCAATGTTTTGTAGATTTGGGTTTTTAGATTCCGCTGGCGTATTTTTGTTGATAATATTTTCTCGATGTTCATTCAGATCTGTGAAAGTATCCTCTTGCTGTACGTTGGGCGCCATTGTGGATAAACTGACTGTTGGCAATTTCTGGGACTCATCCTTAGCAAACTCATCAGCATTGGGTGTGTCGACATTATTAAAGCTAATTCCAGTATTTGGTGAAGATTGGTTGGGAATAACTTTCTTTTCAACGTTGGGCGCCACTGGGGCAACACCTTCCACTAAATGAGAAACATCTCGCCCAAATCGTTCAGGATTTTTTGCATTTGAATTTTTAGACTCCAATGGCGTATTCTTTTTGATAACATTTTCCCGGTGTTCATTCAGTTTTGTGGGGGTATCCTCCCGCTGTACGTTGGGCGCCATTATGGAGGTGCCGAATTTCAGAGGTTTCTGTGACTCACCATTCGTTAAACCTTCAGCATTGGGTGTGACGGCTTTATTGAATTCATTTTCGGTGTCAGATGAAATTTGGGTGGATATATCTTCCTTTTCAATGTTGGGCGCCACTGGGGCAACACCTGCCACTAAATGAGAGACATCTCGCCCGAATCGTTCAGGATTTTGAGAATTTGAATTTTTATACTCCAATGGCGTATTTTTGTTGGCATTATTTTCCCGATGTTCACCTAAATTTATAGGAGTATCCTCCCGCTGAACGTTGGGCGCCATTATGGAGGTGCTGAATTTCAGGGGTTTCTGTGACTCACCATTCGTTAAATCTACAGCACTGTGTGTACCGGTTTTGTTCGATTCATTGTCGTGGTCTGGGGATTTTTGGGTGTGAATCTCATCTTGTTTTACGTTGGGCGCCATTGTGCCTTTTTCTCTTAGAATATGAGAAATATCTCTCCCAACTCTCTCAAAATTTTGCACCCTATCTTTATTAGGCTCTATTGGCGTATTTTGGTTGATCAGAACTTCCTGTTGCCCGTTGGGCGCCATGGTGGCAATGCCTCCAAAAATTTGTAACACTTCCCTTGTCAGAATTGCATCAATTTCCACACTGGCCTGAGTACCGCCAGGAGATGCGTCTAACGTTGTAGGACTCCCTGAATCCCATGCCTTGCTGGGAAAATTCTCTGGACTTTTGTTGGGCCCCATTGAGGCACTGCTATCCAGTATGTGTGATACATCTCTGTTATTTCGTTGTTTATTTGGTGGCCCCGGTTCATCGAAGGTAGCATAATCCTCTTGCATAGGAAGAGCTATTATCTGATGTACGTTGGGCGCCATTGCTGTACTACTCTCCATTCCTGTTGTATCTCCTCCATTCTTCTCATATTCCAGCTTAGATTGAATGGTGCCAACAGGCTCCTCTTCCCTTGTCGGGTCTAATAAATCCATTGGTTTTACGTTGGGCGCCATTGTGCTGGTACTACCCACATCTCTGGTATAACGTTCCACATTTTGATAGTCTGTGGGACCTTCCGTTCCTGGTGCAAAGTAATCCTTATGTTCTGCAATTTTCCAGCCTTGAGATCCTATTATTTTCTGCTGCTGTGTTTCTCTGGCATTTGTGGTTCCCAAAATAACTAGAAATCCAAAAACAAAAAATTAATAAATTTTCGAAAAATCCATGTTCAATTACCTGCAGCTTGACTTACCCAACAATACTAGAAATCCATTCATATTGTGATTTTCGGCAACAAATTTACAAAAGACTGCAGTTCGCAGCCAGTAGGTCACAGGGTTTTATACCTGTGGACGCTTCAAAAAAAAATCCTCTCATATCCTTGTTGTTTCGAACTTGTTCGCTAGACTAGTTTGCCGGAGCTTCTTCATTTAATTGGCTGTTCCACAACCACCACCTCCACCGAATTTCAACTTTATTTTTGTATAACCAGTTCCGTACTGAGATTGCGTGTATTTATCTTCATCTGGATCAGTTGACCGGTTTCCGATGTTGATGAGCTTCTTACATAACACAGTTTTAATATCGAACAAATTAAATTGTTTTTTTAGGAAAAAAATGCATTGTTTTGGTTTCCAGTTCGTGAACACAATGGCCAATGACACGGAGAGGTGCGACTGGAAGTGTTTCGGACAAAACAATGTCAATGTCACACAACTGGATGGGGATAAGGAAGGGAAAATCTGTTGTTTTTTCCCTTTTTTGTGATGCGTCGGGACAAGTTTGTTTTTTTTTTAGCAAAACTGGAGTGATTCAAAGATGGTAGGAAGTTTTAGACTTCGAGGGAGGAATACGACGAAAAGGGGTATTCAAAGATGACTGAAGTGGAGTTTCCATTGGCAGTTAATGGGAAGTTCAATAAAACTTCCTTAAACTGCCTTAAATCGTTAATGTATGGTGGAGTGAAAACGACTGATTGATAATGACAAATATGGAACATCTAAAGAAGACCTAAACAGAGTATTTGTGGATAAATGTTGAGGATTGAACCCTTTAAAACCTATAAAAACGATTTTGGGCGCCATTTTGGGACATTTTTCCGTCCGCCGTAGGTTTATTGAGAACAAAATACTAATATGCTTTTATTAAGTTTATCTTTACGGTTTAATACAGTTGCAAGCATACTCGACCTGCTTACATAGGGTTAGAAACCCCTTCAGAAAAGCATGCCGAATTTCTCTTAAAAGTCTATTTTTTAGGAGAAAATCTTTCCAAAAATGTTTTGCTGAAGTTTATTTTTGAGGAGGACATTTTTTCTTGTAATTTTATAAGTTTGTATATGCTCCTAACTGCCACATACTTGAACAATCTTAATCTTTAATAGGTTTCTATAGGAAAGAAAAAAAACTTCAAAGATTTTCTAAGTTCTTTAAAAAGATTTGTTATATTTTAACAGAAAATTTCATAGAATATGTTAATGATGAAGCTTTCCTGACAACACCTTGTTTGAATTACGTTGGGCGCCATTTTGAGCGACTAAAACTCCTTTTGGGACGCAGAAAATACATACCGTTTCTGGTGTTGTTATTCTAATAATATATTCTGGGGCTATATGTTGGGCGCCATTTTATTTTTTTTAATAAAGCATTTGGGTATTGTTTTTTTTTTAATTTCGTGTCGTACCGGGTTTCTGAGTATCAAGAACAACACCCTTTTTAGTTTTGTAAAACCTGAAAACTTTCAAAAACAAATTTGTTTAAGTTTTATATATAATACCTATTGGAGGTGGACGTTGGGCGCCACTTGGAAGATTTTTTTGTTTAAGCATTTGAGCACCAAAATACTCATTCGCTTGGCAGTCTATGTGCACTGTACGGTTGGCGCCATTTTAGTATTTGCACCACATAGTGGTAAGGGTATTATGTCTTTGTGCATTTGTTTGTAACATGGAGAAGGAAACGAGATAGACCCATAGTTCCTTTTGATGATCAGCATAGAATCATATTTTGAGTCGATTTATGCTGTCCATGTATTTTTGTAAACAAAATGCAGGTCGCAGTTATCATTCGATTAAGATGAAATTTTGCATAAGTCATTTGTTTGACCCAAGGACGAACCCTAATGAAATTGGAGATAATCGGTAAAAATTTAGATATAGCTCCCATATATATATCTTCGTCCGATTTGCCTTTATATAGCTATAGCTCTCATATATATTGCTTAACCGATTTTTTATTTTTGTCCTCCGCAGCCGTAATATGCACTCTGTAACAACAATATTTGGGGAAATATATCAAATACAGCTCAGAAATAACTTTGCTAAATTTTATCCAGATCGGGGCAAATTTGGATATAGCTCCCATATATAACTTCATCCGATTTGCCTTTTATTGTGCACCAAACGTGTAATATTAGACCAAATGGCATGGAACTTGGCATTTACGACCGAATTTAGTCGTCAAATTTTGTGAAGATCGGTTCAGATATAGCTATAGTTCCCATATATATTGTTCATCCGATTTGTTATATTTGTTCCCCACAGCCGTAATATGCACTCTGTAACAACGATATTCAGGGACATATATCAAATACAGCTCAGAAATATCTATGCCAAATTTTATCGAGATCGGTTCAGATTTGGATATAGCTCCAATAATCCGATTTCAAGTTAATTGTGCCCCAAATGGGCAATACAAGCCCCAATTGAAAAGATACAATTTCTTCGGCAAATTAAGTGCTTTGAACTTAAATTATAATTATAATCATAGCTTGTATGATTTAATTATACCACAAAAACGTTTAATTGTTATGTAAAGCTCTACTAAATATGCAAAGTGGTGTAGGGTTTCATAAAGTCGGCCCCGCCCGACTTTAAGACTTTTTTACTGGTTTTATATGAGTATCGGGTGAAACATTAAAACATTTCAGCTTAAATCTTCAAAATGTTGTTCCCTGAGGTAATTCAGGAAAAAACACAGCTGGTTATAATATCTCAGGTAAGAACCACACAGTGCAAACTTTTTAAACAACCTTTAAAAAAATGTTCAATAGAAACGACTTTTCCTAAGTTTTTCTTGATTATCTAAGTATTTCGGTTTCAACCTTAATAATGTTGTACCCTGAGATTATTGAGCATCAAAAACTCATCAGATTTTAACAGCATGTTCAGTTATTTACAAACTTTGAAGTAATTCCAACATTTTTTCACAAAAACCCAAAAGACATTCGAAAAACATGTTTAAATGAAGTTATGAAAATCGTTAATTAAAGTTTTCCTATTAATATGTTTTAAAGCTATACGTTGGGCGCCATTTTGGTTCATCAAACATTCCGATCTCAACCTTAAAAGTATTGTACCGTGGATTTATTGAGAACAAAAAAGTAGTCTGGTATTAAAAAGATTTCTCCTCAGTTGACAGCCCACGTGATACAGAAACCAGTAAGCATACTCGCATAGTGTGCAACATTTGCAAACCCTGAAAATTTTCTGAAATCAGATAAAATTTCTGAAAAACGCTTAATTTTATTGAAAAAAAAAAAAATTATTAACTGATTTTTTTTCCTTTGATATTATAATAATGCTTTACGTTGAGCGCCATCCATCATTTCTCATTTCTTGTCACAACAGATATCTAAAATATTTATGAAATCCGAAATATGAAATTTATGACAAATTTAAACTTACTTGTCCAAAAGCTGGTGTCACCATTTTGAAAGGAGTGGGCATGGTGCGCTCCCAAAGAGGCCTACTTTTTGTTATTTCTTAAGAATATAATTTTTAGAGAAAGTTACAATTATTTCTTGAACACTATTACTATTTTCTTCGGGCACAACTTGAATGAAATAAAACTTTTTAGGCATGGAAAGCCATGAAGTAATATTTTCATAGAAGAATAACTGAGAGTGTCCTTTTGTTCTGGTCATACATTCTTTTGTATATGTTACGACCTCTTAACACATTTTTAAACATGTATTGAAATAATACGGCTAAAACCTGGTATTCTGATATTTTTCATAGTAAGGAGGCTACACCAGATTTCTAAATTTCTGTAGATTATATTTTCTTTACAGATTCCTCTTATATATCCCGATCCCTATATATCCTGTAGTTTGTAAAAAATCTATTTTTATTTTTTTATAAAATTTATTTATTTATTAAAAAATGCAACCAATTTTCTCTCTTAATCCGAATACAACAAGAATAAAAAAACTCAACGATTAACTCAAAAATCCTCTCTTCTCTCATTCATCCTCTCTCCATCTCAAATCAAATCACTATCCTTGCAGTGTTCCAACCAATGCATTAGACAGCGATCATCTTTGGTGGCGGTGAATTTCTCCTTGGGATGTTTGCAGTTATAGCCGTCCATGATGCATTGATTGGGGAATTCATGGATGCAAATGCCGTTGGTGGCACAAATGGGTTCCAGCTCAAATTTGGTGCACAACAAATCGCAGGGATCTATTTTGGAACGGAGCAGTGGATGGACGGCCTTACCCGTGGTGGTTGTGGTGGTGGTGGTGGTCGTGGTGCTTACTGGCGTTTTTGCTGTGGTCACCTTGGCTTCCAGGGCCATTGCAGTGGTGGAGGGAACTCCAGTGGTCATTGAATTCATTGCTGATGTCAATATCACAGGTGTATTAGTCACAACTTGCCTTTTCAAACGTTTATCGGCAGTGGTCATATTTTTGTTGGACTTCCGGGTGTCTGTGGTAATGGGTGGTGGTAGGGTTGTAATATGCGGTACGGTTACCTCATCTTTTATATGTGGATGACTTAGGACTTCGGAAATAACTGTTTCCTTGGCAAAGAATTCCTCTGAGGAGTTTTCTTCGAATGATTCCTCAGATGTATCTTCCTCCGATGACGAAGAATCTGGAAAATTACCTACATGATAAAAATCCGGATGCCAACCGTAGTCATGTTCGACGTAATTGTCATGTATTTCCCAGCCCTCACCGGGGGAGCGCTTTTCCATGTTGTGATCATCATCACCATGGTCCTTCTTGTCTCCGGAGTCGCCATGATCACCTGAGTCCTTGTGGCCATCATCATTGCCATGACCATCATCATGTCCTGAATCCTTATTATCATCTTCTACGGACCGCTTATGCCAATGGTGATCATCGTCCTTGTTATTCCAGCCATCGTTATCCTTGTTACCCCATTGGTGGCCATCATCATGGTTGTTCCACGAATCCTTGTGACCCCAGGTGCTATGATCATCCCAATCGGCAGACCTCTTCTTCATGTCATGATCATCTCCATGGTTATCCTTGTCACCGGAGTCGCCATGGTCACCTGAGTCCTTGTGGCCATCATCATTGCCATGACCATCATCATGTCCTGAATCCTTATCATCATCTCCTACCGACCGCTTATGCCAATGGTGATCATCGTCCTTGTTACTCCAGCCATCATTATCCTTGTTACCCCATTGGTGGCCACCATCATGGTTGTTCCAACTGTTGCTATGCCACGTGTCCTTGTGACCCCAGTTGCCATGGTCATCCCAATCGGCAGACCTCTTCTTCATGTCATGATCATCTCCATGGTTATCCTTGTCACCGGAGTCGCCATGGTCACCTGAGTCCTTGTGGCCATCATGATTGCCATGACCATCATCATGTCCGGAATCCTTATCATCATCTCCTAAGGACCGCTTATGCCAATGGTGATCAGCGTCCTTGTTATTCCAGCCATCGTTGTCCTTGTTACCCCATTGGTGGCCATCATCATGGTTGTTCCAATTGTTGCTATGCCACGTGTCCTTGTGACCCCAGTTGTTGTCCCAATCGGCTGATCTCTTCTTCATGTCATGATCATCTCCATGGTTATCCTTATCTCCAGAGTCGCCATGGTCACCTGAGTCCTTGTGGCCATCATCATTGCCATGACCATCATCATGTCCTGAATCCTTGTCATCATCTCCTACGGACCGCTTATGCCAATGGTGATCATCGTCCTTGCTATTCCAGCCATCATTATCCTTGTTACCCCATTGGTGGCCATCATCATGGTGGTTCCAATCGTTACTATTCCACGAGTCCTTGTGACCCCAGTTGCCATGATCATCCCAATCAGCAGATCTCTTCTTCATGTCATGATCATCTCCATGATTATCCTTGTCACCGGAGTCGCCATGGTCACCTGAGTCCTTGTGGCCATCATCATTACCATGACTATCGTCATGTCCTGTATCCTTGTCATCATCACCTACGGATCTCTTATGCCAATGGTGATCATCGCCTTTGTTATTCCAGCCATCGTTATCCTTGTTACCCCATTGGTGGCCATCATCATGGTTGTTCCAGTTATTGCTATGCCATGTATCCTTGTGACCCCAGTTGCTGTCCCAATCGGCTGATCTCTTCTTCATGTCATGATCATCTCCATTGTTATCCTTGTCACCGGAGTCGCCATGGTCACCTGAGTTCTTGTGGCCATCATCATTGCCATGACCATCATCATGTCCTGAATCCTTATCATCATCTCCAACGGACCGCTTATGCCAATGATGATCATCGTCCTTGTTATTCCAGCCATCATTATCCTTGTTACCCCATTGGTGGCCATCATCATGGTTGTTCCAACTGTTGCTATGCCACGTGTCCTTGTGACCCCAGTTGCCATGGTCATCCCAATCGGCAGACCTCTTCTTCATGTCATGATCATGTCCATGGTTATCCTTGTCCCCGGAGTCACCATTGTCACCTGAGTCCTTATGGCCATCATCATTGCCATGACTATCGTCATGTCCTGAATCCTTATCATCATCTCCTACGGACCTCTTATGCCAATGGTGATCATCGTCCTTGCTATTCCAGCCATCATTATCCTTGTTACCCCATTGGTGCCCATCATCATGGGTGTTCCAATTATTGCTATGCCATGTATCCTTGTGACCCCACTTGCTGTCCCAATCGGCTGATCTCTTCTTCATGTCATGATCATCTCCATGGTTATCCTTGTCTCCAGTGTCCCCATGGTCACCAGAGTCCTTGTGGCCATCATCATTGCCATGACCATCATCATGTCCTGAATCCTTGTCATCATCTCCTACGGACCGCTTATGCCAATGGTGATCATCGTCCTTGCTATTCCAGCCATCATTATCCTTGTTACCCCATTGGTGGCCATCATCATGGTGGTTCCAATCGTTACTATTCCACGAGTCCTTGTGACCCCAGTTGCCATGATCATCCCAATCGGCTGATCTCTTCTTCATGTCGTGATCATCTCCATGGTTATCCTTGTCTCCAGAGTCGCCATGGTCACCTGAGTCCTTGTGGCCATCATCATGTCCTGAATCCTTATCATCATCTCCTACGGACCGCGTATGCCAATGGTGATCATTGTCCTTGTTATTCCAGCCATCATTATCCTTGTTACCCCATTGGTGGCCATCATCCTTCTGATTCCAGTTATTGCTATGCCATGTATCCTTGTGACCCCAGTTGTTGTCCCAATCGGCTGATCTCTTCTTCATGTCATGATCATCTCCATGGTTATCCTTGTCTCCGGAGTCGCCATGGTCACCTGAGTCCTTGTGGCCATCACAATCGCCACCATGACCATCATCATGTCCTGAATCCTTATCATCATCTCCTACGGACCTCTTATGCCAATGGTGATCATCGTCCTTGTTATTCCAGCCATCATCATCCTTATTACCCCATTGGTGGCCATCGCCATGGTTGTTCCAATTGTTGTTGTGCGACGAACCCATGTGATCCCAATCGGCAGACCTCTTCTTCATGTCATGATCATCTCCATGGTTATCCTTGTCTCCGGAGTCGCCATGGTCACCTGAGTCCTTGTGGCCATCATCATGTCCAGAATCCTTATCATCATCTCCTACGGACCTCTTATGCCAATGGTGATCATCGTCCTTGTTATTCCAGCTATCATCATCCTTGTTACCCCATTGGTGACCATGGTTGTTCCAATTGTTGCTATGCCACGAATCCTTGTGACCCCAGTTGCCATGATCATTCCAATCGCTGGATCTCTTATGCATATCATGATTATCGCCTTTGTGATTCCAATTGACATTTTGTCCTGCATCCTTTCCATTATCATTTTTGTTATCCCAGTCATCATCGTCGCCCCAATGAACACCAGCCCAATGGTTGTCATCATCGACAGATCTTTGCTTGACCACATGATCTACAACCACTGTTGGTAAGGTTGGTGGGATAATGGATAGTCCTGGCTTGACAGTAACCTTGGCCGTTGGTTTTGTGGTGACCGGTAAGGGCAGTTTTGTTGGCATCACCACATCTACAACATTTGGCACTGGAGTTGGAACTGCCTGACCAACAACTTTGTTATCCTTGGTGACCTCCACCACAACTGCTGGCACTTCCACATTATCCTGCTTGCCAGCCAACACCTGGGTACTGACGGTGTGAGTGACGTTTAAAGGCACTGTTGCTGCCTGTATGGCCAGCAAACCTATGGAGACACAAGAAGAGGAGAAAATATGTAAAATTGAGTTCCTGCTTTTCAGGAACCAGCCACAACTTACCTGCCAAAAATATCACCAATATGTTCATGTTACTACTTCTCAGCTTGCAGTTGAACTGCTTGTATTCTCCACTTGTGTTCGGAAGTTTTTATATGATTTGGTTTTTTTCTTCTTCCTACTCTTGAAACCCCCAAACGAACAACTTTCTTTTTTCTTGCATCAGCTGCAGCCAGGAAAATTCTCCATTGAAGAAGAATTGAATTCTAATTTTATCCTTGGAGATTCAGATCACCAAAAATACAAACATCTTGACGTCAGATCTTGTTGGATATATTTTTCCATACTACCTCTTCCACCTTCTGTAGAAGCACCCAACCCATCCATCCCAGCAATTGAAACACATCACCAAGATCTTGTTTTATTTCTAAAAATAAAAATTTATTTGCCATGTTTGTTCGTTCGCTAATTGCTAAATGTATATTTACAATGTCAGTTTTTTTTTTTCATTTTCAGAAGGTGTAACATACATACCTACACCCACATACATACATGTGTATGTGTATGTGAGGTCATAAATTTGCTTGCTTTAATAAGTGCTTAATTTAATTAAATACAGTTTTTTATGGGGTTTGTTTGGTCACAGTTTGCTGCTTGAATGGTTAGTTCATTGCTAACGCCTAAAAGTATGCTTTGGCTTTTTGCCAACATAGCAATGGCTGGCAACGTTAGTTTACAAAGGCCAAATTGCAAATAAATTACATTCGTTGTTTATTAAATTAAGTGTTTATTAATTTAATAATTATTGTTTATCGTATATAAAATATTAATAATTTATTAAGGATATTTTATTTTTTATATATAATTATTTAAATACATATTTTTGATTATTTGTTTACCATTATTTTGATTCATTTCTTCGATTGTCCTTCTGTTAACGCAAATTTTTTTAGGATAGAGTAGTTTTTTGAGATTTTCAAATAAATAATTCGAAACCAAAATGAATATAAAAAAACCTCTATGAAGAGTGGAGTAGACACGCTGTCATTTTTAATGAAAAATTAAAAAATTAAATTAATTAAATTAAATTAATTAAATTAAAAAAATTAAATTAAAAAAATATTTAAAATCCACCAGATCCAACAAAATATATATATTCTTGATCATCGTAAAATTCTAGTTCGATTTTGGCGTGTCCGTTTGTCTGTTGTATTCACGCTATATTTCGAACGAATTGAAATAGAAAGCTAAAATTTTGCACTAGTGTTTTTTTTTTTGTCAGTACAGCCTAAGAAAGAAAATTGTCTGAGCAGGTCCACGTCTTCGTATAGCCCCCATATAACGGTACCTCCTGATATTCGGTATTTTGATGATTTTAGCGACATTATTCACAGGAATTGTTTCAAATTTGGCATTTGAAGTTCGAAATGGATACTACAGCCTAAGACAGAAAATTGTCCGAGCAGGTTCACGTCTTCGTATAGCTCCGATATAACGGTACATACCTCCTTATATTCGGTAGTTTAACGATTTTAGGTACAATACTCGCAGAAATTGTTTGAAATGTCGTATTTGAAGTTCGTAATGGATGCTATAGCCTGCGAGAGAAAATTGTCTATGCAGGTCCAGGCCTTCGTATAGCTCCGATATAACAGTACCTCCCTATATACGGTATTTTGGTGATTTTAGCTACATTATTTACCGTTTATTTCAAGTTTCGAATTTGAATATGGTAATGGCTTACAACAAACAATGCTTATGTAGGTCCACGTCGTATAGACCCCAATATAACAGCTATATTCGGTATTTTTAAGATTTTAACAGAATTTTTAACGGATTTTTTTTCGAAAATTTCGTTCGTTCCAAATAGTGGAGGGTATTCAAAGTTCGGCCCGCAGAACTTACTGCTTTTTATTTTTTTTTTTTTTTTGATTTTTGGACAAATTTGAGTTTTTGAGTCTTACCAAATTTGAGTTTTTTTTTTAGTGGTGCTCCACAAGAAAATATTACATTTTATTTTTTCATTTAATTTCAATATACCCTCCATCCGTCCGCCCGTCTGCCCCTCCGTCCGTCTGTGGAAATCACTCTAGCTTCCGAACGAAATGAAGTAGGTTGATAAAATTTTACTCAAATGTATATTATTTCTGCAGGACTTTAGGTATTGAAAATGGACTATGTATGCCATCGTTTGGTATAGCCCCCGTAGCGATATTCGGTATTTTGATGACTTACATCATTATTATTTTCCGGAATTATTTCAAATTCGATATTTACCAAATTCGTTCCAAATGTTGGAAGGTATTCAAAGTTCGTCCCTGCTTTTTTTCTTGTTTCTTTTATAATATTGAAAAATTTCCCCTTTTTATGATATTGAAAAATTACCTCATTCATCGTTCCATATCTTTTTTTAAATATTTGACCTACTCGGTATTCTCATTGTCTCCTATTGGAGATCATTTTCAATTGGTTTCATATTTTTGGTAATTTTCATCCAGATTTTTGTGACCAACATATTTATGCTTGGTGTCCCTTTTCAATACAATCTCATAGAGTTGTTCTAATTTCCCCCTGTTTCGGAACTATTGCTAAATTCCCTCCCCACAATCGGTTCTAGCTACCGGCGTGGATACAAAGATCCACTTGTCAAAAAAACTGCAAACTCTCCATCCATCATTTCCTCCAAGCTGATCGCACATTTTCGTCTGCTACACCTACACCTAACCGGAGTTATTGCACACTATGTATGTATCACAATAACAATTTGTCAGGACCCTTACAAAAAACTTGAATCGGTAGAAGGCACTCTTATATATAGGGGGCTATACAAAAAAAGTGGACGTGCTTTGAACATTTTTGGCGAGTAGTTAATTAACTCACTAAGAACACGAAATGTCAAATTAAACCTGAATTTATTTGGGAATTGGGACTGAAAATTTTAATCTCAAAAATTAGGAGATATCGGTATGGGGGGGGGGTCTATTTCTAAACGTTGATTGATTCAATGCGAAACCGATATTTTCAATACCAAAAATCAGATATAAATTTGGCTGAATAGACGTAGAATCTTATGTCGATCAAAAATATACATACTTCATTTATTCATATAGTAAGGCGAAGCCATGGTAGAAATACCAGGTAGCAACATAGGCGAAAATTACAACGAAGCAACTTTTCTGGAAACTTGATATGTAAAAATTGTAAGAAAGGCGAATTCAATTGAGGCAAATTGTTTTGCACCAATCAG
Source organism: Musca domestica (assembly GCF_030504385.1). Classification (NCBI taxonomy): domain Eukaryota; kingdom Metazoa; phylum Arthropoda; class Insecta; order Diptera; family Muscidae; genus Musca; species Musca domestica. The sequence goes on along the minus strand of NW_026712390.1, from coordinate 3,249,888 downwards.
AACATTTTATTTTGAAACACTGAATAATTTTGTTTTGGTTCATTGAAATTTAAAAAATTAAATTTTGCAAGAAAAAATTAGATTCGTTGTGATTTGTAATGTTTGATACAGACTCAGATTTTAGCGAACTGGGAAAGAAGAAAAATCTATTAGAACAGATTCCATAGGAAGTTCAAGAATTCTAAGTAAGACAAGAAACAAAGAAGTCGTCCTTTGATCGTGGATTTCTGAACATTAAAGATTCCTTCAACAAATCAAACCCTTGATTATTAAAAAACATTTCCGGGCCTATTAAAGATCATTTCCCTGGATTTTGAAGAACATTTCCGCATCTCAATTCGTAAAATTTAAAGGATATCCTCGAATCTCAAGTTGTGGCTTTAGAAAAACTCCGGGTCAAAAATAACAGTTTTTAAAAATACTTCCGGATCTCAATTCGTGGTTTTTAAAGAACTTCTCCAGGGTATATATTGGATCTGTTATGATTTACTTTTTCCCTCAACATTATCAATAAAGGACCATACCGAATATTACAATGGTTCTTCTCAAATTGATTTGCATGAGGGTAATGAATATATTTTTGCCTTTTAAATTAATAAAAATATTGAACAATGAAAAGAATCCTTTGGAAGGATTTATTTTTTAAGGCAATTTTAATTTTGAAGGATTCAGAAGAAATCTTATAATGATGAATATTAGGAAATAGACATCTACATAAACTATATTTCTTCTAACTGCCTCTAGATATTAATAAATGGAATGATTGGGGTTGTTTTTATGTACGTGACTTCTGATTGCACTCTTGAATGCATTTATACAAATATTAACTTAAGGAAGGTATTGGACTTAGCTTGTCCTCCAATTTACGTTCGTTTACAAACAATACAACACCTCACATTTTTTGGATTTTTTTTCCAAATTTTTCAATTTTAATAGGGCGAATTCGAATTACAACTACTTGTTTGACATATCAAGTTGACTACAGCTGGCCTGAAAGCGTTACCTTATAATTCTGCCATGCGGAAAAGCCTTACAAAAAATATATTTCATTATGTAATGCCTTCAATCTCAACCATATGAATTAATTAGATAAGAACATTTTGAGCTTCAACCGAAAAGCATTATTCAAATAGGATAGCATTCGTAAAGTTAAGTTAAATTGTTTCAACTACACTGCATATATAATATGCTTATGTTGGAGGGTATAAAAAGTAACACGGTACTCTGGATGGATGTTAAAGCCCATTTTTTATACCTACCAACCTAGAGATAATACAAAATCGTATTTTAAAGCTTTATATATATTTTGGATTTCAATAGGTTGACAAACATATATAGCTATATTGATTTAGTATTTTATGCTGATCAAAAGCGGAAACGCAATAATAGATATAATTTACCCTCATCTTATGGTGAAGAGTATAATCATTTAGAGTGAAAACGTTAAAAGAAAAATTTTTATGGAAAAGTGAATTTTTATGTCTTTTATCTTCTTTTGGGGATTTTTCTTGGGTCATTATTACACCATCTTCGAGAATTTTTTTTTTATCAAAATTCATAAAAATAATAATTTGCAACCAAAAAATATTCCAATTGTTTAGTTTTTTTTTCTATTTGAAATTATTATTTATATATTTTCTTCATTTATTTTACAAAAATAATGACTACATTAACAATTAGATTAATTTTAAAATACATATTTATAGTTTACAGATGCATTTAACAATATGTTTGCCTTAATGTTTGTTGTGGGTTTATTTTATTCTTTTGGTTTAAACCAATTTTGTTTATAAACTAATGTTAAAAAAAAACTTGTTTACAAAAGCAAGAGGAAAATAAACAGCTCAAAATTTTGTTACAAACAAAAAAAAATATAGGAAGGAAGAATGAAAACTTATTAACATTTAACAAACATCTAAAAAGGAAAAATTTTGGAAAAATTGATTTTTCTAAAAAAGAGACTTTTTACAAAAACAAAATAATTATATTATAAAAACTTTTTGATTTTTTTTAAACTATACTAAAATTTTGTTGTTCTTTAAGGTTATATTAGAGAGATTATGGATTACATGCCATTGTGTTTGTTTTGTATATAATTATATAATTTAACTTAAATTACTAATTTTTATTTTTGTTTGTATAATTATTAAGTGAGTGAGTTATTATTTTAATAGTTGTGTATAGAAGGGGTTTTGGGGGGTTTGTTAACTAAACTTACAATCTATTGAAAAATCATAAAATTTATTTGACATTTTCTTATATTTTTCTTTGTTTTATTAATTTGTATAATTACATTTTATTTTTTGTTCTTTTTAAAAAAATAATATTAATAAAAATTAATTTCTTTTTAAATATAATTGGCCTTGATTGTGTTGTAGATATTATTTTTTATTATTGTTATTGTTGTTTATGGCTTTCACTTCCAATAGTTGGGGACATTTCTCCACAATATTCAAAAGTATGGTATCGATGTAGTGTTTAAGGCGGGTGTTTTCTTCCTCTTTTTCTTGGAAGGCTTGTTGTAACTATAAAAAATATAAAAATTAAAAAAATCAATAAATTAGTAAAATCAATAACAATAAAATACAAATAAAAAACATTTATTAAAATCAACTACCACCCAAAAAAATTTGAGAAAAAAATCTCTCCACCTTTCCCTTAATTTTTTTTAATTTTTAAAATTAACATTCCAGGTTAGTTATTTCAACACAAAATAATGGAAAAATGTTTGTTTTATGGTTTTCAATGAAAAAAATGTATTTTTTGATGAATTTGTATTCGTTTGTTTCAAAATATTACCTGACTTAAGGATGCTAATGTGGCTGAATCCACAGAATCCTGGAATTGTTTGATTTTTGTTTTGTGTAAATCATAAAAAAGAAGAGAAAGAAAAAAAACACAAAATAATGAAAGTTTGATATGATAAAAACAACAACAACAAATCAAGATTTTTTAAACATTTTTTTGTTTGTAAGTAAAGGGGGGGCATCTTGCAAACAAAGGACAAAACAATGTGATTTGAGTTATTTAATAAAAAAAATGGAATGGAGGTTAGATAAAATAATTGAAATCATGCAAATGAAATGAAATTAATAGGGGGAAGTGATTCAAAATGATTTGGTTTGAATTCGGATGTTGGAATGAGCAGCAAACTTAAGGGCCTAAGGACTTCCTTTAAAAAAATATTTTCCATAAAAAGACACTCTTTGAAGTAATTCTATAGAAAAAAGTCTCATCCTGAGGTAAGTTTTTCTATAGAAAAATATCTCCTCGGTGGCCTGAGGTAAGAAAAAAGTCCCCTCAGTGGTCGCAGGTCATTTTTTCTAGAGATGTCTCCTCAGGACCAGAGGAATTCACCTGAGGTCCTGGCCTGAGGAATTTTTTCTATAATAAAACCACCTCAGTAATTTTTTCTATAAAAAATACGCCCACTAATTTTTCCTATAGAAAAAAATTAACTCAGTCATTTTTTCTATAGAAAAAACTCAACTCAGTCATTTTTTCTATAGAAAAAACTCAACTCAGTTATTTTTTCTATAGAAAAAAACACACCTCAGTAATTATTTCTATAGAAAAATCTCACCTCAGTAATATTTTCCATAGAAAAACCTCACCTCAGTATTTTTTTATATAGAAAAACCTCACCTCACAAAAAAATCACATCAGTAACTTTTTCTATAGAAAAAAAACATCTGTGGCCTGATGTAATTTTTCTATAAAAAACTGACTTCAATAATTTTTTCTATAGAAAAAACTCACCTCAATAATGTTTTGTAGAAATTTTTTGTAAAAATAAATTTTAAGATAATTTTGTAATATAGAAAAAAGTCCGCAAGTGGCCTGAGGTAATTTTTTCACATAGAAATCTCACCAATGGCCTGAGGAATTTTTTCATGTCGAAAAGGTCGGAGGTCTGAAGGGACTGAGGAAATAATTTTGATTACAATATTTTTCAGAGGCTTGATTGGAAAATAATTTTAATAGTCAACTACCCCAAGCTACAATGGGTCTTATGAGACATTCATTTTAAATTTTTAGTGCCTATTTTCAGGAGCTATGTGATTTATGACCCAGAATAAACCACATTAAACTAAACCAAAAACTGTCAACTCAGACGTTTCTGAAACAACAGACCGCATTTCTATTAAAAGGGGTTTCAAGGAAGCAGGGAATTTTTCAAGAGTATTTTTAAGAACAATCAAAAGTGGAACTTATTTATATTATTTTCAAGAGTTCCATGGAAAAATAATCCTGCGCATCAATAACCTCCAATGGGACAAATTAGGCATTCATGAAAGGGAACGACCCAAGCTTTATTAGGACAAGGACAGGTACTCTGACGTTTCAGAAACAACAGTAGAGCTTCTTTAATTTATTTCCACTATGGATATGATTATTTTTCCGGGGTTATCAGAATGTTAATAAATAAATATAAGCTACAGAATTAAAAATATATATTTCCCTAGGGCCTAGGGTAGGTTGTGAATTTGGTTTAGATATTATTCTGGGGCTCGATGGGAAAATAATTTATATCATAAACTAATGGGTCACATATTACATTCATGATGGAGGAGAGCCAAGTTCTACTAGGCCAAGAAGCTTCTGAATCAAAAGTAGAGCTTTAGGGTTTGTGAAGACGTTTTTAGTTCCTATCAAATTGTAAGATTCTTAAAAATAAATTTACGATTAGATTGTGGCTCTTTGTAAGAATATTCTTCGGGGGGCTATCATATTTTGGATTAAATAATAATTTTGTTCAAGGTTACTTTATTTTACGACTATCAGATCGTGAATTAGCTTAAAAGTTTTTTTTTCGGAATTATGGAATCTTTTCAGAATATATTTCTAGGGGGATTTTGTTTCGGATATTTTTAAAGGTTATTTTTCAGAAGCTTTGGGATTTTTATATAGTCTACAAGGGCCCATCCGGTTATGGATTTTATTTTGAATGGGAAATATGAACATTAGACACCCATGAACGATGTCCCTTCTGATTTACTTTAGAATTGTTTCCCCGGTTACGACTTTTTTTTGGAATATTTTTCTGATAAGTACAAATTCAATAATTTTCCAGGGGCGGTAGGAATTTTTTAGGAATAGGGAACATTTTTCGAGTCTATTTTAGTGTGAATAATTTTACAGGAGTTATTCATGTGCATATCAAGGACATTCTTCTATTCTAATATCTAAGACAGACATACTAATTTCAGGAGCTATGCAATTTTTTCCAGAACGTTTTGGACTTTTCAAGAAGATTTTTTAAGGGCATCAGATTTGCTCAGAATAATTTTCTAACTCTATCAGATCTTGAATTTACTTAAGAATAATGCCCCAAAGCTATGTGATTTTTTGAGAATATTTTTGGGCCCATTAGGTTATGGATTTTGTTAAAATATTTTTCCCCGAAGCGTTGGTATCTTTTAAGAATATTTTGCTAGGGTTTGTCTGGATTTTGTTTAGAATATGTGCATATTATTAAAGAAATTACTCGTGGGTATATCAAACATATTATATTCTAAAATTTGAATCAGATTTACTATTTTCAGATGCTAAGCAATGGTTTTTTTTTAAGTAACTTTTTGTAGGGTTCATAATACTGTGAATTCTGTTTATAATATTATTTAATGACTATCTGAAGAGCTTATTCAAAACAAAAAAATACCCATGGCTACATGAAGAGGATATTATATTTTTATGTTTGGAATAGATAGACGAACCATTTTTGGGGACGGAGGGGATTTTTTATGTGAGAAAAATTATCCATCGCCATATCAAGAGGGCGTATTATTTAAATGTTTGGGGCAAAAGAAAAACAGACCCATTTTGGGGAGCTATCGGTTTCTTACAATTTTTGAGTGCCTAACAGAATGTGGAAGTCTTAGAATATGTGTTAGTGACCTTCTAAATATGAATATTTTTGGAAAAAATATTAATGACCAAGTCGAAAGGTTTTCTATTTTCATATAAGGTACCAACTAAATTCATTTTATATTCTGTTTCAAAATTTCTTCTAGGTTCTATCAGGCTAAGATTTCGTTTAGAAGGGTCAATTTTTAGAAAAAAATATTTATGGATACATTCAAGAGGATATATTAGATTTTAATATTTGGGCCAGAAAGGCAAACAATTTCCTGAGATAAGGTATTTTTTATAAGATTTAAGGCCTATCAAAATGTGGAGTTTATTTCGAATATTTAATAAGTGACTATCTAAATTTGAGTTTTTTTTTTTTTGGAACAGATATTCATGAGGAAATCAAAGGATATTCTATTCTAGTATATGGGACCAAATAAATATCCTTTATATTCTATTTGAAAATTATTCAGAATTTTTTCTAGGGTCTATTAAGTTATGTATGCAGTTCAGAATATTTTTCAGTGACTGTCTGGAGTGGTTACTTAAAACATTTTTTTCATGGCTATATAAAGAGGATATTATATTTTAGCATTTGGGACAGAATGACCGACAATTTTTGGTGAGCTATGGGATTTTTACAATTTTCGAGGCTCTATAAATTTGGATTTTATTTAGAATATTTTTTCAATATCCATCTAAATATGAATATTTGTTGAAAATATTATTCATGCCTACATCAGAGGCAAAGTATAGTCTAATATTTGGGTTATTCTATTCTAGCATTTGGGATCAATTGCAATTGCTACTTTACAAGCGTTAGATAAAGCTTAAAGAGGCTTAAAAAGCTTTGTTTTATTGTCATAAATTTTGCAAAATAAAATGTGGCGGGCATTGCTTGAAGAGTGCGGCGAAAATTTTTCACAAATGATAGCGGGATGTGATGTGTTCATATCTTAGGGGCAAGTTATGGATATTTTCGGCCCAGCTTACCTGTGCTTGTGACATTTCTTCGAGTTCTTGAGCCAAACTATTTAATGTGCCATTCAATAGATGGCGACCCTCTTCAACGCCTCGTGTTAAGACAGCAGCCTGTAGTTCTTCGTTTTGTTCTTCCAAACCTAAAAGAGAAAGAAAACAGAATTTAGTAAATTTCTTGGAATTCTAAGAAAGCTACACTTTACCCTTATTCCTTTGTCTCATCTCTTCCAACTCTTGATGCAACTCCTCCAGTCTTATGGCCTCGGGTGATGTTGTGGGCATTGCCGGGCCCGTTTCGGCCCTCAAGCGTTCCAATTCTTTGCTCAATTCCAACATCAATTCCTCGGATGTTTTCTTTTCCTCTTCATATTTACGCTCCTTTTGCAGAGCCTCATCCAAGTCTTGCTGTAGCCCGGCAATACGATCTCGGGCCAATTCCAATTTCTCCTCGGTACGATGTAAATCACTGGCTTGTTTATCGCAGAGAACACGCAAACGTTGATTCTCTTCACGCAAAGCATTCGCTTCGATTTCAATTGTTTTGATTTTTATTTGACAATTTTCATTTTGCAAAGAGGCTTCACGTTCGGCACGGGCCAATAGTTCTCGATTGCGTTTTTGTTCCTCCGCCAGGCGTTCCTCGGCACGTAGTTCGGTCTGTAAGGGAGAAAAAAAGGAAATTAATAAGGATTTTAGATGGTAGTCAGAGATGGGACTTACTTCTCTAAGCTGCTCTTCGAGCATATCATATCGGGCCTGCAGCACAGCATATTCGGTTCTTGTGCGTGTGGTACGATCTTCTGCTATGACTTGAGTATCGGCCAGATCAGTGACTTGCTGTTGCAAGATTTGCAGCTGTAAAGATAACAAGAGGAAATGATGTTAGAAAAGTTGATAATTTCAGAAATTATAAAATATCAACTAAAAATAGAAGGGAATTTTTTCACCCGAAGGAAAATAAAATGGATATTCCGAACTTTTCGAAGAAAATTTTTTTGTCTTCCAAGAAAATTTTAAAATTTTCTTTTTAAAAAAAAACCTTGAAATATTTCCCAATGGTGGAATTTTGCATTGAAAATTCCAAATTTTTATTCCAAAATATTAAAATTCAGTACTCTTTGGGAAAATTACTCCATTGATAAAAAATTTCCATCAGAGGGAAATTTTTGTTTTCCGTGGAAATTTTAGAATATTGATTTCAAAATTTTTGTTTTCCATAAAAAATTTCAAAATGTTGATTTCCAAATCTTTTATTAGTTGATAATAGAGATATTCTGATCATTTTGGGAAATGTCCCCAATGAGAAAAATTTTCCTCGAAGGGAATTTTTTGTTTTCCAAGGAAATTTAAAAATTTTAATTTCAAAATACATACGTTGTTCATCATATTAAAATTCTGGACTTTTCAGAAAAATTTTCCAGGCGAGAAAAAATTTCCACCGAAGGGAATTTTTAGTTTTCCATAGAAAATTTTCAAAATTTTGATTCGGAAAAAATTCCCTTGTGAGAAAAAATATTCCTCGAAGGGAAATTTTTGTATTCCATGGAAATTTGAAAATTTTAATTTCAAAATACGTTTGTGGTCCTTGATATTAATAATCTTGACTTTTTGGAATAATTTCCCATTATCAAAATTTCAAAATTTTTATTTCAAAATACGTTCGTGGTCCATGATATTGATAATCTGGAGATTTTGGAAAAATTTCCCTATTGAGAATAAATTTCCCTCGAAGGGAAATTTTAGTTTTCCATAGAAATTTTAAAATTTTAATTTCAAAATACGTTCGTGGTCCATGATATCAATATTCTAGACTTTCCCAAAGAATTTCCCTTATGAGAACAAATTTCCCTCGAAAGAAAATTTTAGTTTTCCATGGAAATTTGAAAATTTTAATAGCAAAATACGTTCGTTGTGCTGATATAAATTTTTTTGGTCTTTTCGGAAAAATTTCCCCATTTAGAAAAAATTTCCCTCAAAGGGAAATTTTAGTTTTCCATGGAAATTTGAAAATTTTAATTTCAAAATACTTCAACATTCCATGATGTTAATATTTTTGACTTCTTGGAAAAAATTTCCGCGCGAGAAAAATTTCCATACAATTTCAAAATTTTTAAAATTTTATTATTAAAAAGATAGTATGGCCCGAATATAACGATTTTAGAATTTTTTAGTTTTCCATTAAAATTTTGATTTTTTTTTCGGACAAACAAATTTTTCTTTCGAGGGAAATTTTTTTTCAATGGTTATTTCAAAAAAAAAAGAAAAAAAAAAAAATCAAACACTCCTTTAGCATAAATTTCAAAATTCAATTCCTGTTTCGATATAACAAAAATATTTTTTTTCTAAATTATTTAATTTGTTATTGATGTTCTTTGTTTATTGTTGGTGGGTTTTCAATACTAACACAATCATTTTTCAAAACCAAAATATCTTTGAGCACATCATCCACAACACTGTCGGCCAACGTCGCCATGGGGCTTTTCAGAAACATTTGTTTAAAGTATCCGCGCGCGAATTCACACTCACACACACACCCTTAGACTTCGGAGTACTCCGTTTCTTGAACTTGGCTTTTCTTGGCTGATGGCCCACAACAGCCTCAGTTAGACACTTCTCACACGCTCGCTCGCTCGCTTACTATTCTGCTATTCAATGTTTTCGTATTGAAAATATGACGGACATTGTTTTCGTCGTTATTGCAGCAGCTTTATCAGTTGAATTGAAAAACATTGCGCGGTTTCGAGATATTCAGTCTGGTTGAATGTGTTTTTCCATGAAAAATTTTTTAAAAAAAGTGAAAAACTGAAATTTATCTACGACGTTTCGTAGATTTCCTTTAAAAATGTTTTAGTTACTGGGACGAAGTTTGACGGCGACTAAAACTGTTAGATGATGATGAGACAGCTATTGCCACCGAAGTGTGATGTGGCAGTCAAGTGTTAGAGCTGCTGGCAGCTTATTTTCAAATGCTAGCGAAGGCGTTAATTGCCTGTATTTTGCATCTCTTCCTACTAATAATGTTTGTTATTTTTTTATAGTTTTTTTTTTTTTTTTTTGAAATAAACAAAAACACAACAAATGTTTCACTTTGCGGTTCATAAATTGAATTAATCACAGTTTAGTGTTTACTTTGCTGGTTCAGCTCATTGACTTTGCCATGCTTGTGAGGAGGGTTGGCTGGCTAACTGTCGCACAACTTACTCTCTTTTTTGTGAGTGTTCTCTTTGAGAGTGGTGATAAGGAAACTTTTGTAGAGGCAAAACAGGGTGAAACACCGAAGACCTACTAAAGATCTTCTGTAAATAGAGGAGACTTTTGAGTCCCTATATAGAAAATCTATAAAATGAATTTAAAGATTTTGTTGCATACCCAAAAAGGCTCGTATTTCAGGAGGAGGCTTTTCGTATAGAAAAAATATCTTCAGTCGGTTTTTTTTTAAATTCGTAGAGAAAAAAACCTAGAAAAAGTGGATTCACACCATATTTTTAGGGAGTTACTCCAAAAGTGGAAACTATTTTTTCGAATAAAAACATTTCCTCAGGAACTAAGACAAGTTTTTCGTAGAGAAAAAACATTTTCTTAGGCACCATGGAGACTTTTTTGGTCTCCTAGGCACTGAAAAAGAAAACATTTTTTTGGGGTGTTACCCAAAAAAGGCTCGTATTTCAGGAGGAGGCTTTTCGTATAGAAAAAATATCTTTAGTCGGGGTTTTTTTTGTAAAAAAATTTTCGTAGAGAAAAAACCTAGAGAAAGTAGATCTCACAACATATTTTTAGGGAGTTACTCCAAAAGACTAGTAAATTTCCTCAAAAGCTGAGGAAAGAATTTTTTCGAATAAAAAACACTTTCTCAGGAACTAAGGCAAGTTTTTCGTAGAGAAAAACATTTTCTTAGGCATCATGGCGGCTTTTTGGTCTCCTAGGCACTAAAAAAGAAAACAATTTCTCAGGAGCGGACTTCCAGAGAATGGATTTGCAAGTATATTATACCCTCCACCATAGTATAGAGGGTATATTTAATTTGTCATTCCGTTTGTAATACCTCGAAATATACATTTTAGAAAATTGTCTGAGAAGGTCCACATCTTCGTACAGCCCCCTTATAATGGCACCTCCCCATATTCGGTTTTTGGATGATTTTAGCGATTCTATTCACCGGAAATGTTTCAAATTTGGTATTTAAAAATCGCAATGGATGCTACAGCCTATGACAGAAAATTGTGTGTGCAGGTCCACGTCTTAGTATAGCCCCCATATAACGGCAGCTCCGATATTCGGTATTTTCATGATTTTAGCGACATTATTCACCGGAATTCTTTTAAATTTTGTATTTGAAGTTCGTAATGGATACCACAACCTATGACAGAAAATTGTATGTGCAGGTCCACGGTTTGGTATAGCCCCCATATAACGGTAACTCCCGATATTCGGCTTTTGGATGATTTTAGATACATTATTCACCGAATTGGTTTCAAATTTAGTATTTGAAGTCCGTAATGGATGCTACAGCCTGTGACAGAAAATTGTCCGTGCAGGTCCACGTTTTAGTATAGCCCCCATACAACGGCACCTCCCGTTATTCGGCATTTTGATGATTTTAGCGACATTATTTACTGGATTTTTTTTTTAAATTTGGTATTTGAAGTCCGTAATGGATGCTACAGCCTATGAGAGAAAATTGTCTGTGCAGATCCACGCCTTCGTATAGTCCCCATATAACGGCACCTTCCGATATTCGGTATTTTGATGATTCTAGCTACATTATTCAACGGAATCGTTTCAAATTTGGTATTTGAAGTTCGTAATGGATATTACAAACTATGGCAGAAAAGTTTTTGTGCAGGATCACGTTTTCGTATAGCCTCCATATAAGGGTAACTTCCCATTTTCGGTATTTTGATAATTTAAGCGAAATTATTCACTGGAATTGTTTCAAATTTGGTATTTGAAGTTCGTAATGGATACTATAGCCTATGACAGAAAATTGTCTGTGCAGGTCCACGCCTTCGTATAGCCCCCATATAAGGGTACCTCACGATATTCGGTATTTTGGCGGTTTAAGGGACATTATTCACTGGAATTGTTTTAAATTTGGTATTTGAAGTTCCTAATGGACACTACAGCCTATGACAGAAAATTGTCTGTGCAGGTCCACGTCTTCGTACAGCCCCCATATAACGGCACCTCCTGGTATTCGGTATTTTGATGATTCTAGCTACATTATTCACCGGAAATGTTTCAAATTAGGTATTTGAAGTTCGTAATGGATACCACAACCTATGACAGAAAATTGTTTGTGCAGGCCCACGGTTTGGTATAGCCCTCATATAACGGAACCTCCCTATATTCGGTATTTGGAAAACTTTAACGACATTATTCACCGGAATTGTTTCAAATTTGGTATTTAAAGTTCGTAATGGATATTACAGCCTATGACAGAAAATTGTCGGTGAAGGTCCACGTCTTCGTGTAGCCCCCATATAACGGCACCTCAGATATTCGGTATTTTGATGATTCTAGCTACATTAGTCAACGGAATCGTTTCAAATTTGGTATTTGAAGTTCGTAATGGATACTACAACCTATGACAGAAAATTGTCTGTGCAGGTCCACGTTTTGGTATAGTCCTCCATGGTACCACCCTATATTCGGTATTTTGATGATTTTAGGAACATTATTCACCGGAATTGCTTCAAATTTGGTATTTGAAGTTCATAATGAACACTACAGCCTATGACAGAAAATTGTCTGTGCAAGTCCACGATTTGGTATAACCCCCATATAACAGTACCTCCGGATATTCGGTATTTTGATGATTTTTGTGACATTATTCACCGGAATTGTTTCAAATTTGGTATTTGATGTTCGTAATGGATACTAGAGCCTACGACATAAAATGGTCTGTGCAGGTCCACGTCTTCGTATAGACCCCATATAAAGGTACCTCCCGAAATTCGGTATTTTGGATGATTTTAGCGACATTATGTACTCGAATTGTTTTAAATTTGGTATTTGAAGTCCGTAATGAATACTACAGCCTAAGACAGAAAATTGTCTATGTAGGTTTACATCTTCGTATAGCCCCCATATAACGGCACCTACCGATATTCGGTATTTTTATGATTTAAGCGACATTATTCACCGGAATTGTTTTAAATTTGGTATTTAAAGATCGTAATGGATGCTTCAGCCTATGACAGAAAATTGTCGGTGAATGTCCACGTCTTCATATGGCCCCCTATAATGGTACCTCCCGATATTCGGTATTTTGATGATTTTAGCAACATTATTCACCAGAATTATTTCAAATTTGGTATTTGAAGTTCGTAATGGATACTACAGCCTATGACAGAAAATTGTCTGTACAGATCCACGTTTTCGTATGAGGTACCATATACTGGTAACTCCCCATATTCGGTATTTTGGCGATTTAAGCGACATTATTAACCGGAATTGTTTCAAAATTTGGTACTTGAAGTTCGTAATGGATATTACAGCCTATGACGGAAAATTGTCTGTGCTGGTCCACGTCTTCGTATAGCTCCCATATAACAATACCCCCCTATATTCGTCATTTTGATGATTTTAGCGACATTATTCACCGGAATCGTTCCAAATTTGGTATGTGAAGTTCGTAATGGATACTAGAGCCTACGACAAAAAATTGTCTATGTAGGTCGTATAGATCTTAATATAACGTCTACATTCGTTATTTTTAAGATTTTAGCAGAATTTTTAACGGATTTTATTTTATTTTATTTTATTTATTTTTTTTTTTTATTTTTGAAAATTCGTTCCAATTGGTGGAGGCTATTCAAAGTTCGGCCCGGACGAACTTACAGGTTTTTTACTTGTTTTATTTTCTAAGGTTCTCTCAGGTGTTTTCTCATCTCTCTTTCTCCCACACCCTGTATTGAAATCAAAAGAGATCCCCCAAATGAAGCCCCATAAAAGCTGTGAGCTGTTCGTTCATACTTCATGTTAAACATGAAATCATTCATACTTTGTGGCTGCTTGGCTGAGTGACTCTTCAAGAACAACACAAAGAATTCTAGTGTTTGTATGTGGGTGCATTTGAATGCAGCCATTGTAGGTGTGATATGGAAAAAGTTGCGGATTGCGAAAAGGGGGAACGGGAACTTGATAAATACATTATGGTATGGCTCATTGAGTAGCAGAACAATTTATCTTGAAACGATGAATGAATGGCAAGCAATTGCAACTCGAAAAAAAAACAAATATTAAAGAAGAAAGAAAAACAAAAGGCTTCAACCAACTATAAAATAGTGACAGAGAAAAACATAAAACAAAAACAACAGTGTGTGAAATTTTTCATATGGAAAACGAGAGGAAGAGATAAAAAAAAATATGAACAGAAAAAAAATGATTGCAACATCGTTGAAATATTAATGTTGTGGTTGAATGGAGAAAGGGGGTAAAAGTGAAAAAACAAAACTGTGACAAGAAAAGTTTAAAAAAAAAAACTTGTCATTTAATGGCAGACACATTTGTTGGAAAGAAGATAAGTGAAAATGAAAAAAAAAAAAAAATAAATAAGCAAACAATTCAAGGAAGTGGAATTTTAACAAAAAGACGTGAGGACAAATGTTTTAAATGGTTGGTGGGTGGAAAGGATGCAAATGTAGTATTTTGGGATAGAGGAAAAATATTTTATTGAAATTTAAAAATTTTTTATTTAAAAAAATTAATTTTTACACAAAATTTTACAAAATGAATTATTTTAATAATAAGTAGGCAATTTTCAGTGTTGTTACATTGAAATCTTGGTTGTAACACAAATTTCCCTCCAAGGGAAATTTTTATTTGTGAGGGAATTTTTTTTTAATATGTCAAATTGCCACTGGGAACAATATAAATCAATTTTGGGGGTTTTTAGAAAATTTCCCTTTTGGGAAATTTTTAGGGAAATTTTTGTTAATACCTAAAATAAGTTTTAGAAACTTCCCAAAATCAATTCCAATCAATGCCTTATTGAAATTTCGGTCGTAACACAAATTTCCCTTCAGGGGAAATTTTTATATACGATGGGACATTTTTTTCATCTTATTCCAAAATTTTATTTGTAAAGGAAATTATGTAAAATTGCCGCTGGGAACCATATGAATCAATTTTGGGGGTTTTTAAAAATTTCCCTTTTGGGAAATTTTTAGGGAAATTTTAGTAAACACCGAAATTAACTTTTAGAACCGTTTCTAGATCAATTGCAAGTAATATCATGTGGAAATATTGGTCGTAACACAAATTTATGATGGGATTTTTTAACTTATGCCAACATTTAATTTGTAAAGGAAATTATGTCAAATTGCTACTGGGAACCAGCTAAATAAATTTTGGGGATTTTTAGGAAATCTCCCTTTTGGGAAATTTTTGGGGATTTTTTTTTAAACCAAGAATCAGTTTTAGAACATTCCCTAGATCAATTCCCAATAAGACCATGATGAAATTTTGGTCGTAACACAAATTTCCCTTCGAGGGAAATTTTTATATGTGATGGGATATTTTTTAAACTTAGGCAAAAACTTTATTTATGAAGGAGATTATGTAAAATTGCTATTGGGAACCATATAAATAATTTTTACGGGTTTTTCAAAAATTTCCCTTTTGAGAAATTTTTAGGGAAATTTTTGATAACACCAAGAATGAGTTTTAGAAATTTTCCCAGATCAATTCTCAGTGACACAATGATGAAATGTTGGTCATAACACAAATTTCCCTTCGAGGGAAACTTTTATATGTGAAGAAATTTTTGCTACTGGGAACCCGATAAATAAAAGTTGGGGATTTTTAGAAATTTCCCTTTTGGGAAATTTACAAAAAAAAAAAAAAAACAAAATAAAATCCGTTAAAAATCCTGTTAAAGTCTTAAAAATACAGAATGTAGCCGTTATATTATGGTCTATACGACGACGTGGACCTGCATAGGCATTGTTTGTCATAGGCCATTACAATATTCAAATGCAAAACATTAAAAAATAATCGGAGAATAATGTAGTTAAAATCATCAAAATACCGAAAACAGGGAGGTACCATTATGGGGGCTATACGAAGACGTGGACCTGCACAGACAATTTTTTGTCATAGGCTGAAGTATCCATTACGAACTTCAAATACCAAATTTGAAACAATTCCGTTGAATAATATCGGTAAAATCATCAAAATATTGAATATGGGGAGGTGCCGTTATGGGGGGGCTATACCAAAACGTGCACCTACATGACCCATCTTCAATACCAAAAGTCCTGCATACATAATATACGCTTGAGTAAGATTTTATCAACCTACTTCGTTTCGTACGGAAGCTAGAGTGATTTCCACAGACTGAAAGGCGGGCGGACGAACGGGCAGACGTACGGACACCACTTAATCGACATCGAATTTCATGCTGATCAAGAATATACTTTGTGGACTCTAAAATCTATATTTCGAAGTGTTACAAACGGAATGAGAAACTTAATACCCTCCATACTATGGTGGGGGGTATAAAAGGGGGCAGCCCTTCCACCTCAGTCAAATATTTTCCTATTGGTATAAAATCCACTTCAGTCGAATTTTTTCCTATACGGAAAAATTCCTCCTCAGTCGAATTTTTTCCTATTCGGAAAAAATCCACCTCAGTCGAATATTTTCCTATTCGGAAAAAATCCACCTCAGTCGAATATTTCCCTATTCGGAAAAAATCCACCTCAGTCAAATATTTTCCTATTCGGAAAAAATCCACCTCATTCGATTTTTTTTCCTATTCGAAAAAAAGCCACCTCAGTCACATATTTCATATTTTAGCCATATTTTTTTTACTTTTTTAGTTGCCGCACTCCTTCCCCTATCCTATTATTTTCACACCATAAACACAATTTTGATCTGAGAGGGTATCACCACGGGTTCAAAGAGTTCAAGCCAACTTCCAGCAGCGCAACAGTAAACAAAGAAAACGTGATCATTTCAGTTTTCCTTCAACCCAGTCTTTGGGAGCTGAGCCAAGTAAAATTATGAACAAAATATGAAGTTTTAGTATTCTTGTTGTTGCTTTTCTTGTTTTTGTTTTATTTGGTTTTTTCACATACAATTTCAAAAATTTCCCACAAAAGCAAAACGCGTTTTTACCACAAATTACTCAAAAAAGCGACGGTTAGAAATAAAAACCGAAAACAGCGGCACAGGACGTTTAGTTTGGAACACGACGATTTGGTAATGTCACCGTCGTTTAGCGGGAACTTTGTATAACAGCAACAACAATATTTAGGCCACAACGAAACGAAAACCGTAACCAAAACAATGGAGCGCACAAATGACGGAAGCAATAATTATTTATTTATTTTTATTTTCTTTTGCTTGAATGAAAGCAAAAGACAAAAAATATAGACGAAGAAAAAAAAACAAAAGACAAGACAAGAAAAAAACTTGATGCGCGATATCTGTGCCGGGATTGATGGTGTCGTCGTCGTCATCAACACACCACGTTGTACGATGGCCAAGAACTAAAATGAAATTCATACTCTCGACAACCAAGCAATTCTTTCTTTTTTTTTCAGATCCACTCGCCACCAGAGATAGTTTCAACATTTCGTATACAGCTAGCTAGTTCTCTAAATGGCCAGCTAGAACACCCAAAGACAGATAGAATGGCGAAATTCTCAAAACGCTATTTTTTTCAAGTCAAAAAGACATTTATTTTGGCCAAAAGGAAAACAAAATTCCCAAAAAAAACTCAGCCACACAACCCCAGCCAACTCAAACATCGACCGGCCAACAACAACACAAATAAAACAAAGAAATATACACAAAAATGTCTTAATTTATCATTTAACCAAACATTGCTCCCATAGAAAGAGAGCGAGAGAGGCAGAGCAATAAACAAAACAAAACATAAACATTTAAAAAATTATTTAAAAATTTAGCACTTCCAACATGTTGGCACTCGACCATACAAGTGCCATCCAACCTCAACTGATATAAACAAAAAGATACAAAATATATTTATTTTTTTTTTTTCTGGGGAGAGTTTAGATTTTGATTGAGCGCCACCACAATGTTTGGCTAGTTGTGGCCAAAGTTTTCTTCTGGCCAGATTGTTATGCTTTGTTGTTGTTGTTTGTGGTTTGATACTCTCTGGCCCATATGAAGCCAATCTAAAAATGGCCAATGAACCAACAAGAAGAATGCTAAAATAGTTTTACATGCCAGACAGACAATTTGGCAATAAACACAACGGTATTTAAATATAAATAAAAAATATTGAAAAAAAAAAACAAAGGAGAAGAAAATAATTTCTGTCAAAGGGAAATTTTTTAGTTATGAAATATTGAAAAGACATTTTTTGTTGAGAACATTAGCCAATTTTTTTTTGATTTGTTTTTTAATAAAAAAATACCTTTTTCCGATTTTAATATTTTCCATCATTTCATCATCATCATTTCATTTCAAATTAAATCTTCAATATAGAAAATTGTCCGAGGCAACAAACTTATCAATGTCCCAAGTCTACAATAAATTCCCTTTGGGAACATTTTAAGGTTAATTTAAAACCTAAGAAGCAGAAAAAATTAGCCTCTTAACCCATTACAAGGTAATGTAAAAATACTATATGTAGAAGATATTCAATACTGTTTTTTTT
>NW_026712390.1:3198922-3226422 GCF_030504385.1 Musca domestica | reverse complement strand
AATATTAATGAGTATTTGGTTGAATTATGGTTTCTTAGCAATCAGGGGTCAATTTATCCCACAACACCTCATTTTAGGGGAGTGGTCTCAAAGGAGAAAACGCTCTTCATCGAATTCCACGATATGTCTTCAATCACAAGAAATCTGCAGAACTAATATATATGGCTAAAAAATCTATTTAAATGTGTAAATGAATGAAATAGCTTTTTGGTCAAATTTCGTAATTTTGGGAGCTGAGGGCAAGTTCACTCACCAGATCTCATTTTAGAAAGGTAGTGTCAAAGGAAATAATGTTCTTTATTAAATTTTACTATAAGTCACTTAACACTAAACACCTGTAGATCCAGCATATATCAATAAAATACCAACATCAATCCAGGGTTTCGATTTTTTTTACGAACATTTTTGGGCATTTTTAAAGTTCTGTCAAATTTTTTAAACAATACATGAAATTAGAGGTTTGGCGTCAATAGGAAAAATATTCGTTGTCAAATTTCACTATAGGCCAACGAACATAAAAAATCGGAAGATCCAACACATTTTAATTAAATATCAATACTAATTGAGGATTTGAGTAAGAAATGTTGTTACGAGCATTTATGGGCATTTTTTATTTGTACCAAAAATTTAGGCAGATCTTAACTTTAGAGGTTAGGTGTCAATGAGAAGAATATTCTATCCCAAATTTCGATAGGGGTCACCGAACATCAAAAATCGGTATATTCAACATTTATCAGTAACATAATAACAACAATATGAGGGTTGCAATGTAAACTTTTTTATGTTTATTTTTTGGGTATTTTCATTTTTGCGCCAAAATCGCCCCAAATAAGTGAAATTAGGGGTTAGGTGTCAAAGGAAAAAATATTCTGGATCAAATTTCACTAGGGGTCACCGGCAACCAAAAATCGGTATATCCAACATATATCAGTGAAATACTACCAATAATATGAGGGTTTCAATATAAATATTTTTAAGTTTATTTTTTGGGTATTTTCAATGTTGTGCCAAAATCTCCCCAAATAAGTGAAATTAGGTTTAGGTGTAAAAGGAAAAAATATTCTGCATCAAATTTCACTATGGGTCACCGGCAATCAAAGTTCGGTAGATCCAACATATATCAGTGAAATACTACCAACAATATGAGGGTTTAATATAAATATATATTTAAATGTTTATTTTTGGGTCTTTTCCATTTTTGTACCAAAATCTCCTCCAATAAAGAAATTAGGGGTTAGGTGTCAATGGGAAAAATATTCTACATCAAATTTCACTACAGGTTACCGAACACCAAAAATCCACCAAAATCCCTACTAAAATGGAGTATTACGCTAAAAATTGGAAAAATTCCAAAGACGATTTTTTAAATTACACTATTTCAACAATTAAATTTAAAAAAATTCTAAATATGGTTAAATTAATATTGAACCATAATTTTAATTTTTCCTCAATAAACCAAAGACATCTTTAAAAAAATTTCGAAAATTCCCCTTATTTCCCATCAAATTCTAACTTTCATTGCCATCACAAACTAAGACCCCCAAAAAATGGGGCTAATCTTATTAGCCTAACATAAATACAACTTAAGTTTGTTTTCTTTTCATTTTAATTCTTCTTTCTCTTTCATTTTCCTTTTTTTTCTTTGAAATGGCTGATTGGTTTTCCATTTCCCATTAGATTTTCAAATTGTTTTTGTATTTTTTTTTATTAAGTCAATGTTATTGGCATATTGTGCTGATCTCATTCATAGTTTAACATTCAAAGAAAAAAAAAAACAAAATATCATTCTTAATTTTTTTCGATTTTCATTTTCAACTTATTCGCCTTCTCCTTTTCGATTTCTATATTAGCTGCCATAAACATGACTTTCCCATGTTTACATTACACAAAATGTTGTTGATTTTATTTCAAAATTTCTTGGCAATTGATTTTAGTTCATTTTAAAATCTTTGTTTATTTAGAAATTTTCATAATGCAAAATCGAGGTAAGAAGAAGAAGCATTTTTTTTCAAAATTTCGGTTTTCATATATTCTCTATGTACCTTGGCACAAATTGTTTGATAATAAAGTCACCCTCTTTTTAGGTGATGCTAAAAGTTTTTACACCCGCCCGCTTGTTATGATGAGCAATAAAGTGTTTTGTTTTTTTTTTAATTTTTCGCTTGCTCAATTAAGCAGAAAAATAGCTTAATGTGTTCAAAAACATGAGGCAAACATGTGGCATAAACAAAATTTAATTATTATTGACTATAAAAAAAAACTGAGAAAAAAAATATTACAAAAATTCAACATTTTTTGGTGATGACACAGTGGAGGAGAACAGTTAGTAAATTTAAATACAAAATTCAGAAATAAAAACTTCTTTGTCTAAAATGTGATCGAAAGAGACCCATAGTTAAATTTAATGAATAACATTTTCCCCATTGATACCAAAACCCTAAAGTGAAGTTCTAATGGAGAATTTAAGGTAATTTACAAGAATCTTAGAACTTAACAACTGTTGGAAAATACTTTCTTTTTTAATATATATACCATATTCACAACGAGTTTTAATTGAAAAATTTTATATCTACGAATTTCTTTCGTTCGGAGACCAATAGTAAAATTCGGTAAAGAACATTTGTCTCTTTGACATCAAACTCTTAAACTCAAGTATAACGGAATTAGGAGGCCCTAATTCATATAATTTTTTTAAAAAATATTATATATAGGGTTTTCTTTCCGTCGGTGACTTATAGTGAAATTTCTCCAATTGACCCTATCCTCAATATTTGGAGTAGAACTGGACAAATTGGCTAAATTTAGATATTGTTCGAGGTATTATCGAAGGTTTACCTTAAAAAGTGCAATCTTTTGAACAAAAATATTTACAGAGTGAGAACTTGGTTTTCAGGACATTTCAAGACTTAATTGTGGACTTCTTTAAATATTTTTCTGAGGACATTTGAGGGGATTTTTTCAAATAATATTTTTAACGATTTTTCAAGGATCATTAGGTCCAAAATTGTGGATTTTTTTTTAAGAAATTTCTAAGGACCATAGGCGTGGATTTTTTAAAAAATTTCCTAAGGACCATAAGCGTAAATTTTTCAAGGATCATTAAATCTAAAATTGCAGATTTTTCAATAAATTTTCTAAGGACCATAAGCGTTGATTTTTTAAGGATCATTAAATCTAAAATTGCAGATTTTTCAATAAATTTTCTAAGGACCATAAGCGTTGATTTTTTAAGGATCATTAGATCTAAAATTTTAGATTTTTCAAAGAAAATTGTCAGGGGTCATTAGGTCCAAAATTGTGGATTTTTTTAAAGAAATTACTAAGGACCATAGGCGAGGATTTTTCAAAGAATTTTCTAAGGACCAGAAGCCTGGAGTTTTCAAAGAATTTTCTAAGGACCAGAAGCGTGGAGTTTTCAATGAATTTTCTAAGGACCAGAAGCGTGGAGTTTTCAAAGAATTTTCTAAGGACCAGAAGCGTGGAGTTTTCAAAGAATTTTCTAAGGACCAGAAGCGTGGAGTTTTCAAAGAATTTTCTAAGGACAGAAGCGTGGAGTTTTTAAAGAATTTTCTAAGCACCATAGTTGTAGATTTTTTAAAGATTTTTTTAAGGATCATCAGGTTCAAAATAGTTAATTTTTCAAATAATTTTTCAAGGATCATTATATCCAAAATTGTTTATTTTTCAAAGAATGATTTCAAGGATCATTAGATCCAAAATTGGGAATTTTTCTAAGAATCCTTCCAAGGTCCATTAGATCCAAAATTGGGTATTTTTCAAAGAATCCTTTTAAGGATCATTAGATCCAAATTTGGGAACAGTTTTAGGATTTTTAAGAAGTTTTTGAAGGAAGGATTTTCATTAAGGATTTTTAAATATTTTTTCCAGAAAGGAATGGTTTGTGAATTTTTTTAGGGGTTTTTAGGGGCTTCTGAGCTACATTTTTTTTAATTTCAAGGCTATATGAGTTAAAATTTTCTTACGAATTTTTTGAAGGATTATCTGAGCAAAAAAATATAAAATTTTTAAGATTTTAGTTTTAAAGAATATTAGGACCACTATCGGGAATTATTTGCTAGTTTTCGCAAGGGCCATGGACAAGTATTTTTATAATTTTTTGTTTTCAAAGACCAGTTAGGCCAAATTCTAGGTACCGATTCGGTAGTTTTTTGTAAATTTTCTTAAAAACAATCAACAAATATTCTTTATTTTGTTTTCAAGGATCATTAAGTCCAAAATTCATGGACCAATCTTTTCATATACAGGAACTTTTTTAAGCTTTTTTCAAGGATCGTTGACACCATAAATGTGGGCTGTGAAAGAATAATATTTTTAAAGGAACACTAAGGCTATAAATGTGGATTTTGACAAGAATTGTGGCCAAGGATAATTTATGATATTTTAATGGACTTTATGGTCCGGAGATGTTCTAAATAGTTCTTGAATGAGTTTATTTTAAGACATTCTTCTTGAATTTTTTAATTTTTTTTTTAACATTAAATTCTTAGTTCTTCATTTTCAAGGATCGTATTAGCTAAAATATTTGTATTTTTAGAGGGAGTCACCTTAACAAAAACCGTTTTCTTTTAAAGAACTTTTCGAAAGTGGAGTTTTAAGATTTCTTTTTCAAGAATCTTTTGACCAAAAATTTTTATAAAATTTTTTTCAAGGACCATTAGGCCACCATTACGAAGTTTTTGAGATTTTTTAGGGACCATTTGAACCATATGAAAGGATTTTAAAAATATTTTTTAATAACCCTTAATTTAAAAATCGTAAAATTTTCGAGAATATTCTTAAGGATCATCTGAGCACCAAACCCTGACACTTTGAAATTTTTTGTTAAAGGATCTTGATATTTTGAAAAAAAAATTTAACAACAACACACAGATGTTTTTAGCTGCCATATGAATAGCAATAGTGGATTTTTTTAATATTTCTAAATCTTTAATTTTTTTATTATTTTCTCAAATTTTTCTAATATTTCTTTTAGTGATATTTAGTTACTTTGTGTCCCTAAACGTTCATGTCTAGTCAGAATAAAATCGATAACACCATTAAAGTGAAAACAAAAAATACAAAAACTTCCCTTCCTGTCTCATCGCCTTGACACAATTGACAAGCCGATGGCAGGCGGCTGAGCACGACGAGCGAGGCCATTCAAACAAGTAATGAAGAAAATTTCCGTTTGTTGGCGATAAAATGCAGAAGAAATCATAATAATTTTCTAGAATTTTTTTTTGAAATTTAGAAACAAAATACGACAATTCACATAATGTAATATGTTATAGTAGAAGTGTGTTGTTTTTTTCTGCTTTCAAACTTTATTACAAACACATGTGCATGGAGAGCATGGGAATCTAAACAAACTGACTAGTTGGCTGGCTGCCTGCCTGCCGGACACCCATTTCGTTTGCGTGAGAAAATCGATAAAAATAATTTTTCATATACTATTTGTTATAAACAAATTGTGGGTTACTGCTTGCCGAGGTGGGGGATTTGGATAACAACGGAAGTTGGCGATAATTTTCAATACTCACATCATGCTCATCCTCTTCCTCCTCGGGTGTACTATGCATGGCGATTAAGAATTTTTCAAAATTTTCAGATTGATTTTCAATATTTATTTTTATTTTTTTTTTCCACAAACAACAACAAGAAACCACACACGCTCTGGCCAAATATCAGCGTATTACTACTACCAGCCACAGTAACAAAAACTAAAAGTCGAATAAACCCCGTCATAACATTTTATATGAATCGTAGATTTTTTTCTGAGGTTATTTTCCATTCATTCAGTTCGTTCGTTCATTTCGTTGTCTGTCAATTCATAATGAACTGTTTTTTTTTTGTTCCGCAGGAGTGGGAGGAAAAAAGTGGGGTTTCCCTCAATTTTCTGCTTTGTTTAACTATTCCTGTCTCAAATGGAATTAACTAATTTTGTGGTGGCTACAGGCACTGTGGAAAGTAGACAGCGAACTAAATGGAAAATATTCCAACTCGGTCCCCAGCAAAGTAAAAACCGAAAAACAACAACAAAAACAAAACAAGTAAATAATATTCAATTTATTGACATTTTTATGGCAGTGGCGTCATGACGCCTAATATTTGCCACTTAACATGTAGATTGGTTGGAACGGAATCTCATGCCCACCCGGCAAGTGGGTAAAATTGATGGCATTTCCAAATTAATTAAGTAAATTGGAATTTTCCCAATATTAGAATATTAAGAAGATTTTTTTTCTCAAGGACGTAGATGTTTTGGAGATTTTTTTCAAGGGCCACTCTTATTGTCCTTGAAAACATTCCCTGATTTTCTAATGATATATTAAGAAATGTTTTCAAATGCAATGAAAGATCTTTTGCAAGGACCGTCTGAGCAATAAACTTGGACTTTCAAAGAAAATGTTAAGGATGGAGTTTTCTTAAGGATTTTTAAAGGATAATCTGTGTTGCAAACGTTGACATTTCATAGAATTTTTTTAAAGGATAATCTGACTATAAAACTTGGATTTTTATAAGCAGCGTCTAAGCTACAAACTTACCTTAAAAATTAAGGATAATAAGAGCTTTTTTAAGGATTTTTCAAATAGCATCTGAGCTATACACGGATAATTTTAAAGGTTTTCGAAGGATAATCAGAGTTACATATGCTGATTTTTTAAATAATTTTTGGAAGATAATCTAAGCTATAAACCTGGATTTTTAAATAATGTTTTTGAGGTCCATCTGAGCAATGAACGAGGATTTTTTAAAGAACTTTTTTGAGGGACAAAGGATATTCCGAGCTATAAACGCGAATTTTTGTGTGAATAATCAGAGCGGCAAACATGGATTTTTTAAAGAATTTCTTTAAAGGATAATCTGAGCTATAAACATGGATTTTTTAAAGAATTTCTTTAAAGGATAATCTGAGCTATAAACATGGATTTTTTAAAGAATTTCTTTAAAGGATAATCTGAGCTATAAACATGGATTTTTTAAAGAATTTCTTTAAAGGATAATCAGAGCTATAAACGTGGATTTTTGTTAGTATTTTTTGACGAATAATCTGACCTGAAAACATGGATTTACAAAAAAAAAAAATATTTAGAGGATAATCTAAGTTGCAAACATGGATTTTTTTTAAATATTTAGAGGATAATTTGGATTTTAAAAGGATTCTTTTGTAGGATATGGCCTACAAAAGTGGATTTCTAAAGGATTCCTTTGTAGGATATCACCTACAAACGTGGATTATTAAAGGATTCCTTTGTAGGATATAGCGTGGATTTTTAGAGGATTCCTTAGTAGGAAATTGTATGGTTTTTTAAAGGATTCCTTTGTAGGATATTGAGTGGATTTTTAATGGATTCCTTTGAAATCGCTATGATTTCTTTGTAAGATATGACATACAAACATGAATTTTTTAAAAAAATTCCTTTGTAGGAAATAGCGTGGATTTTTAAAGGATTCCTTTGTAGGATATGACCTTCAAATGTGAATTTTCAAAAGGATTCCTTTGTAGGATATGGCCTACA
Organism: Musca domestica; assembly: GCF_030504385.1. Taxonomy (NCBI): domain Eukaryota; kingdom Metazoa; phylum Arthropoda; class Insecta; order Diptera; family Muscidae; genus Musca; species Musca domestica. Next base: position 3,218,902 of record NW_026712390.1, on the reverse strand, counting down.
AATATGATTTTTTTAAGGATTCCTTTGTAGGATACAGCCTATAGACGGATGTTTTTAAAGGATTTATTTGTAGGATAAGACCTACAATCGTAGATTTATAAAGGATTCCTTTGTAGGGTATGGCCTACAAACATGGATTTTTTTAAAGGACTGTTTTGGAGGATAATCTAAGATACAAATTAGAATTTTTAATAGACTTCTTCGAAGTCTATATGAGCAACAAACTTGAAATTTTTAAACATTTCTTTTTTAAGGTCCATCCATGGTTTCTTTTATAGATATCTGAGGGATCAACCCAGAAATAATCATAGATTTTTTAAGATTTTCTCAAGGACTATCTGGTATATCTTGAAGATTTTTTTCCAAGGACTAAGGGAGGTTTTTTAAGCAATATTTTTTAAAAATATTTTGCGAGGAAAAAACGTGGACTACTTGATTTTCTTAAGAGCTAATAAAAGTATAAAGACTTTTTCCCAAGGACCAAAGAGAATATTTCTCAAGGACCAAACGTGGATTTTTCAAGAATTGTTTTAAAACACAAAAGTGTTTTTTTGCTTGTCTTTCTCAAGGACTGAATGCGGATTAGTTAAGATTATTCTCAAGGATCAAATGTATATTTTAAAATAAATATTTTCTTCAGGACCAAACGTGGTCTTGCATTGTGTTACAGATTTTCTCAATGACCAAAGTCACTTGTTAAGGATAAGACGCGGAGTTTTGAAATCGTTTTTCTCAAACACGCAACGTAGATTTTTCTTTATAGATTGTTGTCAAGGTCTAAACGTGAATTTTTAAAGATTTCACTGAAGGGTTAAATGTAGATTTTTTAATTTTTTGTCAGGGGCCAAACGTGGATTTTTACAGATTTTTGTGAAAAACCAAAAAAAGACTATTCTCATCACCAAACGTTGATTTTTACAAATTTTTCTATAGGTTCAAATGTAGATTTTAGCAGGACCAAACATGGTCTTTTAGAAAATATTTTCATGGAGCAGACGAGGATTTCTCACAGAATAATTTTTGGACCAAACGTGGATTTTCAAAAGTTTATTCTTCAAGGACCAAAGGTTTTTTTTAAAGATTATTATTCAACGATCAAATGATAGTTTTTAAAGATTTTTCTTCAAGGATGAAACGTGGATTTTTAAAGATTATTCTTCAAGGACGAAATGTGGACTTTTCAAAAAAAATTTTAAAGGTCTAAAAGTGGATTTTTTGCAGATTTTTCTCAAGGACCAAATGTGGATAATTAAAGATTTTTCTCAAGGATCAAATTAATACTTTCAATAAGATTTTCTTAAGGATCAAAAACTGGATTTTTTATGGAAATCTGTTCATGGTCCCAATAGTCTTTGTAAACTGAAATTTTTAGGTATAGGATATTTTTAATAATCTAAAAAATCTAGTGCATTTTCACAAGGATTTTTTGAGTTTTTTGATAAATCCAGAGCCTTAAAAACTTTTCAAGCATCAAAGTGTTTACAAAACTTAGAGTTTTCAAGGACTCCAAGAATCAAAATTTGAGCTTTTTTAAGAATTCTTTCAAGCACCAAAGAAATCAATGAGCACACTGAGATTTTTTCGAAATATTGGCGAACGAAAGAGTCCTCAAAAACTAGATTTTTCAAGCTCATAGGTTTGAAGAATCAAAAATGAAAATGTTTATTTTTCGGGAATATTTTTCAAGAATTAATAGTTTGTTTAGATTTTTTTTTTTGCAATGATGAAACTAACCAAGATTCCTAAAAACGTGGATTTCCTCAAGATTTTTTTAAAACCCAAGTGTCAACAAAATCTGCAGTTTTTAATGGATAATTTTTCAAGGACTAAAGAGTACAAAAAACATATAATTTTTCAGGACATTTTTAGGAACCCAAGAATTAAAATTTAAAATTTTCTCGGATATTCTCTCAATAATCCAAGAGTCTACAAAATTTTTAATGATATTTTTCAAGATGGGGAGTTTTAAAAAATATTTTCTCAGGGATATTTTTTAAATCATGGATTTTCAATGATATTTTTCAAGATGTGGATTTTTCAAGGTAACTTATTTTAAGACAACAATTTTAAAGGATATTTTATTCGGATGGGGATATTCCAAGTATTCCATGAAAGAATTGAATTTTCAAGGATATTTTTTAAAGAGAAGGGAATTTTAAGGATATTTTTGTAGTAAATGGATATTTCAAGGATCTTTAAGTATATAGTTGCAAGACAGGGAATTTTTAAGGATGCTTTTTCAAAACGGTTAATTTTTAAGGATTTATTTCAAGATGTTGACTTTTTAGAAATATTTTATTTTTTAATTTTTTTCAAAACGCGGATTTTTAAGGACATTTTTCTAAGACGTGGATTTTTCTAGCATATTTTTTCAATTTATTTTTAAGAAATTTTAAGACGTAGAGCTATCAAGGATATTTTTTAAGATGTGGATTTTTAAGAATTTTTTCAGGAATGAATTTTTCAAGCATATTTTTTTAAGAGGCGGATTTTCAAGAATTTTTGTCGAGACGTGAATTTTTTAAGGATATCTTTTCAAGAATAAATTTTTAAGGATATTTTTTAAGAAGTGGATTTTAAAGGATATTTTTTAAGAGGTAGATTATCAAGGATATTTTTTAAAATGTGGATATTTTTTTAAAATAAGTGGATTTTCAAGGATATCTTTTTTGTTGAGTTTCTACGATATTTTTCAAAAGGTGGATTTTCAATAATTTTTTAAAGACTTCTAACTATTAAAGATTCCTTAAGCGACTTTTATTTCAAATAATTTTCCAACTTTTAATTTCTATTAAAAAATTAAAACTTCAATAAGGATGTCCTTAAAATCTATTGAATAATAATGCTTACTTGCTCATTGAGATTTTCGCACACCTCCAGACTTAGACCATTCATTTTGTTGTGATGATTGTTGTTGTTGTTATTTTCCGATTTCTCTTCGTAATCACAAATCAATTTATTTTTAAAATTCTTTAGATTTTCCAATTTAAAACCGTTGGTATTGGTGTTGTTGGTTTTGTTGTTACTTTTGTTGGTTAAACTTTCTAAATTAATTAATTTATTGTTGTTGTTATTGTTATTATTGTATTCGGCGTCCACCAATTTATTATCGATGAAAATCAATGAATTCGGTCCCGAATTCGATGGCACAATATCTTCAAAATCCGCCGGATTTAAACTCAAAAATGTCTCTTGATCGATCAGAATGGGCTGTTTGCCATAATCCGTTTCGTAGCCACTGCAGCCCAGCGAATAGGCCGAATTGGTCATAGACTGGGATGAGTAGGGGCTGTATTGCTGGTGGGGGTTGTTGTGATTGTGGGGTGCATTAAAGTTGAGATTTAAATCCTCGAGACTCTCCGTGGACTGTTTGTGGGGCGAGGACTTGTCACCGAAGGTCAGGATATTATTGTTAAGCGATGATTTTTGTGATTTATTGATGGCTGTTGTTGCTGTTGGTCCGACAAACTCAAACTGGCCGGCCCACATATCATAGGCCAAATCAATGCTATCTGGTTGGCTGGCGGGTTGACTTGATGACATGATTTGTTGTGGAGAGTTGTTTGTGAGTATTTTTTTTTTGGTGGTTGTGGTGTAGGTTGTTTTAGTTTTGTAGATAGGACTTTGTAGGATTATTTCTTTTGTAAGGCACTAATTTTCGTATTTTTAAGGAAGACTTTTTTATGATTTTTTGGTATTTGTCTTTGTGTGGCTTATCAAAGTTTGCAGAAGTTTTACATGATTCAATTTTTTGTTGGAGAAAAAATTGTTCAGATATCTGTATAGGAAATTTTGATTAAATAAATATATCACTTTTGTTCTGAAAATTCGCAGATAAATTGTCATATGTGGCGAGGTTTTTGTGGTGGTTTGTTGAATATTTAAATACTTTCAATTATATATTCTATTTATTTTTATAATTACGTCTTTATCACTTAATTTTTATTTCATTTATTCTTTTAATTATTTAAATATTTATCGCCATTCAAAATATAAGATTTTTTTGCAATATCGTAAATTTTTAAAGGTGGCAAGTATGTAGTTTATCTCTTCAACATCTTTTTTTAATGTATTTTTTACAATTTCATCATATTTTTCCAAAAAAAAATCGAATATCGTAAATTTTAAAATTTACGATATTAAAACTTTTTGTCTACAAATAGCAAATTTCTTGGTTTTGTTACTCTAAACAACTTATTTAAGAGTCTGGGGTAAAAATTCCCAAGCAATTTGTTCGTATTTCTAATATCGTAAATCGCACAACGTGAAAATACTGGATTTTTAAGTGGAATTTTTCTTAAAAATGTACAAAATCTACTCTATGCAAGCGTTGATTTCTCAAAATTGGTCTGATTTTATAAAATAATATCTAATATCGTAAATATTAAAATGGAATAAGTGATTTTTATTTATTTATTTATTTTTTTTTTTTTTTGCTATCGGCCCTCATCCAAAGCCGCTGATTGAAAACAGGCGATAGAAGAAGGTTATTATTCCATTGAAAAATCGGCTACTTAATGTTTACAAAATTTACGATATTAAAAAAAAAAAAATCATTTAAAAACAATAATTAAGTATTTTTATGCCCCTAATCACGTATTTTACAGAATTTAATGAAAATTATCAGGTAATTTCATTAAATAGCTAATATCGTAAATGCCATAAATTGATTAAAACTTATTTTTGAATGAAATTTCCTAAAATAATTTTACTTTTACGAATTTTTAATAGAAACACGTTTCAATAAAGCAAAATTTGAACATTCCTTACATTCAATTTAACCAATTTGACTTGAAAATCACGTAAAATTTCTAATATCGTAAAGGAATATGAAAACCCAAACTTAATTTAACGGAAAAAATAAGAAATATCAAATAAAATATCGAATAAAGCTTTAAGAATCTAATTAAAAGACAATTTTCAATATCAAATATCCAATATCGTATATTTTTAAAATTTACGATACACGAAATATGTGTATAAAAATAATATTTTGGGGTTCTTATGGTTCTGAGCAAGTTATTCAACCTACTTTGTTTGAAAATCACGTCAAATTTCTGATATCGTAAATGCATTTTAAAAACAAAATTTTTGATTTTTCCGATTTTATAGAAAAACATGGAAATGCATCCTTTATTGTGAATTTTTTGTTAAGAAACTGATAAAAAAATCCCTTTTTACTATCAAAGTACGTAATATCGTAAATGTCAAATGTTTACAATAGTAGAAATTTTTGTGTAAAATTAATAATTTAGGATTCTTATGGCTTTAAAAAAGTTATTTAGCTAAATTTTACTTGACATTTTTCTCTAAATTTCTAATATCGTAAAAGAATATGAAAAGCAAAACTCATTTTAATAGAAAAATTAAGAAATATCACGTATATTACAAATATTTTTGAAAGAAGCTGTTTCAAAAGCACTTTCTAATATCAAACACCTAATATCGTAAATTTTGGAAATTTACGATATGAGAATGTTTTGTCAAAAATTAAAAATTTGGCGTTCTTAAGACTTGGACAGGTTATTTAAAGGAGTTTGTTTAAAAATCTCAATAAATTTCTAATAACGTAAATGCCTATTGAATGGAAATTCCTGCTTTTTTTCAATTTTATAGAAAATATGTTGAACAAACTTTATTTATTGCGAATGTGATGTCACGAACTAATTAAAAAATCACTTTTTACTATCTAATATGCGAAATCGTAAATTATAACAACTTACGATATTAAATTTTTAAACTAAAAACAATAATTTTGTGTTCTAATGCCTTTGAACAAGTTATTTATGCGATTTTTACTTTTTTTAAAAATAATGGTGAAATACCTCATTTATTGCGAATGTGATGTTAAGAACTGATTAAAAAATTGCTTTTTACAATCAAATATGCGATATCGTAAACTATAAAAACTTACTTACTAGCTGTGGGATTTGAACCGCGGACCTCTGTGTGCAGCCAACTAGAAGTTGCCGTCTCTACGTTCAGAGCCATTAACCCGTCTTCCTAAAGCAGCACTAAAACAAGTGTATGCATTGGAAGCAATGTAGTTGTTGTGGACAAAAAATCCATCACTACAAAAAACAAAACGTTGCTGTGAAAAAAGATCTGCCAATAGAACTTGAGTCGAACCTGGAGAGTTTCTAGTGTATAATTCGCATATTCTAATTTGCAATAAGTTCGAAATATATACTACTTTCCAGAGAACGGCCCTTGTAAGCCATCATCCACATCAAATATGCCTGATGAGCCGCTTAACCAACGGCGAAACGCGTCGCATAGTGGTGAGTGTGTGATAGTGTCTATCTGGCTTTCCTTTTCACTGCAAATTTCAGATCATTAAGCTCGTCTCGAAAGAGAAAACAAACACTTAAATCATAAAACATATGATCTTCGCCTTAATAAGGCAAAACTCAATGAAATATTCTTTGAACGAATTTTCTGGAAAAGGTGTACAAATTTTATCTTTAGAACAGAAACACGTTTCTATGAAGCAAAATTTGAACATTCCTTAAACGCAATTTAACCAATTTTGATTGAAACTCACATAAAATTTTTAATATTGTAAATTAACATGAAAACCCAAACCAAATTTAATAGAAAAAGTATGAAATATTTTATAAAAGTTTGAAATATTTATCGTAATATCGTAAATTTTTTTAAAATTTACGATATAAAAAATTTGTGTATAAAAATAGTATTTTGGGATTATTATGGCTCTGAGCAAGTTATTTAACTTAGTTTGTTTGAAAATATCGTCAATTTTCTAATATCGTAAATGAATGTAAAAAAGGAAATTTTTGATTTTTTTTTCAATTTTATAGAAAAGTCAATACATCATTTTTGACGAATGTTTTGTTAAAACTTTTAATAAGTTCAATCACTTTTTACTATCAAATACGTAGTATCGTAAAATTCAAAAAAGATTTTAAGGATATTTTTTAAAAAGAAATTGATATTTCGAGGATATTGTTTACATTTGGATTTTTAAACATAGATTTTCAAAAATTTTTTTTCAAGACGCGGATTTTAAGGATATTTTTGCAAGACGTAAATTTTTCTATGATATTTTTTCAAGGCGGGAATTTTATAATTTTAAAGACGTGGAGTTATCAAGGACATTTTTTAAGATGTGGATTTTTCGATAATAGGTGGATTTTCAAAGATATTTGGTTAAGACGTGGATTTTTTAAAGATATTTGTTCAAAAATGAATTTATTAAGGATATTTTTTAAGAGTAGATTATCAAGGATATTTGGTCAAAACGTGAATTTTTTTCGTGGTAGGAGAAATTTTTGTGTAAAATTAATAATTTAGGTTTCTTATGGTTTTGAACAATATATTTAGCTAATTTTACTTGAAATTTCTCCTTAAATTTCTAATATCGTAAATGAATATGAGAAGCAAAACTCATTTTAATAGAAAAATTAAGAAATTCACGTATATTAGGAACATATTACAAAGAAATTGTTTAAAAAACACTTTCTAATATCAAAAAATTTAAAAAAAAAAAATAAAAATTTTGTCAAATATCTAATATCGTAAATGCCCATGGAAGGAAAATTCTTGCTTCTTTCAATTTAGAAAAAAAAATGTTGAAATACTTCATTTATTGCGAATGTGATGTTAAGAACTGATTAAAAAATTGCTTTTTACAATCAAATATGCGATATCGTAAATCTTAACAACTTACGATAATAAACATTTTTACCAAAAATCAATAATTTGGGGTTTAAATGATTTGTAACAAGTTATTTAACCGATTTTACTAGGAGATCCCAACAAATGCCTAATATCGTAAATGCATATGGAATGAAAAATGCTTTAATGTTTTTCAATTTTACAAAAATACTGTTGAAATACTTCATTTATTGCGAATGTGATGTAAAGAACTGATTAAAAAAATTGCCTTTTACAATCAAATATGCGATATCGTAAATTTTAGAAATTTACATTATTAAACATTTTTACCCAAAATCAATAATTTGGTATTCTAATGGTTTTCAGCAAGTTATTTAACCGTTTTCGTTTAAAAATCTAGAGAAAATTTCTAATATCGTAAATGCGTGGTAAAAATGAAATGTTTGAATTATTAAAATGTATAGAAAATATGTTGAAAAACTTCCTTTATTGCGAATATATTCTAAGAAACTGATTAAAAAATCAATTTTTACAATGAAATATGCGATATCGTAAATTTTAAAAATTTACGATATATTTTAAAATATGAAATTTTTGCCCAAAATATATAATTTGGGTTTCTAATAGCATTAAACATGTTATTTACACGATTTTGTAGAAAAAAATACTAATGTCGTAAATGCATGTAAGTAAGAAAAAAATGTTGAAATACTTCATTTATTGCAAATATTTCATTAAGATACTGATTCAAAAATCAATTTTTACTATCAAATATGCGATATCGTAAATATTAAAAATTAACGATATTAAATATTCTTCCCTAAAATCAATAATTTAGTGTTCTAATGCCTTTGAAAAAGTTATTTAAGCGATTTTGTTTAAAAATCTCGAGAATTTTCTAATATCGTAAATGCGTGCGAATAACTAAATTTATTAAATTGTATAGAAAAAATGTTGAAAAACTTTCTTTGTTGCGAATAATTTTTTAACAAAAACCAATAATTTGGGTTTTTAATAGCATAAAAAAAATTATTTAAACGATTTTGTTGGATAGAATCCAATACCGTAAATGCATCTGGAATGGAAAATGTTATTTTTTTTTCAATTTTGTAGAGAAAATGTTGAAATCGTTTATTTATTGCGAATATTTCGTTAAGATACTGTTTCAAAAATCATTTTTTATTATCAAATATGCGATATCGTAAATTTTAAAAATTTACGATATTTAATACTTTAACCCAAAATCAATAATTTGGTGTTCTAATGCCTTTGAAAAAAGTTATTTAAGCGATTTTGTTTAAAAATATCGAGGAATTTCTAATATCGTAAATCCATTTGAAGAAGCAAATGTTCGATTTTTTTCAATTAAATCAAAAATGTTTAAGTACTTCCTTTATTGTGAACTTTAAGGTCACGCGTTCAGGTCAGTAGCCCTTAAGTTATTTCGTGGAAAAATAATAAACAAAAAAAAAACAAAAATTTGTTTATACTTGGCCTGTCTCGTTGTTTGCCATCTTCATGATTTGCATGCTGTTGATTTTTTCGCTCTTTATTGTTTATCCAAATTGAATTTTTGGCAAAGATGTTATCATTATATTTTTCATGTGCTTTTATTATTTTTTAAACAATTTCCAACTGTGGCCTTAAGCACTAAAATTTGAAGCAAAAAAAAAAAATCCAAAGGAAGTCATAAACATAAAAAATATTCGATTATGTTCTCTCGTTTGTTTACAAAACAATATGGTTCCAAGGCAATTATTTTTTTATTTTTTTCTTGTTTGGATCTGGAGATCTGGAGTTGAAGATTTACTCCGCAACGGGTGTGAATTCCAGAAAATATTCTGCTCCTCATTTTTTGCCTTTGGAAATTGGTAATGAAAATAATGCCAGGAGTCGCAATTGGAAGAAGATAACCACGAGAGACAGGAGAGAGGGTATTTCTCACTCTCTTCAATAAGAGCCATGAAATTCTATGAAAATCACAAAAAGACAAAAGACTAGTGTCATGTGCCATTGTCGAATTTCCAAATTTTCTTCTACCAAAAACAACAACATCGAACCTCTCCATTTCTATAATAAATTTTCATTTTTATTTTCTTTTATCCGCTTCTTCAAAATTTTTGCATAATTTATGCATGGAGTGAAACTTTTCCAAAGAGGGCCACCACATATTTAATTTTATGCAGTTTTTACATTCAGTTTTCCATTTCCATGAGCATTTAATTAGACGGAAAAAGTAGAAAATTACAGCGAAGCTAATGTGTAATGAAAAATCAAAATCATTAAAACAAAGTCATTTCATCAAATGTGTGGTGTGGAGGGGGGGCATTGCAAAAAGAAAGCAAATTAAAATAGATTTCTTTAACAACAATTGTTTTCAATAATTACTCTCTATATCAATTAAGCATTGCGAAAAAAATAAGTGAAAATGGAAATTTTCCATAAGTGGCCTTTTTGAGGCATGCAAATGTGATTGCAAAGGGGGCCTTGAACTAGGGAGGGCAATTTTTATACCCTACACCACATAGTGGTAAGGGTATTGTGTCTTTGTGCATTTGTTTGTAACATGGAGAAGGAAACGAGATAGACCCATAGTTACTTTTGAGAACCTTCATAGAATCACTTTCTAAGTCGATTTATGCATGTCAGTCCGTCTGTCCGTCCGTCCGTCCGTCCGTCCGTTCGGCCTAGAAGCAAGTATATCAAATTTGGAGAAAATCGGTTCAGATATAGCTATAGCTCCCATATATATCTTTCATCCGATTTGATCTTTAAGTCCCTCACATTCCTACTATGCACTCCACAACCGTGATATTTGGTACCAGGTATTAGATGGAGCACAGAAATAGCTGTTTTAAATTTTATCGAAATCGGTTCAGATTTGGATATAGCTCCCATATATATCTTCATCCGATTTCGGGTTAATTGACCACCAAATGGCCAATATCAGTCCAAATGGCCCGAATTTTGGCACATGTGACCGAGATTAGCCTTAAAGCAAATACAACAAATTTGGAGAAAATCGGTTCAGAAACAGCTATAGCTCCCATATATATGTTTTATCCGATTTGGTGTTTAAGCCTTTCACATTCGTAATATGCACTCCACAAGAATGATATTTGGTACCGGATATAAGATACAGCCCAGAAATAGCTGTTTGTAATTTTATCGAAATCGGTTCAGATTTGGATATAGCTCCCATATATATCTTCATCCGATTTCGGGTTAATTGTGCACCAAATGGCCAATATAAGTCCAAATGGACTGAATTTTAGTACATCGGACCAAATTCAGCCTGGAAGCAAGTATATCAAATTTAGTGAAAATCAATTCAGATATAGATATAGCAACCATATATATGTTTCATCCGATTTAGTGTTTTAGTCACATACATTCGTAATATTCACTCCACAACCGTGATATTTGGTACCAGGTATTAGATGGAGCACAGGAATAGCTGTTTTAAATTTTATCGAAATCGGTTCAGATTTGGATATAGCTCCCATATATATCTTCATCCGATTTCGGGTTAAATGTGCACTAAATGGTCAATATCAGCCCAAATCACCTGAATTTTCGTACATAAGACCGAATTCAGTCTAGAAGCTAATACGTAAAATTTGGAGAATCCCGGTTCAGAGATAGCTATAGTTCGTAAAATGCACGATAGAATTAGATAGATTTTGATTTTGTACCAAATATCTTATAGAGCTCTGAAATGCCCTGTATAAATCTTTTTACGAGAGCTCTACTAAATATGCATAGTGGTGTAGGGTATCATATAGTCGGCCCCGCCCGACTTTTGAGCTTTCCTTACTGGTTTTTTTTGGATTTTTTAAAAAATTTGAATGTGAGAAAAAATGAGTTTCTATAAAATTTTTCTAAGCCTTAGAGGACTAAAAATATATGTATTATTTATTAAAAAAAAAAAAAACAAGTAAAAGAAGGTGTAAGTTCGGCCGGACCGAACTTTGAATACCCTCCACCATTTGGAACGAATTTGAGAATTTTGGAAAAAAAAAATCCGAATGAAGCCTTTATATTAGGGTCTATACGACGACGTGGACCTACTTGGACCTCAAATGCGAAACTTGAAAAAAAAAATCGGAGCATAATGTAGCTAAAATCACCAAAATACCGAAAATAGGGAGGTATCGTTATATGGGGGCTATACGAAGACGTGGGCCTGTACAGACAATATTCCGTCATATGCTGTACTATCCATTACGAACTTCAAATACCAAATTTGAAACAATTCCGGTTAATAGTGTTGCGAAAATCATCAAAATACCGAATATCGGGAGGTTCCATTACATGTGAGGGCTATACGAAGACGTGGACCTACACAGACAATATTCTTTCATAGGCTGTAGTATCCATTACGAATTCAACTACCAAATTTGAAACAATTCCGGTTAATAGTGTTGCGAAAATCATCAAAATACCGAATATCAGGAGGTTCCATTATATGGGGGCTATACGAAGCAGTGGTAGTGTGATTTTTTTATATTTGCCTGGAGAACCACAAGTGGCTATGGTTAGAGCACCCTGGAATGTAAATGTGAATAAATCTTTTGTATCTCGTACCATCGCTCGTTACCGTGATACCGTGGTAGCGTAGCCCGACGTCAAGGAAGTGGACGGAAGAAAGATCAGCAACATCAGCAGAAATGTTTTGAAAAGTAAAGAAGCGACTTGGTCGAAAAATGGATCGTTAGCTGAACATATCGCAATATTCGGCAATTTGGGAAATATTGAAAAATGAGGTCGGGATAAAGCCATTGAAATTCCAAAAAATGCAAGAGCTTCCACCGCAACAGAAAGAAAATAGACTCAGAAGAGCTAAAGAGTTGTTTCGCTTGGCCGAAAGTGGTGAACTGCCGAATTTTGTTTTCTCCGATCTCCGATGAGAAAACATTCGTTGTCCAGCAGTTGGTAAACAGAACAAAATGATCGTGTTTACTTGCCAACGAGGTCAGCTGAAAATGTGCACCTTCGGTTGGCCACCAGTTGGCTCAAGCGCCAGCCATGGTGATGTTGATGGATCGCTCTCCGCTCGTATTAATCGTGGCATCAGAAAAAATGACGAATATTATGGCAAAAATATTCTGGAGGGTGTATTAAAGCACGCAAACATTTTGGCCGCAGAGCTTGGACATTCCAACAGGACTCAGCACCATCGCACTCAGAATGGTTCGCCACCTAAGAATGGTTACAAAATGAGGTTCCTCGCTTCATTTCCAGCCCACATTGGAAAAATACCACCTCAAACAAGCGTTTCGCCGGGAATGAGCCAAAATACCCCAGAGCAACTTTCGGGCAGCCTGTGACGGTTTCATTGGCCATTTGAAGGCCATAATTTGTGCCAAAGGTGACCAATTTGAACAAAAATATTCTGGAGGGTGTATTAAAGCACGCAAAAATTTGGCCGCAGACCTTGAACTTTCCAACAGGACTCAGCACACGCCCCCCAAGAATGGTTACAGAATGAGGTTCCAAAATCTCCGGATATCAATCCCCGTTAGACTTTTGTGTCTGGAGTATATTTCAAACAAGCGCTTCGCCGGGAATGGGCCACAATATCGCAGAGCAACATTCGGCCGGCGTGTGACGGTTTCATTGGCCGTTTGATGGCCATAATTCGTGCCAAAGGTGACCAATTCGAATAAAATTATTCTGGAGGGTTATTAAAGCACTCAAACATTTTGGTCGCCTTGGACATTCCAACAGGACTCAGCACGCGTCCCCCAAAAATGGTTACAAAATGAGGTTCCTCGCTTCATTTCCAGCGCCCAATGGCCACCAAAATCTCCAGATACGAATCCATTTTGACTATTGTGCCTGGAGTATTTTGGAAAGCAAGGTTGACATTTTCCGACATTTTTGGCTATCATTCAATAAAATTAAAAAAAATGTAAAAATTATGGCGTTTGACTTTGTTGCAGATTTTTTTTTTATCTCACCCTGTATATACCTGGTGGGGTCTTAAATGTATAAAATATTTCGAGGTGTTACAAAGGAATGACAAACTTAATATACTCGTCATACTATGGTGGAGGGTATAAAAAAGACGTTGAGGAAGGGGGAGTAGTCAGAGGCTAAACATATCCTGCAAAAATGTTCCTTGCCATATTTAAAATAATTTTGGCAGAATTCAGAGCTTTCTAGGAAACTTAGGCCAATTCATTAGAACCCCACGCAAAAGGGGTTCCAAGATGAGAAATTTTCTTAAAATTTTTTTTTTCATTTTTTTTTGTTTAAAAATTATGTTGACCTTGTAAAAATTTGCCAAATATTCTATTTTTTTATAATTTTTCAAAACAAAATTATGTCATTTTTTCACTGCCACATTTTGTCATCATCGTTTTTGATGAGTTATGCCCAACGAAAAAAACTGAATGCATCACTTAAATTGATGAGTCAAAACATAATTTTTTATTTCTCTCTTTTTTCGGCGAAAAATAGCCTTTGAAATAATTAGAAAAATAGTCATAAATAAATAAATTTATTTGGCTCAACAGATGTTGGCGAACGGCGAATGTAAATTGAAATTATGAATGTCGCAGATTTCAAGGGGACCGCTATGGTTTTTTTTTTTTTTTTTTTTTTTACAAAATTTAACTCTTCAACGGCCAGTCATCCCGTCGTCTTGGCATCATGAGGCGACACATGGTCCCCCATACATTCTTTCCACTTGTGGAAGCCATAATAATAGATGGTGATGGTACAATTCAAATAGAATGGATTGCCATTTACGTTATGAATCAGTTTTATGTTTTGTTTTTCTTTTCTTTATTCGTTCGAAATTGACGCACATCCTCAATTCATATTCTATAGTAGGAATGAAAGAAAGAAAAGTGACTCTTTTACTATACTAGAGGAGAATGGAAAGAAAATGGGTAGCAGACCATATTCAAATACAGAGGAAAAACAACAAAAAAATATGAAAACCCTCATCACTTATGAAGGCAAGTGAGATGGGGGCACACGATGCCGCTACATTCATTGTGGGACCATTGCAAATACAGACACACACACACACTCATACATAAACAATAAACGCTGGCTGGCTCACTGGGAAGCCAAGGCAGCTGTTACCAGCTCTACATGTCGAGTAGTCATTTATTTTAATTAATTTCAATTAGTTGTTCGGCTGCATAAGAATTAAACGTATATTCTGAATCATTCGCAGAACAAAAATTCCATAGAGAAAAAATGGCAAATATTTCCTTGAAAAAAAAAAAAAAACAATTTTGTAATATCGTAAATTTTCTGGAAGAAATATAATTAATTTCAAGGCAAAACAAACATATTTCATTTCCATGTTCATCAGGAAATACGTTGGGTGAAAAAAATGCATGAAACCCATACAAAATTTCTAATATCGTAAAAATTTCGTCAACCAAAATAAAAATTATTATTAGAGGAATTTATGTGTGTAGCTTATGAGATATGTTTCCCCATTAAAAATTTATAAATTTTGGAATATTAGAAATCTCTTGAAATTTCTTATATCGTAAATTTTTTTTTTGTAAGAAAAAAACTAGTTTTCAGTAAATTCAGGTATGTCGATTATCTTGTCTTAATATCGTAAAATCTACGATATTAGAAAATTAGTAAAAATTGACAATTATATTCATTATAACATTTGCTTCCCTTTCTTTAAGCTTTAGAATAAATAGCGTAATATCGTAAATTTTCGGGAAGAAATATAATTAATTTAAAAATTACTGCAATAAAAAATCAGTTTTTAAACGGAATTCTTATTTGCAGCGTGTCTGCAATGTTTTCCCATTTAAAATGTATCAATTTTGCAATATTGTAAAACTAAAAAATCCTTGAAATTTCTAATATCGTAAATTTTTTGTAACGAAAAAAATCAAATTTCAACGGAATTCATGTTTGTAGATGGTCTAACATGTTTTCGCAATGAAATTAGTCCACTTTAGAAATATCGTAAAATTTACGATATTAGAAATTTGGTAACAAAAATTGTTATTTTATTAATTATTACATTAACAAACTTATTTCATTTCCATGTTCTTCAAGAAACACGTTGTGGTGAACAAAAAAATGCAAAATCCATTCAAAATTTCTAATATCGTAAACAATTTCGTCAACAAAAAATCAATTTTTAGACAAATTAATGTGTATAGCTTGTGTTATTTGCATTCCCATTGAATATTTACGAATTTCGGAATATCGTAAAAATAGAAAACCCCTGAAATTTCTTATATCGTAAATTATTTGGTAAGAAAAAATTTTGTTTTCCGCAAATTCATATTTGAAACTTGTCTAAAATGCCAATTTTTTAATATCGTAAAATTTACGATATTAGAAAATGAGTAAAAATTTACAATTATATCAATTATAACATTTGTCACCCTTTCTTTTAGCTGTAGAATATATTTTTTCATTTACATACATTTTGTAATATGGTAATAGCTAATATTCTTGTATCGTAAAATTGTCGATAACAAAAAATCGGTTTTCAAAGAGAATTCATATTTGCAACTTGTCTAAATTATTTTATTATTGAAAATATGCAAATTTTAATAATATCGTAAAATTTACGATATTAAAAAGACAGTACAAAAATTGTAATTATATTCATTATAACATTTGCTACCCTTTCTTTTAGCTGTAGAATAAATTTTTGCATTTTTATTACATACATTTGCAATATCGTAACAGCTAAATTTTCTTATACCGTAAATTTTTTGGTAACAAAAAATCGACATTCAAAGGGAATTTATATTTGCAACTTATCTTCAATGTTTTCCCATTGAAAACATGCAAAGTTTGTAATATCGTAAAATTTACGATATTTATAATGTGGTTAAAATTTGTTATTTTATTAATTTTAAGATTTGCTTCCCCTTCCTTAAGTTGTAGAACACATTTCTCAATTACTAAACCAAACATTTTGTAATATCGTAACATTTACGGAATTAAAAAAATGGTTAAAAATCACATTTTTTTATTATTTAACTAAATTGTGATGATGTCTCACAACTATGAAATAGAATTTTTCTCACAAAAAAAATTATATCGTCTATATAACAATATAAAAAATTTGCATATTTTCATAAGAAAAACCTTTTTGAACAGCAATTCTAATATCGTAAATCTTATCGATACGCAATTGTAGGTAATTTCTGTGAAAATTGTACAAGTCTGTTATCCAAATTTATTAAAATATCATTTCATAAACTTTTGTTCACAAAAATTACTTGGTGAACGCATAAAATTTAATATCTGAAATTTACGATATTACAATTGTTTGTTATATTCACAACTATTTAACAAGAAAATACTAGAATACCTTCTGTATGTATAATTAAGCCACCAAATTCTGAAATTTGATCCTTATTCCTAATATCGTAAATTTACGATATTAGATTTTTATTACAAAGTATACTTATTTTTCATTCATATTCAATAAATAACCTTCTGGTTGATAAAACTTGCATGTATTAGTTGATGGACGCCTAAAATTGCAATTTAAAAATTACGATATTACATTTTTGTTGGAAAAAAAATTGAGTTGGCGTACAAAATCTTTAGAATATCTTTTATATTGATGATTGAGCCATGAAATACTTCATTTGAACAAAAATTAATTATATCGTAAATTTACGATATTTGATTTTTTTGAAGAAAATCTAAAGTTTTTCAACAAAACTCAATAAGAACTGTCTATTTGATGAAATTTGTTCACATTTCATGTCTTAACATTTACGATATTACAAATTTACTGAGAAAAAATCGGTTTTAAGCTGAATATTTGAAACATATTTGTAACCCGTTTCATTGAAATTTACTGGAGTGCCCTAAAATGTAATTTTGAGCCAAAAATTGCATAATTTGATTCATAATTCTAATATCGTAAATTTACGATATTCGATTTTTTGGAAAAATATATTGTTTTTCAATAAAACTCACTTTACAATAGATTATTTTTTGTAATTAAGTTGTTTTTCACGATATATCATTTACGATATTATTAATGTCCAAGGAAAGAATACTTTTAATGAATTGTAATAGATTGTATTTTCATTTAAATTCCTTGCAATGCCCTTACTATCGAATTTTGAGCCATAATTTACTTTTTTTTGTACCAAAATTCTAATATCGTAAATTTACGATATTCGTTTTTTGTGGAAAAATATATTTCATTTTCAATAAAACTCAAAATGCATTGGATTAGAACACGGAATTTGATTGTTTTTCTTGATATACCATTTACGATATTACAAATCTAACGAGAAATTTCAGTTTTCTTACACAATTTTGAAAAATTATATATTATATATATATTATATATATATTATATTTTGTTTTTTTTTTTTTTTTTTTTGGAAAATTATATTTACTTTTCAACAAAACTCAATATAAAATAGATTATTTTATGTAATTAAGTTGTTTTTCACGATATTTAATTTACGATAGTATAAATTGCCAAGGAAAGAATATTTTTAATCAATTGTAATAGATTGTATTTTCATTTAAATTCCTTGCAATACCTTTACTAGCGAATTTTGAGCCATAATTTACTTTTTGTACCAAAATTCTAATATCGTAAATTTACGATATTCGATTTTTTTGGGAAAAATATATTTCATTTTCAATAAAACTCAAAATGAATTGGATTAGAACATGCAATTTGATAGTTTTGCGTGATATATCATTTACGATATTACACATCTATCGAGAAATTTCACTTTTCTTACACAATTTTGTTTAAAAAAATTGTGTAACAAATATCAATCTCCATGAAAAAAATAGGAGGAAACACATTGCATCCCTGCTATTTTATTGCACTTTCATTTAATTTCCATTTGCAATTTTTCCCAAAGAAAAAAACATCCTGTTTGAATTATTACCGCATATTTTCCGACTGCCATCTTAAGAGTGGGGAGAGAGAGAGAGAGGGCGAGTAGATAACTTTCATGGTAAATATTAGTTTATGATACCCTTAAGCCATTTGTCATTTTGATTGGCTTAAATGAAATTCCATGGCTCCCCACGAAATGCATGCTGGAGTTATGTGCCTGTGGGAAAATACGGCTTCATTTGAAAGTTCATAGCTTCGTCGGTCGGGCATTATAATTGGTGTATTACGATATTATCTTGAAAACAAAAAAAAAAAAACAATTTCACCACAATGCAGTGAGACTAATAAACCCAGTGCAGCGACTACATTCATCCATGGTGTAAACCTCTAAACGGCCTTCAATTATTAAATGTTTAACCAATCACTTAACAGTTTTCCATGCCATCATCATCATCATCGCTGCCAATTATAATTATGTGTTTGTTGGTGTGGTTGTTGTTGTTGTTGTTTTGCCACTATTATGAAAGTGTTTTTGTGGCCTTTTGCCTTTCTTTTGCTGCCAAGCGGGAGGAAGTTATGGTTTCTAAGCCAACAACAATCATCACCTCTCCACCATTATAATTGTGATGATGCCTCTTTATACGGTCGGGTGGGGGGTCGGTATTTCTGTCATTGATAATTATGACCATATTTATTTGTTGCGAAAAAAAAATATTTTCCAAAACAAATACCTCCATCACAACACACAATTATTGCAACGTGATCTCGACCTACAACTTTCACTTGCATCAAATGCAAACCATCATCGGCAGCCAGGGAATATATAGCCTCGAGGAGAGGAGGGTACACTCAGACAACATTCACATACCAAATTGGTTTGCTGATTTATTTGTTGCAGCAAGTTTCCTGTGATTGTGGATTGTCTCTCTTTGTCGTCTCGAAAATTTCTTGACTCTCGGCCTGCCTGGCTGCCTGGCATTTTGGCAAAGATAACTGGCGTCCATTTGGCTGGTTAAAATATGCTGTAACTTGTTTCAATTGTCAAGTGTAGTGCACTGCTGGCCATGGCTAGTCTTGGACATATTCGAAATTCCTAAAATTTTTCAACGTCTTAGGCTCAGCGTCTGTCTTTGGTTTTCGTAACAATTCGCCAGGGGATTAGTTACAGATTTTTTGTTATGGCAAATTTAAGTCTCCTTGTGGGTTCAACCACAAGGCAAACAGAAATTATAATTAACCTCTCTCTCTACCCCTCCCCCCTCTCCCTCTCTTTTGAACCACTTTATCAAAACTATCCATATCCAGTAAGTTGTTGTGTCTCTTTTTTGTGGTCTCTCTCTCTCTCTCCCTCCTCCCTCAATATGTCTCTGTGTGAAGTCATTTCTTTGTTAATTGCAGAAATAAAACCGCCTACAAAGATTTGCAGATAATGGCAAACACGAATTGCCACCGAAGTAAATCAGCAAATCAGCTTAAGTCCTATGTTTGGTGTTTAGGCGACCAAG
>NW_026712390.1:3113511-3192800 GCF_030504385.1 Musca domestica | reverse complement strand
CCCTGGTGTTGCATTGTAATTAGATGTTTTATGAATGATGTGCAGCCAACCAAACACCAACGTGCCAAGGTAATGTTGCTGCTGCCGCACCCCTCCCCCCTCACCTTCATTGCCCGTGCTTTATGGTCCGTGTACTGCAATAAACTGAGTTTCCATGGTGTTGTGTGTTTTTCAATTTTCTTTAGAATTCATAAACTAGGCATTTCCTGCTCTCCACTGGCTGTGAGACGAGCTATTAAATTCAATAAAAATGAAAATAAACTAAACCAATGCACCTTAATGGCCGACCCAATAGTTCACAAATGTTAGAGGAAAGGCACGTTCCAAAGCTAATTAAAGTTTAAGAACATAATATTTAATAGCGGATCTTCAAAAAAAAAAAGATGAATGAAATCAAAAAGAGAGAGGGAGAGAGAGGAAACGGATGGTATAAAAATATACAAAAATTATGTCGGTATTTTAAAAAAAGTTTTCAGATTTTTTTTAAGGACGACATCCGATATCTATCATGTTTAGATACCAGATCTTGGGTTAGTAAAAATATTGGATTATGTGAAATTAGAAGAGAATCGGACGCTTATTTTGGAATTTATGACCATTGCAATTCTTCCAAAATTTTGACCCCTTTGTGGGGGAGGTATCAGAAGGGGTGGGCCGATATCTATCATCTTCACAACAGGTTTTGTGTTGATAGAAAAATTCAGATGTCTAAAGTTTGGAGAGAATCTGATGCTTATATCGCATTTTTTAAGCATTTTGGTTATTCAAAATGTTGGCCTCTTTGTGGGGGAGATACCTGAAGGGGTGGGCCGATATCTGTCATATTCACAACAAGCCTAGTGTCAGTAAAAATGTTGGGATGTGCAAAGTTTCGAAGGGATCGAATACTTTTTCTTCATTTTATGAGAGTTATAATTATTTAAAAAAATTAACCCGTCGTGGGTGAGGTACCAGAAAGAGTGCGCCGATTGTATCCCATCTTCACACCAGATCTTACATTTGTAAAAATATTGGAATGTGTGAAATTTGAAGAGAATCGTATGTCCAGTTCGCATTTATAAGCGTTTCTGTTTCTCAAAATTTTGACCGCTTGTGGGGGAGGTACCAGAAGCAGTGGGCCGATGTACCCCATCTTTACAACAGATCTTATGTTTGTAAAATATTGGAATATGTGAAATTTGAAGAGAATCGCATGTCTATTTCGCATTTATAGGCGTTTCTGTTATTCAAAATGTTGACCGCTTTGTGGGGGAAGGGTACCAGAAGGAGTGGGTCGATGTAGCCAATCTTCACAACAGATCTTATGTTGATTGAAATATAGGAATTGTGAAATTTGAAGAGAATCTGATGCTTATATGGCATTTTATAGGCACTTCTGTTTTCAAAATTTGACCGCTTTGTGGGGGAGGTACCAGAAGGAGTGCCGGCCGATGTATCCCATCTTTACACCAAATCTTATGTTTATGGAAATATAGGGAAATGTGAAATTTGGAAATAATCTGATGCTTAATTGGCATGTTATGAGTGTTACATTTATTCTAAAAAAATTGACCCGTTGTAGGGGAGGTACCAGAAGCAGTGGTCCGATATCTACCATCTTTGCAGAATATGATGTATTTGTAAAAATATTGTGATATGTAAATTTAAAGAAAATTGGATGTTTATTTTGCATTTTATGAGCGTTTTTATTATTTAAAAATGTTGCCCCTTTGTGGGGGAGGTACCAAAAGGAGAGGTTCTATATACTCGATTTCCACATCGGATATTGTGTCGATAAAAATATTAAGATGTGCTAAAATATTAAAATAATAGGATTCATATTTCGCAATTTATTAGCGTTTTGATTATTCAAAATGTTGATCCCTTTGAGGGGGAGGTGCCAAAAGGAGTAGACCGATGTATCCCATCTTCACTCTAATTCTTGGTTAATGAAAATATTGATATGTGTAAAATTTGAAGAGAATAGGATTTTTATCTCGCATGTTACGCGAGTTACAATTATTTAAAGATTTTGATCCATTGTGGGCGATGTACCAGGAGGAGGGGTCTGTTCCATCCGTTCTTCATAACCAGATCTTATATTGATAGAAATATTGTGATGTGGCCGAGTTTGAAGAGATTCGCATGCTTATTTAGCATTTTGTGAGAGTTATAATTATTCAAAAATTTTGACCGGTTTTAAGGGCGGGTACTAGAAGGAGGGGTCTGCTCCACCCGTTCTTTACACCAGATCTTGCCTTAATGGAAATGTTGGTATGTATGAAATTTGAAAACAATCGGACTCTTATTTCACCTTTACAAAGTTTTAATTATTCAAAATTTTGTCCCCTGCGGATTTGGTCCATAGGGACCTTGGTCTATTTTGATGATGGCACGTTTTAGCCGTATCAAATGATACATACCCTCTGTAGTCGTATGGCTGAGGGCATAAAAATATATTTTTTTTTTAAATCCTAGCCTATTTTAAATATTCAAATGCAACTTTGTTTCATGATCCAGTTTTCTGTTGCTTTGTTTTATATTCACAGCTAATCAATATTCCATAGGCATTGAATTCTGAGTTTATTTTTTTAGATTACAAAATAAGCTTAAAACGTGTTTCAGCCGATAAATGTTATTGCGATGGATTTTTCGTCATGAGCGAGGTTTAAAAAAAAAAAATAAAATAAAACGAAATTTAAAAATTAATTTATACAATTTTGTTTATGCAAATATTTTCAATTATTATTTCATTATTTTTTATTATTATTTTTTTTTTTGTGTTAAAAATAATTTTTGTATAAATTTTTTTAAAATATATTTTTTGTTATTTATAATTTTAGTATTTTATGTACAATTTTTTTTTTAGTTTTAATTTTTGATTTCTAAATCCATATTTTTATAACTTGTCCTTTTAATTTTTTTTAGTTCGTTCCCATTGGCTGGGGTAAAATTTCTTTAAATATTTGTCACTTGCTTTCATTTATTCCAATTTTTTATTTCTTCAAATAATCACATTTGCTTTAAACAAACAAAAGCAAAAAAAATATTTGTTATCATCCGGGCCAGTATGGACCGGATTTAAAGATAAGAATTTTATTTTGTGTAATATTCACGTATTAGCTAAGCTTCCAGAATAAATTCTCCATACAAATATTTAGTAGTAGATTTTTTGATTAAAATTTAAATATGTTAATTTTTTCTATTTTCTAATTTTTTGTTTTTATTTTTAATTTCTGAAATCGTTTTCTCATTTTTTTTTGCAATTGGTATCTCTAATAAATTACTTTGATTAAAACACTTCTAGGCAAATGAAAACGCGACACCAAAAACCAAAATAAACGATTTTCCAATATTTTAACACGATTCGTCGTGGTCACGTTTGATCGATTGAAATGATTTGGGGAAATTGTACGGAAAAGAAAACGATGAGCGGCGGCGATCTTTGGCAAACTACAAAATTCACGGGCAACGGCAGCACAACAACTCACGAACCCCCTGCGAGTGAAAAGAAAACAAACCCAATTTGTTGCTCTCCTCAATTGTTGAGACACTGGTCGTCATCGTCGTTTTCTTCTGAAGGAATCAAACAACAACAATATATGAAAAGAAACGAACGAACAGCAACGATGTAGACGACATCAACCGACTACTTTGATAGACACCACCAGCATCAAAGAATGTATGTATTTTCCCTTCTCACAAGAACAACAACAATACAAACAGAGAATAATCATAAAATAAAAATTACAATCATAAAATAATGATGACGCGGGATTCACATACAAAATAGCAGCAGCAGCAGCAACAAAAACAACTACAAATAATATCCCAGAAAAATGTACAATGAGAGCAAAAATATTGATGGCATTCATCCCATCAACAAACCACCCAATTGTGTGTGCACACACACACGACCACACGCATACACATAGCATCACTCCTCACCCAGCAATAAAGCAAATAAACAAACCTCTGTGAGAAGGCCCCCCCAAAAAGAGCATACATTTCCCCGAACAATGATGGCGAGGATTCGGCATTTGAGATCCCCCGAAAGAGAGAGACAAAATCAAAGGGAGGCCTTAATTCGTGATGAGAGCATACAGATATTTATTTATTTGCCCGCATTAGCAAAGCCAGCAAAGAGTGTGACAATTTTTTTTAAATGCATGACACGATTTAACGGCATAGAACAAAGGTCAATCACTTGATGGGAGATTTATTCAAAGAGATTAAGGGAGAGAGACAGACACAAAGGCATTAAGAGATCATTTAGAGGTTGAAATGGGGGAGTTAACTAGGGGAAATGATTTAATGAGGGCAAAAGTAGTGGATTTATTCTTAAGGGATGTTGCAATGTGGACATAGACAAATTAGAAGGGAGAATATGATCGAATAAGAAAAAGAATAATAAATGGGAATTATGTTGCCTTAAGAGAGTAACAGAGAAATTCAAAAGGGGCAATATTTCATTAAGAATAGCCGTTCTTGGTTTATTTAATCAAAAAGGGGGCTTCTCAAAGGAGTTTTATTTTCTGTGTAATCTATTTCATTTTTTTGTACCCTTTGTGTTATTTATTAATAAATAAATTTATTTCTTTATATTTTTTTTATAAATATATAATTTTACTAAACGTCATATTATTTCTTTTTTTAATATTTTATTTAAGATTATAATTTTTGTTTCTTATTCAAATACAACTAATAGTGAGTCTAGTTTAGTTCCATTTTCTTATTTCCCTCTTTTATTTATTTTTTATTTTTTATTATTATTATTTGTTTTTTTTTTTTTTTTTTTTTTTTGAAAGGTGTTGTACACTTTCGTGATCACACTCCACACACACAGGCACACTCACACCCATCACATCACTTGATCATGATCAGCTCGCAAGGTGTTGAGTTTAATTTATGCCATGTAAAATTTTTGAATATTATTTTTGTTGTTGTTGTTGTCGGAAATTTCTAATAGAATCTCATAAATCTAACTTCCTCTTGCCGTTCAAACAAAAGAAAAAGAATAAACGACACACACTAATGTGCGTAATAATGTGCGGAAGCCACCTAATGGTGTTGGGAGAAAAAACCGAGAACATTAGAAGGTGTTTTGGTGGAACGGAAATGCTTCCAGCAAGAAATTGACAATTTAGAAATTTTCAGACAATTTTGTAATCCATAGGAAAATTGTGAAGAGGGGGGTTTAAATTAAAAAAGCCGATTTTCTTCATTTTTTTAATTTTCTTAAACTCTTTAAATATTGAAAAATTTAAAATAAAATAAATTTTGAACAATTTTTAATTTATTTTCTAATATTTTTATCCAAATATTTTTGTAGATCCTAATTTTTTCCCCTCAGCCATATGGCTACAGAGGAAATCTGTCTCATCGACATAAATGTTCTACACTATAAGTCTGTTGCACTAAATCCGTTTCAGGACACTTGGAATCGATCTAGGGTGTCCGTCTGTCCGTCCCATCTGCCTGGCTGATTTCTACCAACACAATATCTGGTATGAAGAACAAATAAAACGGACCATTCCTTCTGGTATTTCCCCCACAAGAGGGTCAAAATTTTGAAAAATCATTAAACTCATGCAACGCGAAGTGAGCATCCGATCACTTTCAAACTCGTCGTATCCCATGTTTCCATCAACATAAGATCTGGTGTGAAGATGGGATAGATCGGATCACACCTTCTTGTACCTCCCTCACAAAGGGATCACAATTTTGAATACATTTATCTCTCATAAAAGGCAAAATAAGCATCCGATTCTCTTCAAAGTTTACACATGCCAATATTTCAACTGTCATACGATCTCGTGCGAAGATGGGATATATTGGACCACTCCTTCTAGTACCTCCCTCAAAAAGGGCTCAAAATTTTGAATAACCAAAATGCTTGTAAAGTGCAAAATAAGCATCCGATTCTCTTCAAATTTCACACATTCCAATATTTCCGTTAACACAAAATCTACTGTGAAAATGGTATATATCAGCCCGCCCCTTCTGGTGACTCCCCCACAAAGGGGTAAAAACTTTAAAAAAACAAAACGTTCATAAAAAAGCGAAATAAGCATCCGATTCTCTTAAAGTTTCACAAATTAAAATATTTCAACTCGCACAAGATCTCGTGTGAAGATGGTACATACCAGCTCACTTCTTCTTGTACCTCCCCCACAAAAGTTAAAAATTTTTATTAACAATTTTTCGCAAAATCTGGAATCAAATCTCAAACCCGTCCAAAAAAGGGTCAATATACTGAATAATCGTAATTGAATTCAATATATATTAAAAAAATCGAACATTTGCTGAAGGTATACATCTTTAGACAAAACCTACTGATATTTGTTCTAATTTTAATCTGGAATTTATCTAAAAGTACATATCCAATTTTTATATATTTTTTTAATATTCCTTCAAATGTTTTCTTTTAAAATATCTATTTTTTATTTTTTATCTTTTAAATACGTATTTTTTAATCAATTAAAAGAACAAATTGACCTCCATTTCCGTCGTTCTCTTTTACAGGGGAATATGGGAGCATTTATTTGTTTGTATTGAATGTTAATGCGTTATGAAGAGAATAAGTTATTGCTGAGGGATATTGTGGGAGTGTGAGAGTTCATTCAATGAGAATCTAATTGGAGTCAATTTCTCAAAGAGAAAAGGGTCAACTGTAAATGGAATTGAATTGTTGTTGTTTTTTTTTTTTTCTAAGGCAATGAAGTACTTTTTAATAGATTTGATTGATGTGGTAGAGATTTACAAAACAAATCTCTGCACTATTTATGTTCAAGAGGGAGAAGGGGAAAAAGAGTAATAAAGCAGAAATGTAAACAAGAACAATGCTAATGGTCTCCGCTCCCATTAGAATAGATGCCTTTGACAAAGAACTGAATTGCGTTTTTTAATTGTTTTTTTTTTTTTTTTTTTTTTTTTTTTTTTGCTGTAAATGTTTTGAAATGAAAAAATAAAACTATAAAATTCAAAAATTGCCTAAAATGTCGTACAATTTGAAATGAAGAGTATGATTTTTTTTGAAAGCAAATCAAATCAATAAATAAACATAAAAATTGAAAATCATTAAATAATCTTCAAATTTTTTTCAAATAAAAATTGGGATTTTTTTTCTGAAATTTTTGAAAAAATAATACTTTTAAAATGGCACCACAATTGAGGTAAATTTATTTGTGCCAATTTTCGTGACAATCAACTTCCCTTCAGTCAGAATAATATTTTCAAACTTCAACTAATTTCATTGTTTTTTTTTATTTTTTTTCTTGCCACGAATTAATTCATGACATTTTCATCATGAAATGCTTATTTCCCCCATTCACCTATTCCATGTTTTATCTATCTATTCGAGTATAGACGTGCAATATCTCGACATTATTAATCTATCAAACGTAGAAAATGTGAAGTGAAGCCATAGATTGATAAGAAATTAATTGGCAATTATAAAATATTTTCTTATTATAATAGGCAGAGCTACTACGTAGTTAATAAGGCAATATTAGAGAAAAAATGTCAAAATAAGTATGTGAATAATACTTGGCAAGAAAAAAAAAACAATAACAAAAATAGGCTATAAAAAAACTTATGACAAATTTTGTTTTAAGGTGAAATGAAATACAAATTGAAGACATTTTTCGTAGGAAATAGTTGGTCATTTGAAAATTCTAAGGAATTTCCTGGGAAAATAAATATTTTATTTAAGGGAATATTTATGTTGTTGTAATAAATATATTATATTTATTTATTATTATTTCTATTTACTTATATATTTTTATTTATTTATTTTTATGCAATGCAATATTTACCACAGACGATGATAGTGAAATTCTATCGTAGGTTTAAGTAAACTTGACACTTTTATAGATGTTTTACATATCTCCCTGAAGATGCAATGTAACCCATTGCGAAATATCGGATTTTAATAAAGGAAAAAACCCAGACCTAAAGCTCAAAGAAATATTTATTTATTGAAATTTTTATTTTGAATTTTATTTTTTTATTTTTTATATTTCTTTATTTTGGTAAATTTCTGGGAAAATTTCTCTCTTTTTTATTGAATTAATATTTTTTTAAAGAGATGTAATTCCTATTTTCAAAAAAAAAAAAAATATCGATTCAATAAAAAAGAGAGAAATTTTCCCAGATATTTACCAAAATAAAGAAATATAAAAATTTCAAAAATTTCAAAATATTGCGACAATTTATCTCAAAAAAAAAAAAAATAAATAAATAAAATAAATAAAAAAATAATAAATATAAAAATAAATAAATAAAAATTATAATTATTAATAAAAAAAAATTTATAATTAAAATAATGTATATAATTTTCCTTTAAAAATTTTTATGATATTTTCCATTTATTTCATTTTCAAAAAATTTCCATTAAATTTTTTACATGTTCATCAACTTTAAAAATACATATTCCATTTAAATTACATCATGCCCCTTATTAACATTCTTTTCCAAGTTGCCTCACAGCGCAAGAAATTTTAACATGTGTATTTCCCCTCCTTAAAAAAATGCCATTCAAAATTTTGCCATTGATGGCCATGTAAGTTCACTATCCACATAAAAAATTAATTGTAAAAAATAAAACAGAAACAACAGTTGTTTTCCAAACATCATTGAATGTACAATAATGTTCCGCCGCCATTAAATGGCCCCTAGATCACGTTGTGTTTATTTATTTTATTTTCGACTGCTCCCCTTTTTATTTTCCAAAACAATGTTCTTCATTTGAAATTGTACCATATGTTCCATTTTCAGCAAATGTTTTTTTTATAGATTTTATTTTTAACATTTCAAGCCATAAACAGCACCAGAACGATTTGAAAATACACGCAATTTAGTTCGTTTCTTGACAAAAGGTCTCCCCTCATTGAGTGGGCAAAGTTCTTGTTTAGAATGCTTTATTACTCCCACTCTCCACCCTTAATGCCTTTATTATGCAGAGATTTGTTTTCTGTAATGCTCTGCCCTTTCAGAGTCCATTATAAAAAACTCTTTATTTCATTATTAACAAGAACATGCAGTTCAATTTGATTTGTTTGTGACCTCTTTTCTCTTTAAAATGCGACCCCAATTAGAAGATCATTGAAATAACATTCATACTCTCCCATCCATTTCTCCTTTGTTGCCTTGACAGTGCAGACCTCTTTATGTCTTACATATACTCCTCCTATTGTAAGGGGAAGAGAGAGAGACAGAGATCATTCACTTAACGGCTTAATCATTTAAATTTCAGTGAATGTGACTGTAACACGGGTTTTGCTCCCATAACGGTGTCCATCCGTTAAACATGCTCAGTATTCTCTTTTTCAGATCTCTTTTGTCCTTATAAAAGAGTATAGGAGAAAAACGATTTTAAATGTATAAAAAAATAAAAAAAATAATTAAAAATATAAAAAATTATAAAAAATAAATATATAAAAAATAGAAAAATTCAAAATTTTCAAAATAAAAATAAGTGTTTTAGATTTCAAAAAATTTCCTTGTGAACAAAGTATAAAAAACAAAACAAAAATTAAAAATCATCCATATATAAAGAAAACCTATTAAATTAAATAAAAAGGGATTTTCATAAATTTGGAAAAAAAAATTGTTTCACAAAAATTTCCTGCGTAAGTTTTTTTATTTTAAAAAATCCAAAAAAATTTTAATATTTTTAATTTTTTTCTCTTAAGATTAATAATTTTTTTTAGATAATTAATTTTTAGGTTAAAAAAGTAAAAAAAAATAATCAAGATTTTTAAAAGATATTATTTTTAAATTAGTGAAAATCCATTTTTAAATTTCAAAAAATAAAATAAATATACAAAAATAATAATATCACGAATTTATTAAAATTATTTAAAAATTAAAAGTCATCCAGATTTAGAGAAAACCTATTATAACCTATTTAAAGAAAATCTATAATATTTACTACTTTAAAAAAAATATATTAAAATTATTTTAAAAAATTCTATCAATTCATTTTTTTAGATTAAAAAAATCAACAAAAAATGCTAACCAAGAATTTCAAAAATGCAAAAAAAAAAATTAGAAAAACTTGTAATTTTTTAAAAATCTTACAAATTAAAAAAATAATTCGGAATTCTTAAAATTTGATCAACAACTCTCAAAAAATTAAAAATCATCCAGATTTAAGGTAAATCTAATAAATTGAAAAAATTATCAAAATTTTCAGTTTTAAATACTTTTGATACTTCAAAAAATCAATTATTTTTAATTTTTTCTGTAATAAAATTATTATGAAAAAAAATCAACAAAAAATATTAATCCAGTTTTTTAAAAATATTCTTCTTAATATTTAAAAATATGTAGACTTTTAAATAGTCTATGTATTTTTTTTTTTCAAAAAAAATTATATTTTTTTTTTTAAAAAATATTATTAAAAATATGTAGACTTTTAAAAAGCAAATGAGTTTTTTTTTCAAACCATTTAACATTTTTTCCATAAAATTACATTATAAAATTTTATATATTTTTTAATTTCCAAATTTACAACAGTTGTTATTTATTTAAATCAGGCTTTTTTAATATTTTTTTATTAAAAAAATCAAGTTTATCTGGGTACACAAAATTTCTTGTTACCCTGTGTTATTTATCATATCGAGTATCTAATTTCAACTTCCACTCGATGTGTGAGTAATTTATTAATTCCACACTACAGCCAAGTTCTTAGCGTCACGATATCGCTGAAATCAAATGGTAATTTTAGATAGCTTACTTTTGTTTATTTTTCTTTACTTCTTATCAAGAAAAGTTGAAATTGTATTCATTTGAATTTTCATTTGAAATTCTTTGGATTTTTTTCAAAAATTCTTTGAAGTTTTGGTATGTTTTTAATTATTCCTACTTTTATTTATTTTTGTTTATAAGCAATTTATTTTTATTTATTTAATTCTTTTGCTATTTATTTATTTTTACTTTATTTATTTTCAATTTTTTTGTACCATATTATTTGAGGTTTCTTCTTCAAGAAATTCATAGAAAATGTTGCAAATGTCCATTATTATTTTTTTTTTTGCGCATATTTTCTAAACTTTCATTTTCTTTTTTTACTGCCATTAAATTCAATAAATCACTTTAAAAACAACACCATTTGAAAGAAACCATCATCAACACACCATCCACACATATGACAATTTATCATTCACTCATTAATTTATTCTTTTGCCCATTTGCAACATCATTATCATCACAATAATAATGGTCATAATTTTTGTTGACATACCACCCCATTCACTTTTCACCAGGCGACGACGACGACAACAACGACGGTGACGAGCGACGACGACTTTCTTTTGTATGTACGAGAAACCGTTGCCGTTTTCCCCACAAAAAAATATAAATCCAAACAGATGTGAAATGTTTGCAAGATCAAGTGTCCAACATATTTCCATCTAAGAGAAATGACAACATGTGGAATTGTCCCCAAAAATACTTGTCATTATTTACTAAAGAACACTTCATTTTAGGCAAACGAAACGAAATGGAAACGAAACATAAAATGTAAACACAGAAGGAAAACACAACCGTAAGCGACGCGGCATCCAAAAAACGGGCTCTATTATTTTATTTCATTTGATTTGCTTTTATGGTTGTATATGGTGCAATTGTTATTGTTGTTGCTACACTTCTATTGCACTTCGGTAGCCAAGAGACCGGTAACCGGAGACAAAAACTTCGCGTCGTATTGTTGTTAACTCGTCAAACGTTAAAAAGCATCTAAATCAGCCATAGCAGCCATTTAACGAACCAACCATTCATAGACGCCGCCGTCGTCGTCAAGGCAACGACGCAGACAGCACCATAACACCAAGAACAGTGGCGGCGACGGCAGCAGCAGCAATAGCAACACCAGCATTGTGGCAATAATAATAATAACAA
The DNA here is from genome assembly GCF_030504385.1 of Musca domestica. Taxonomy (NCBI): domain Eukaryota; kingdom Metazoa; phylum Arthropoda; class Insecta; order Diptera; family Muscidae; genus Musca; species Musca domestica. The sequence continues at coordinate 3,180,917 of NW_026712390.1, read as the reverse complement.
TAATAAACCCAATCTCGGCATCAAACACACAAACACGAAGTCGGCAACATCGGCACGAGTAACGAGAAATGTAAAAAAAAAAAAAAGAAAAACAAGTACCGCTCCAACATCACAGAGCAGCCGAATGTACGAAGAAGAAAAAACATGAGAGTGAGTATTGCATATAACTGTGGTGGGGCAATATAAAGAGTACATTGTTGATGGTGTTGTTGTACACACCGTGCAATGCATAGCAATACCATTGCAAGTATGGGGTAAAGTATGCTGAGTAGAGTACTGTTTCTTATTTTAAATGGCTAAAGGGGGAGAATAAACACCCAGCAATTTATATCAAAGAAGAAAATTCGAGAGCAAGAGAGAGAGCACACAAAAACAGCGAGTGCATTTCATTACATTGCCTTGCATTGTATTTATTTTTATTAGAAAAAAGGCAACCATCTAACAACAACAAAACCCCATTGGGAGAGAGAGCAAAATTTGTCTTGTGAATGAAATAAGACTCTTTTTTTATTATTTGGCCAAATAAAAACCGGCTTATTTTTTGCCATCGTTAGGTATTTGCTCTGTCGACGTCTCTGTCATTTGCTGGCTTTGTAAATATGGCAAAATTTTTTTTTTTTGTTTTTTTTGGTGTTAATTAGTTGTACGGTAAATATTTAATTGTTTATTTAACTAGATATTCAAAGCAAATAGATAAACAATTTAATTTCTTAGGGATCGGCTACCGTGAGAGTAGGTAAAAATAAAATATATGACACAAAATATATAAAAATATATGAAACAAAAAATGAAATAAACAACCAATTTTTTTAATACTTATTTTGATAAGATTTTCATAATTTCATATTTAGAAATATCCATTAAATAATTTTGGTTTTTAGTTCTGAGTGTTATCTTTCATTCGAAGTAAAAATGAGGAAAATATATTGAGAATTACGGAAGTTACATGTAAAATTCCGAAGAGCGTCAATAATTAATGGTAATCATACGTCAAGGTGTTCCATACAGATTTGCCGAAAATTCTATGTTTGCAACAGAATAATTGATATTTCAATGGGGAATCCTATTGACAATGAATCGAACATCTTATTAAAAGCTAAAATCAGTGCATAATTGAAAAGTAAAAAACTTGGAAACAAAAAATGTTAGCAAAATTTTTTTGGGAAAATATTTTTCCCATTCTTAAAGAAATTTCCACCACTTTAATTTGGCAAAATCCATTTTTTGATAATTTTGGTTTTTGACTAGGAATGTTTTCTTTCAATTTAAACTAAAGTGAGCGTAATTCGCCCACAAATATAGAAGTTATACCCAAATTACTGAAAAAAGTCAGCTATTAATAATAGTCATACGCCCAGGTGGTCTTACGGAAGTAAAATTGAATATTTTTGCATTGAAAGCAAAAACTTTAATTTTTTCTTTCGAATATGACGTGGAATATTTCCTGCTTCCTTATAAAAAATATAAGGAATACAAATTGTTGTAAAAATATTAATGCAAAAAATTATTTAAAAAAATCCCCTTTTATTTTTCACATTTTCAAAGAAATTTCCAGCATTAAATATTGCAGTACCCAATTTTCATAATTTTGGTTTTTAACTAGGAATGTTTTCTTCCAATTAAAATCAAAGCTAGCCTGATTCCTCTACAAATATGGAAGTTATGCCCAATTTACTGAAAATAGTCAGCTAATAATAAAAGTCATACGCCCAGGTGGTCTCACAAAAAAAATTGAATATTTTAATATTGAAAGTGGATAACTAAATGTTTTTCTTTTGAGTATGACGTAGAATATCCACTGTTATTTTTATAAAAAAATTAAGAAACAGAAATTGTTGTAAAAATTATTTATGCAAAAAACAATTAAAAAAAACATTTATTTTCGGCACTAAAATGTTGCAATGCCCAATTTTAAATAGTTTTGGTTTTTAACTACAAATGTTTTCTCTTAATAAAAATCAAAACTAGTGCGATTCTCCCACAGATATGGACATTATGCCTAAATTACTGAAAATAGTCAGATATTAATAATAGTCATACGCCCAGGTGGTCTCAAAGAAAGAAACTTCATAATTTAAACGTTGGAAGCAAAAACCAAAATGTTTTTCTTTCAAATATGACGCAAAATATTCCCTTCTACCTTAGAAAAATAGAAGAAAGAAAATTTCGTAGCAATAAGAAAGAAAAATATACAAAAATACAACAGCCATCCATTTTGTTACATTTTCATTGTAGAAACTATGCTACCTTCCTTGTGTGCAATACCCCAGCAAGCCATTCAAAAAGCTGTTTACCTTGTTGAAAGATTATTTTTTGTGTTTTATTTTACTTTGTAACAAGTTGGTAACTTTATCATCTTCGAAAAAGCAAGACAACAACAAAAACTAATAATAAAGACACGACAAGAAAATTGTATGGCTGGAAAAATCTGATTTTCCAAATACAACCAGCCACGACAACATCGTGTTATTTTTGGAATTCCAGGTGGCGTAAAACGTAAATCCAAAGCACAAACGAAAAAAACTGAACTGAACTGAACAACTTTGTCAACTCCAAGCCAATGGAATTGAAGCCAATGTTTGTATTACCACTTTGAGCCATGATAGCCAAATGAACAATGTTGTTAACCAAGTGTTAAACACAACGAGTTTTGGGTTTCATATTTTTTTTCCTATTTTGGCCACAAGAGTGGGAAGAGAGTGAAGAGAAGAGAGAAAAAATATTGAAATAGATAATAATATGGCCCGGTCTGGTCTGGACAAGCAAAAAGCAAAGCAAAGGTGGAAACCTTCTCAAGGCAGTGTGGCCATAAAAAAGTGGCTGTTTTTTTTTCTAACCAGAAAATAATAAAAAATATTGTTATTATTGTATGTATTGTCATGGTAACACAGACTAGCCTGTTAGCCATGTTAACAACAACATATGCGAAACATGAAATGACCATAAAATCAACGAAATGCAGCCCCAGACAACTGGCAAGAAAAACTAAGAAGCAATGTCGTCTGTTTGGCTGATTTCTTAACTTTTTTTGTTGGTTTCAGCGATTTCATTTTCTACCTTCTGGCGACCGCATGCCCTAAGAACAAATGAACAAATTTTTTACCAAAAGAAATAAATAACAATAATAAAAAACAATTGGCCAATAGTTAATGGCTTAATTGGTAAACGAATGTTATGCAAAAAATACAAGGTTTGTACTTACGCTTACGATAAAACTTAAGTTTGCAATAAACATTTTGTTTAATTTGATAACAGTTGGGCGATAAGAAGCTTACCTAATAGAAAAAAAAAGAGGAAATTAAAATTAGCAGAGTATTAGATAATGAAATGTTAGCGAAAAAGTAAAAAAAATAGCAAATGTGAAAATATTAAAAAATTGGATATTGAAAATTAAAAAAAAAAATATTTTTCGTATCTCTAGCTCTCTGTTTGGTCCTTAAACATTTTCAAATTTTCCCAAATAGATTTGGATTTTAGCTAAAGGTCTCAGCTTTCATTTGCGACAACAAAATTAAAAATCCTTGCAGAACTTTAGGAGCTATGGGGAAAATACAAAATTAACCCATGTATTATCAACACTCATACGCCAGGGTATCCAAGATTTAAAAATTCATTTTCTCAGTAGTTTATGGACATATTTGTATAAAATTTACGAATTCCGTTTAGTATTGGATTAAAAACAAACAAACCAAGAGATCTGTGATAAATCTTTTCAAACCGGCAGTTAGAGGAACATTTATCATTGACAAATTGTCTTGAGAACTTTGTAAGAAAAGCAATATATATTTTTTTAATTCTTCAAATCAAAACAAAGTGAAACTTCAAAGCCTTAGTATCTAAAAGCTTTGAATAGACATAAAATAGTTTGGAGCAAGCCTCATTTGAAAGAAATAGGTTTTCATGAAGTTTTTTAGCAACTAGGTTTTAAGTGGCGTTTTTTCGAGATAGGGATTTCGAACAGTTCCATTCTTGAAAAAAAATTCCCAAAAATGCCCCTACTATATTTTTTTATTAAATTATCGAAGGGCTTCAATTCTAGAGGAAATTGTTTTGAAACAAACTTTACCCTCAAGTAAATATAACAAAATTATATCAGGAAAAATTTACGATTTTTTTAAATATGTGCAATGTTTATTTTTAACTAGAGATCCTTGAAATGTTCTCACCTCTCCAAATTATTTTTTTATTTTCAGATAACACAGTCATCTTTTAGTTAAGCCGATAAAATTTAAAATGTATAGTGTTCGGGAAGAATAAATCGGCCAAAAACACAAAACTATTTTTAATAATGGGGAATTTTTAATTTTTTCTTGAATTCCCTGTAATTTTTTGATTCTCAAAATTATCAAAATGTCTCCATATAATTTCGATTTTTAGCTGAAAATGTCTGCTTTTATTTGCCACTAAAGATCTTAAAATCATGTAAGAATTATGGAAGTTATGGGCTAAATACTAGAGTTGCCCACATATTAAAAACACTCATACGCCCTTAGGTCCAAAAATTAAAAATTCATCTTCTCTGAAACTATGCAACTTTTTTTTCCAAATTTTTACAGATTTCGTTTGCTAATGGTTTTAAGATAATTGTAGTTTTCGAAGGGCTCTTATATATTCGTTTGTATGCATCAAAATTTAATGTTTTAAGATTCGAATTAATTTTTAAGATTCTCAAGAATTTTAGAGTCAAAAAAAATATAACAAAGCTTATATTTTTCCCCTTCTACTTCACAAATATATAGCACTTGATTATGTGATATATTGATATTGCCGGTGATAATTTACTAAGGAAAAAAATCTTATCACCTCTAACGAAAATTTCCATTTAAAGAAGTTTTAACAAATTCTGAGTTAGACAATTGAAAATTCACTCAGCAAAGAAGTTCCTGAAAAAAACATAAACAAAAAATTAATTACCCAGCCATAGAAAAAGAAGAAGAGTCTAAATAAAAATCCATGAGCTTTGCTAAGGGCCATAGAAGCTAGGTGCCTGCCTTCTATGCCACCCAAAGTCATTCCACCACAACATTTTGTGATCACTTAGGTATCTAAGGTGGGAAAAGATGTGTCCACAAGATATCATTCCACATCACAACTGGAGTTTGTACAACAATAAACGATGAGGTAATTCCTCTGCTTTCTGGCGATTGTCTTCGCCAGATGTTGCTCCAAGTAAAAAAATTGTGAAAAAATTCAAATTGTAATGTTGCAGAAAATAATTTTCCTGTTTGTTTTGTCTGCCTCTCATTAATTTTTTGATTTTTCTTTTGAAGAAGTTCTCCCTCCCCTCCTCCTGTAATTTTTTTTATGGAAAATCAGATTAACAAAACAGATTTTTTCGCTGTTGTTTCTTTGGTTTTTTTTTTTCAATTGCCCCTGTTTGTTATGCATAATTTTCCGTCTAATATGAAATGGTGTGTTGAACATAAAGCCGGGGAGCGTAACGCAAAAAAACAACATGTCTAACACACCTTCGCCAGGGCTGGTTGGAGATGGCCGTTGTTGGTTTGAAAGAAAACATGATTAATGCCGATTTTTCCAGTTGAGCGATTTTACAGTTCTTCTTTTCATATGTTAATTAGAGGAGACCATAATGGGCAAACTAAATAATTAACTGGGGCAATGAAGATGAACTATAATCAAGAAGTTGAACACTTACAAAAAAAATATTTTTAAAAATTCAGCCATTGGTGGGTACTTGAAAAAATAATTTTTAAAAAATCCACGTTTTGTTGGGTACTTGAAAAAATAATTTTTAAAAAATCCACGTTTTGTTGGGTACTTGAAAAAATAATTTTTAAAAAATCCACGTTTTGTTGGGTACTTGAAAAAATAATTTTTAAAAAATCCACGTTTTGTTGGGTACTTGAAAAAATAATTTTAAAAAATCCACGTTTGTTGGGTACTTGAAAAAATAATTTTTAAAAAATCCACGTTTTGTTGGGTACTTGAAAAAATAATTTTTAAAAAATCCACGTTTTGTTGGGTACTTGAAAAAATAATTTTTAAAAAATCCACGTTTTGTTGGGTACTTGAAAAAATAATTTTTAAAAAATCCACGTTTTGTTGGGTACTTGAAAAAATAATTTTTAAAAAATCCACGTTTTGTTGGGTACTTGAAAAAATAATTTTTAAAAAATCCACGTTTTGTTGGGTACTTGAAAAAATAATTTTTAAAAAATCCACGTTTTGTTGGGTACTTGAAAAAATAATTTTTAAAAAATCCACGTTTTGTTGGGTACTTGAAAAAATAATTTTTAAAAAATCCACGTTTTGTGGGGTATTTGAAAAAATCATTTTTAAAAAATCATTTTTAAAAAATCCATGTTTTGTTGGATACTTGAAAAAATAATTTTTAAAAAATCCACGTTTTGTTGGGTACTTAAAAAAATATTTTTTAAAAAATCCACATTTTGTGGGGTATTTGAAAAAATCATTTTTAAAAAATCCATGTTCTGTTGGTTACTTCAAAAAATATTTCTTAAACAAATCCACGTTTTATTGTTTTGTTCAAAATTATTTTCTAAAAAGAGGTAATGTTGTTGACTACTTAAAAAATATTTTTGTGAAAGATTCACGTTTTGGTGGCCACTCAAAAAAAAAATGAAATGAGACCAAAACCAACTCGAAAGCAATAATATTTAAAAAGACTACGTTTTCTTGGAGCTTCAAACAAATATTTTTTTAAATCCACGTTTAACTAGATCTTAAGAAACGTACACTTTTTTGGATGCCCAAGATCTACTTAGAAAGAATTACGATTTGTTGGAGCCCCCAAAATATTCGTTAATTTTTTTTAACTTAAAAATATCTTGACTTTTTTAAATCTTGTGCATGTCCTAAAGAACATCGGGGGAACTGATCGAATCCGTTTTCAGTTTAAAAAAATCCCATTTTGTTTGCTTGATATTACATTTTTAAACTTTGGCCATCCATGCGTATGAGTATTATAAATTATTGACTTATTTTAGAAAATTGGCCATAACTTTGCGAAATGTTAATACTTTTCCAAAAACTAAAATACTTTCAGAAACTAGACACTTGCAGCAATAAGTAGAAATTCTAGAAAAATGTTCAAAAAAATATTTAGAACCTATGTGTAGCCTAAGATTTGATATTTTGTTTCGAATAAACGAAAAAAAAAATCAATTTGCATTATTTCCTTTCTTCCGCATTCTTTCTTGCATATTTCAAATTACGTTATTTGTTTTTCTCATCAATAAAGTTACGTATTTTCAAAAAAAAAAGTACATTTCCTTTACATATTCTGTAATATCGATTGTTTTATGGGCTTGTCTAAAAGCAACAATTTTTAAAATTAAAAGTTAAATTTTTATTGAAAATCATTTGTATGTTCTGAAGTATTTCATCTGAAGTAACCAATTCTGTTTTTAGTTTTTTAAAAACTCCGCTTAGTTTTATGGATATTGAATTTTTAAACTTTGGCCACTCATGCGTATGAGTATTATTAATTAATGACTTATTTTAGAAACTTGGCCATAACTTCATCAAATCTAAATATTTTTCCAAAAAGTAAAATATTTTCCGAAACTATACACTTGTAGCAAAAAATAGAAAATCTTAAAAGAATTTTTAAAAATTATTAAGAACGTCTATTTCAGGTGAAAACAAGAAACTTGTTTGGAAAAAGCAAAAAAAAAATCTATTTACATTTCCTTTTTCCGCTTTCTTTCTTTCTCCCTTTGATATTTGAATTACGTGATTTGTTTTTCTCATCACTGCAGCTAAGTGTTTTTCCCAAAAAAGTACATTTCCTTTACATTTTCTGTAATATACATACCCATTGTCTTTGTAGGCTTGGTTTAAAGCCATTCCCCCACCATCAACAATCTTAATTGTACTCGCATGTAGGGAAAAAATTTGCATAAAGTTGCCGAGTATGTTTGCCAGGGCGTTTGCCTTTTGTCTGCACAGACAGAGAAGAAGGCAACTATTTTGGATCGGTCCGACGGTGGTTGGTGGTTATTGATCCGCCAACCCAGCAACTCGTTGCATTATGCAATTGTGTTGTTTACCTACGATTCTTAAGACGATTGTGGTGCGATTAAACAATCCACTTTAAATTCTGGCTTAGGAAATGACGACAATTCAGCCAACTCTCGATTTGGTAACCTGTTTGGCAGCTCAGCGGGCAATTGATGGCGGTGAAGCCAAAAGGCGTGTGAGTGTGTGTGCGCGAGCCTGTGTCTGGTCGCAGAGGAAGCATAATTGAAAATTTCAAACACGTGTGCCAGAAGGTGGTTTTCCGCTTTGGCAAAACGCAAAGAACCCCAAACAGAAATTAACCGCAAAGAAATCAATGAAATTGACACCAAATGCATAGGTAATTCGGTAATCTAGGGGAGAATTGTTTCGCTGGGGCTTTGCCACAAAGTTGTGGCTTAAACAATCAAACAGCCAGCCAACCAAGCAACCATCCAACTAGTCGTCAAACAAATTCTGTAGCACTAAACAAAATTAATGATAATTGCCAGTATTGTGGGTGTTGCCTTAAGCCAACCCACACACAGACCGAGACCCGCTCACCGGTGCAAGTCTTACAGGTTTGAAATTAGTTGCGAAAAATGCGCCCAGCTTTTGGCTAAGACATTGCAATTTGTTTGACTTAATAATGCCCCAGCAAGGCGCAGAGAGTGAGCTGTTGATTTACAGCCATTGACTGTGGGAAATGAACAAACAGCTGGTGTTCGTTAAACATTTTTTTCTTTGCTGGGCCACGGCAATAATTTTGTTTTGCAAATTGCAGTGCAAATTTATTGATTTTTTTCCAACAAAAGAAAAAAAAAAACGGCGGAAAATATGGCATATTTTCAGTCAATTAGCCTAAAAGTAGGCTAAACGTTTTACAGAAATATTTACCAGACTATATTTAGAAAAATAAAAATGGAAAAGAAAAATTCTAGTTTTCCCTTAATAGAATAATACGGGATTATTTTTAATACCTCAAAGACCTACATTTTTGAAAATGAAATGGAAAATGTTTAGCAAAAGCGGGCTAGGGTTTAATGTTTGCCGATAGAAATTCTTAACGTGTTACTGCAAGGGTTGGAAATTACTTTCAAGTTGCAGAGAATAAAAAAAATAACAAATAAATTAAAAAACGTTAAATATAACATTTTCCCGATTTTCATAGCTATTAGCTATACTTCTGGATGGTTTAAAGAATGACTTTTAGAGCGATAATCTTTATTAATCTATATTTTTATATTTATATGATTATTTTTCATTAAATCGTACATTTTAATTTTTTTAAGTTTTTTTTTTAACAATATTAAAAAAATCCCAGACACAAATACGAATTTCTAATTATGCCTGGAAGTGTTTACTTTAAATTGGCATTTTTATATTAAAAAAATACCAAAATTTGGGGAAGTTATGGCCGGATTTCTAAGATAAGTCATTAATTAATAATAATCATACGCAATGGTGGCCAAAGTTTAAAAATTCAATATCTAGGGAAATAGGAGGAATTTTCATAGTTTGAAAACGGAATTGAAGAACTCATACCAAGTAGCTGAGGACATGCTAATTGATTACCGGCCATAAATATCCGCCATAAACAATATTTGTAAATATTTTAAGTAATTTGAGCAGATTTATTTTTTATTTTAATATACTAATTCTATTCTATATTTTTAATATTTAGAACTATTGAAAATTCAAATAATAATTTCTAATGTAAATTATGTAATCAAACAATATTGAGACTTTTCGAAGTTATGAGAGAATTTTTAAAATAAGTTATTAGAAAACAATACACCTACATATTTTTCACATTTTTTAAAATAATATTTTAAATAAACTCAAACGCAAATGAACATTTTAAAGAAATATTTACCAGACTAGTTTTAATTATTTAGAACTATTGAACACTCAAATTTCGAATTAAAGCTGAAGCTATCTAGTTTATATTGGTATTTTTTGTAATCAAACAATATTGAGACTTTTCGAAGTTATGAGAGAATTTCTAAAATAAGTTGTTAAACAAATTTTTTTTTTTATAATATTTAATAAAAATGTACACGCAAATAAGAGTTTCTAATTATGCCTACAAGTGTTTACTTTAAGTTGCTATTTTCATATTGACAAAATACAAAGATTTGTGGAAGTTATGGCCGAATTTCCAAAATAAGTCATCAATTAATAATACTCATACGCAATGGTGGCCACAGTTTAAAAATTCAATATCTCGGAAAGTAGGAGGAATTTTCAAAGTTTGACAATGGAATTGGAGAACTCATACCAAGTAGCTGAAGACATGCTAATTGGTTGCCGGAAAAATCCACCATAAACAATATTTGTAAATATTTTAAGTAATTTGAGCAGATTGATTTTTTCTTTTAATATATTAATTCTATTCTATTTTTTTTTTAATATTTACAACTATTGAAAATTTAAATAATAATTTCGAATTAAAGCTGAAGCTGCCTAGTTTATTATTTTTTCTTTTTTGTAATCAAACAATATTGAGACTTTTCGAAGTTATAAAAGAAGTTTTAAAATAAGTTATTAAACAAAAATGTTCCTACGCATTTTTTTAATTTTTTTAATAATATTTAATATAACAACAAATGAGAATTTCTAATTATCGCTACAAGTGTCTACTTTAAGTTGGTATTTTTATATTTAAAAAATACAAAGATTTGGTGAAGTTATGGCCGGATTTCTAAGGTAAGTCATTTATTAATAACACTCATACGCAATGGTGGCCAAAGTTTAAAAATTCGATATCTCGGAAGGTAGAAGGAATGTTTAACAGAACCTGGATTTAAAAAAAATATATTTTTTTCAATGAATAGCAGAATATGGATTTAAAAAAAAACAAATTTTTTCAAGGACTAAGATAAAGTGAATTTAAAAAAAAATATATATTTTTCAATGCCCAACTAAAATTTAAAAAAAATGTTTTTCAACGATTAACAGATCGTAAATTTTTTTAAAAATATTTTTTTAATGACCAACAAAACCAAGATATTTTTTATATATTTATTTTTTAATGATTAGCAGAATGTGAATTAAAAAAGAATTTAAACAATCAACGGAATATGGATTTTCTCCGGGCTACAAACGTGGATTTTATAAGGATTATCGGCGCTATACACGTGGATTTTCTTAAAGAATTTTTTATTTGAAGGACTCTCGTGGATATTGACGTGGAGTTTTTGACGAATTTTCATTTGAAGGACTCTCGTGGATATTGACGTGGAGTTTTTGACGAATTTTCATTTGAAGGACTCTCGGCGCTATTGATGTGAATTTTAAGAATTGTTTTTGGAGGATTCTCGATTTTTTAAAGAATTTTCATTTGAAGGACTTTCTGGTCTATTGACGTCGATTTCTAAAAGATATTAAATTTATTTGACGTGTTTTTTTTTTTTAATTATCATTTGAAGGATCTAGAGGCTAATGATGTAGATATTTAAAAAACGGTTCATTTGAAGGACTTTCGGGTCTATTGACGTGGATTTTTAAACGATTTTCATTTAATAGACTCTCAGGGCTGTTTACGTGGATTTTTTGGAGAATTTTCATTTAAAGGACTCTTGGGGTTATTGCCGTGGATTTTTTGAAAGCATTTTTATTTGAAGGACTCTCAGGACTATTGACTTGGATTTTAATGGATTTTAATTTAAAGGACTCTTAGGGCTATTGCAGTGGATTCTTAAAAGAATTTTTAGTTGAAGGATTTTTTGGAGGATTCCCGAGGTTATAAAAGTGATTTTTTTTAATAATTTCCATTTGAAGGAAACTCAGGGCTATTGACTTGGAATTTTTTAAATGTTTTTGTTTTGAGACATCCGGGATATTTAGAATATATTTTAAGCATTGCAGTCTCTGTAGAATTTAAAGAATAATTTTTTCAAGAACTTTTTTTTCAAATCTGCCAACAAAATTAATGATTATTTAAATGACCTATTTTAAATTACCCTAGTCGTGAAATTAAAATCATCAAGAGACCACGAGCATTGTGGATTAATTTAAATATTCTAATAACTATACATCGTTTTTCTTCAGATTTTTAGAAATAATGTTGTAAGACTTCTATAAATCATCAAAATATTTTTCAAAGTCTTTTGGGGTTTCATTAAATTTGTTAAAAAAATTTTGAATTTATAAAAAACTATTTTTTTAAACTAAAATATTTTTTCAAAGATCGCCGATTTTCAAAAAATTATTATTCCAAGGACTGTCAAATTAAACATTTATATTCAAAATGCTTTATTTATTGGATTTATTATAGTGGATTTTTTAAATTATTCTCCAAAGACCGTCAGAGGATTTACGACACTATAAACTTTTTTTAAAGAATTTTTATTTCAAGGGATCTCAGGACTATTGACATGGGTTTTTTAAAGAATTTTATTTGAAGGACACCTGGGGTCATTTAAAACGATTTTTTAAAGATTTTTGTTTTGAGACATCCGGGGTGTTTAGAATATATTTTGGAGGTTTTTTAGAAATACATTTTTTTTCAAAAAAAAAAAAAAAAATGACCCAAGTTCTATCAGCTTCCCGATTTTTTTTAATATATATTTTTAATAATTTTACTTTCTGAATTTTCTAAAAACAATTCTTCCAATGACTATCAAATTAATAATATGTTTTTAGTTATTTATTTAGGATTTATATATATATATATATTTTTTTTTTTTTTTTTTTTTTTTTTGAATGGATTTTTTAAAATTGTTTTCCAAAATTCATGAGAGGAATTACTTTTTTAAAGATTTTTTTGAAGGGCTCTCAGGGCTATTGGTCTGAGTTTTTTAAAGGTTTTTTATTTGAAGGACTCTTGGGGCTATTAACCAAAATTTTTTAAAGATTTTTTTGTATAGAGACATCCGAGATGTTGAGAATATATTTTAGAGGTTTTAAGAAAAATATTTTTTTTCAAAAAAAAAAAAAACCAATCTCAACCAGATTCCCGATTTTTTTTAATTTATATTTTAAATAATTTTTCTTCCTGTATTTTCTAAAAACAATTCTTCCAATGACTATCAAATTCAAAATATGTTTTTAGTTATTTATTTAAGATTTTTAAAAATTATTTTTTAAAACTTTATTTAAAAAAAAATCCAAGCTCTACCAGTTTCCAGAATTTTTTTTAAATACATATTTTAAATAATTTTTCTTCCTGAATTTTCTTAAAAGAATTCTTTCAATGACTATCAAATTAAAAATATGTTTTAATTATTTATTTAAGATTTTTAAAAATTATTTTTTTAAACCAATAAGGAAAGTAGACATTTAAAAAAAAAATATTGCTTTAGTTTTTGGTTGTAGTTGTTTTTTTTTTTTTTAATTTTTATCTCCAAAGGGTGTCAAAATCAAGATTTATGTAATAATTTTTTTCATAAAAATGCTTTTTTTTAATTTTTTTCCATCCATTTTTTTATAATTTCCTTATCGCCCCGGCTTTCTAATCAATAACAGTTAACAAATTGTAATCCAATTATAATTTTACCACTTTGGCCAGTAAACATGTAAACCAAACGCCAGTCTTCCATATCGATATGGGAAATCGAACCGAACACAAAATCCAAAAACCACAACAACAACAGCAACAAATACCCACCTTCAAATGGCAATCACTTGACTTCAAATGTAAAGCATTTTGTCAATACCAAAACAAAAAAAATCTACGGCCATTGACTTGAAACCTCCAAATACAGAAGAAGAAAGCAAAGACGGGGAGGCATTGAAGAGGAAAGAAGAAAAGAAATTGAACGCTGACCTTGTAGGTGGTGGTGGTTCGTTAAGAAATGTTAGAGGTTGCAGAAAACGAAAACACCTTAGATACCGATTTGATTAATCTCCTTTGCCTTGAACAATAATAAATGGTAACAACAACAACAAAAGCAATGGTAAATAGTTGCTGTAAGTGTTTGGGGGTGTACATGGTGTTATATACGATTTTCTCCGGGCTACAAACGTGGATTTTATAAGGATTATCGGCGCTATACACGTGGATTTTCTTAAAGAATTTTTTATTTGAAGGACTCTCGTGGATATTGACGTGGAGTTTTTGACGAATTTTCATTTGAAGGACTCTCGTGGATATTGACGTGGAGTTTTTGACGAATTTTCATTTGAAGGACTCTCGGCGCTATTGATGTGAATTTTTAAGAATTGTTTTTGGAGGATTCTCGATTTTTTAAAGAATTTTCATTTGAAGGACTTTCTGGTCTATTGACGTCGATTTCTAAAAGATATTAAATTTATTTGACGTGTTTTTTTTTTTTTAATTATCATTTGAAGGATCTAGAGGCTAATGATGTAGATATTTAAAAAACGGTTCATTTGAAGGACTTTCGGGTCTATTGACGTGGATTTTTAAACGATTTTCATTTAATAGACTCTCAGGGCTGTTTACGTGGATTTTTGGAGAATTTTCATTTAAAGGACTCTTGGGGTTATTGCCGTGGATTTTTTGAAAGCATTTTTATTTGAAGGACTCTCAGGACTATTGACTTGGATTTTAATGGATTTTAATTTAAAGGACTCTTAGGGCTATTGCAGTGGATTCTTAAAAGAATTTTTAGTTGAAGGATTTTTTGGAGGATTCCCGAGGTTATAAAAGTGATTTTTTTTAATAATTTCCATTTGAAGGAAACTCAGGGCTATTGACTTGGAATTTTTTAAATGTTTTTGTTTTGAGACATCCGGGATATTTAGAATATATTTTAAGCATTGCAGTCTCTGTAGAATTTAAAGAATAATTTTTTCAAGAACTTTTTTTTCAAATCTGCCAACAAAATTAATGATTATTTAAATGACCTATTTTAAATTACCCTAGTCGTGAAATTAAAATCATCAAGAGACCACGAGCATTGTGGATTAATTTAAATATTCTAATAACTATACATCGTTTTTCTTCAGATTTTTAGAAATAATGTTGTAAGACTTCTATAAATCATCAAAATATTTTTCAAAGTCTTTTGGGGTTTCATTAAATTTGTTAAAAAAATTTTGAATTTATAAAAAACTATTTTTTTAAACTAAAATATTTTTTCAAAGATCGCCGATTTTCAAAAAATTATTATTCCAAGGACTGTCAAATTAAACATTTATATTCAAAATGCTTTATTTATTGGATTTATTATAGTGGATTTTTTAAATTATTCTCCAAAGACCGTCAGAGGATTTACGACACTATAAACTTTTTTAAAGAATTTTTATTTCAAGGGATCTCAGGACTATTGACATGGGTTTTTTAAAGAATTTTATTTGAAGGACACCTGGGGTCATTTAAAACGATTTTTTAAAGATTTTTTGTTTTGAGACATCCGGGGTGTTTAGAATATATTTTGGAGGTTTTTTAGAAATACATTTTTTTTCAAAAAAAAAAAAAAAAAATGACCCAAGTTCTATCAGCTTCCCGATTTTTTTTAATATATATTTTTAATAATTTTACTTTCTGAATTTTCTAAAAACAATTCTTCCAATGACTATCAAATTAATAATATGTTTTTAGTTATTTATTTAGGATTTATATATATATATATTTTTTTTTTTTTTTTTTTTTTTTGAATGGATTTTTTAAAATTGTTTTCCAAAATTCATGAGAGGAATTACTTTTTTAAAGATTTTTTTGAAGGGCTCTCAGGGCTATTGGTCTGAGTTTTTTAAAGGTTTTTTTATTTGAAGGACTCTTGGGGCTATTAACCAAAATTTTTTAAAGATTTTTTTGTATAGAGACATCCGAGATGTTGAGAATATATTTTAGAGGTTTTAAGAAAAATATTTTTTTTCAAAAAAAAAAAAAACCAATCTCAACCAGATTCCCGATTTTTTTTAATTTATATTTTAAATAATTTTTCTTCCTGTATTTTCTAAAAACAATTCTTCCAATGACTATCAAATTCAAAATATGTTTTTAGTTATTTATTTAAGATTTTTAAAAATTATTTTTTAAAACTTTATTTAAAAAAAAAATCCAAGCTCTACCAGTTTCCAGAATTTTTTTTAAATACATATTTTAAATAATTTTTCTTCCTGAATTTTCTTAAAAGAATTCTTTCAATGACTATCAAATTAAAAATATGTTTTTAATTATTTATTTAAGATTTTTAAAAATTATTTTTTTAAACCAATAAGGAAAGTAGACATTTAAAAAAAAAATATTGCTTTAGTTTTTGGTTGTAGTTGTTTTTTTTTTTTTTTAATTTTTATCTCCAAAGGGTGTCAAAATCAAGATTTATGTAATAATTTTTTTCATAAAAATGCTTTTTTTTAATTTTTTTCCATCCATTTTTTTATAATTTCCTTATCGCCCCGGCTTTCTAATCAATAACAGTTAACAAATTGTAATCCAATTATAATTTTACCACTTTGGCCAGTAAACATGTAAACCAAACGCCAGTCTTCCATATCGATATGGGAAATCGAATCGAACACAAAATCCAAAAACCACAACAACAACAGCAACAAATACCCACCTTCAAATGGCAATCACTTGACTTCAAATGTAAAGCATTTTGTCAATACCAAAACAAAAAAAATCTACGGCCATTGACTTGAAACCTCCAAATACAGAAGAAGAAAGCAAAGACGGGGAGGCATTGAAGAGGAAAGAAGAAAAGAAATTGAACGCTGACCTTGTAGGTGGTGGTGGTTCGTTAAGAAATGTTAGAGGTTGCAGAAAACGAAAACACCTTAGATACCGATTTGATTAATCTCCTTTGCCTTGAACAATAATAAATGGTAACAACAACAACAAAGCAATGGTAAATAGTTGCTGTAAGTGTTTGGGGGTGTACATGGTGTTATATACGGCCCGAAGAAATTTAATGACACTTGAAAACAAAAACAACAAAAAATACGGCCAAAGACAAGCCAAAGTCTTTGGTGGCCATCAGTGAAGCAAACGATTTTTGGCCAGCACTCAAGTTTTCAACTGTTTTTGGTAGCACCAAGAGCTTAGAGGAGATGGGTTATCTTTGATTGAATTAAATACTTTCATTGGAAATAAATTTGCGGATTTTTAAATGAAAAAAGAAAAAAAAAGGGAAATGTTTAAAAAAAGCCTTTTGGAATGCAGGGCGAGATAAAAGATTGCAAAAAGTGAAATGCCACAAACTAAAACACCTGCACAGACAATTTTCTGTCATAGGCTGTAGTATCCATTACGAACTTCAAATATCAAATTCGAAACAATTCCGGTGAATAATGTCGCTAAAATGATTAAAATGCCGAATGTCGCGAAAATCATCAAAATACGGAATATCGGGAGGTACCCTTATAATAAATAATTTATAAGTTATAAAAAATAATTTATAACGGTTCTCAACTTACCTTATAATTAATATCCTGGACATTGTCCAAACTGCAGTCGTATGCCTCGTCTGTATCATAGCTGGAACTGCGCCTCGATGTGTTGAAACTGGATGATCTGTACATTTGACTGAAATGAGTGAGAGAGGGGGAGAGAAAAATTAAAATAATAATACAAAAATTAAATATATTTTTTATAAAATATAATATTTTTATAGAATATTTAAAAATATTGCAAAAATAAATATTTTTTAGAGAATATAACATTTTTGTAGAATATATAACAATATTTATTGCCAATAGACTAAAAACAAAAACCCTTGACTAGTCACAATAATGCCCTCAAAGGTGGTGTCATTGGCTAACAGCCATTGTGAGTCATGACACCGATTTAGCCGAGACACATACCTCTAATTTGATTGTCTCATAGCAGAGTCATGTACCTCAACAGTTCTACAGCAGTTGAACCATGTCAAGAGAAATATACATATGGGTGAGTGGCTATGCTTACATATCCGAAGCAATTACTTTCAAACTGTAGACTGAGCATTGCCAGACCAGAAAAACCAAAATTGCCATAAGTACAAACAAGAGAATATTTCAAACTAGAATTATTGCGATTATTTTTAAACGACACTCTGGACTAGTAATCGGGACTTTTTTTTGAAAGAAATAATTTGAATTGCTTTCTGGATTTTAAAAGTGAATTTTAAGGACACCTTGGGCTATAAACGGGGATTTTTTTGAAAAAAAAAACAAATCTTAATGACTCTCAGGATTTGAAAGATATTTTGCAGGGAATTTAGGGCTATATACATGAATTTGTTATGGACTTTTTAATTTCTCAGGTCTATAGACATCGATTTTTTTAAGGATAAGTTTGGAAGGACTCTTGGGACTAACACGTGAACATTTTTAAAATAATTTTTGAAAGACTCTTTTAAAATGGATTTTAAGGGAAAGGGTATCATGATGCAAAACTGGATTGTTATAGGCATTTTTCGAAGGACTCTATTATTGAAGGCTTTTATTAGGAAATTTTTCGAAGAACTCTCAGGGCTATGAAACTGGATTTTTAGGGTTTTTTAAATGGATTTTAAAGGAATCGTTGATGGGCTACCAGTGATGTAAAAAATTGACGTTTTAAAGGAGTTTTTATTTCGAAGGTCCCTTTTTTATTCTGTAGGACTTTCGGGAATATAAACCTGGATCAGAGTTATGAATCTGGATTTTTAGAGTTTTTTAGGTTTTTTTTTTAATGAATTTTTGAAGGGTTATCAGGGAAAGAGAATAGATATTTTTTAAAGGATTTTTTTTCAAGGCCTCTATTTTTGAAGGACTTTCACGAATATAAAGCTGTATTTAATAAGCGAATTTTTCGAAGAACTTTCAGGGCTATGAATCTGGATTTTTTTAAAATGAATTTTAAAGGATTTTTTTTAAAGGCTATCAGTGGTACAAAAATGGATATTTTAAAGAAGTATATTTTTCTAAGGACTATTCCCTGTATTTTTAAGGAGATATTTGGAAGCACTCTTTTAGAAGACTGTCTTAACTATAAAGGAAATGTTTTAGAAAATAATTCTCGGGATTGGAAAAATATTTTGGGAAAGGGCTTTGTTTACAAGGACACTTAGGAGTATAAACGTGGATATTTTAAGGACTCTGAAGGACAGTCAGAACAAAAAGGCTTCTGAAAGAAAATTTTTGAATGACTCTCAGGTTTTTCAGGTAATTTCTTGGAGGAACGCTGAGGTCTCAGGATTTTGTTAAGGACTCTTTTGAAGGACTTTCAGGACTAAAAAAATTGAAAAATTTTAAATGACTCTCAGGGTTTTCAAGGTTTTTCTTGGAACTACGCTGAGGACTAAAAACATATATTTTTTAGGAACTTTTCGGAAGAAATGCCCTTTTTTGTTAAAGGATTTGTTTGGGGGGATTCTTAGGGGTTCTTTTAAAGGGCTGTCAGAATCATGCCAAAACATTTGGATGCAATATATGTTTGGAGGGACTTTCAAGGCTAGCTCATGTAATTTATTACGTAATTTTTTGGAAGAACTCCCAGGACTGCATACGTGGATTTTCAAGGATATATTTTGAAGGACTCTCATGACTATAATCGTGGGATTTTAATGAACTCTTTTGAAGAACGATCAAAGTTAAATATGAGAATATTTAAGGGATTTTAGGCCTCCCAGGGTAATGATCGGGGATATTTTAAATGGATTTTTAAAGGAAGAAGAACTGAGCTCCAAGATGATTAAAATAATGAAAATCTTTAATTTGTTAATGAATTTTACAAAGGATTAAATATGAATTTTTTGTACATAGACTTCGAAGAATAGACATGGACATTTTTATAAAAAATGTTCAAAGGACCAAAATTATGAAAATTTTCCGAAGAATTTCAAGGGCCATAAACGTGGTTTGCTTACGGAAGTTGTTGATTTTTTGTAAACCCTATTTGGGTATAAAACCCCTTTTTTATAAAAGATTTTTTTGGGGGGCTTTACTCAACAAACTACATTCGAGATCGAAAATTTTGAATTCTTTAAAAATAAATTTCGAATACTTACGTGGCTAGGGCATTGGAACCCAACTGGTGTCGGTTGGAACTAGAAAAAGATAGAAGAAAATATTTATTAGGAAATATTCAATTTTATAATGTCGAATTATTTAATACAATGAAGTAAAAAATAGCTTCAATTTCATAAATAATTGTTTAATTAATAACATAAATTTATTTTACTCCACCGGAATAATATAGCTACTAAAAGGCTCAAGCCGAGAATCTAAGTTCTTTGCCCAATTTTTTTTTAATTTTCATTTTATTTTTTTTTTAAATCTGTTTTATTTGAGTAAATTAATTTATTTTATTTTAGTTTTGTAATTTTTATTTATTAATATTTTTTTAATTATTATTATTTTTTCTTCTAAATATTTCCATATCAAAATTTCCCCCCTGTCCTCAAAAACAAATTTGCATAAATTCTACCATTCGCTTTGAATTTATTAATTTATTTCGGTTATTTAACCTAATTTAGCCCACAATTGAATTCTGCGAAAGAAATCTTCAACTGAACCTACCTCAAAAAATTATAGGAAATTAAATTCTCAAACAATGGCATGTCATACATAAATAGCTACCTACAAGCTGAGAAGTGCACAAACACACACACATGCTCACAGCCGAAAGCAGCGAGAGCAAGTGGGTAGATATTTGCTAAGGTGAAAAAAATAATTTTTGAGGAATTTTGGAGCTGGGATTGGACAGCAAATAAAAAATAAAAGAAATGTCAAAATATTTATTCAAAGAATTTTTGTGTATTTCTTGGGGAACACTATTGCAGGCATGAAAGGGGAGAGATTGCCCTTTCTTCAAATAATTGGTATTTTTTTCTCCCATAGAAATTGGGATCATTGTCTCCATATTGTTTATCATTGTCATTTGCACATGTTTTGTAGTAAACATTTTTTTGTTTGTTTTTTTTATTTTTTTTTATTTTTTTTTTTGAACTTTCAAAACTCACATCATCCGCCTTGGGCACAATTGAGTCATATCATAATGAATAGAAAACAAAACAAGTAAAAAAGTATCGGTCGGTTTTGCCGACAGATGTATACCCTCAGCCCTATCCACCCTCTATGGAGTGGGTTTTGAAAGAATCGTTCAATATTGTCCATTTCGTATCCCACATAAATAAATATGATATAAATATAATTATATATAAAACTAATTATATATGTAAACAAATAAATTATAGTAGATGGATATATGGATATAGCAATTGTAAAGAATCGCTGAATCGCTTCGTAATTTATGATAGATGAAAATATTGAAAATTGTGTCCCTTTGTGGGTGAGGTGCCAGAAGGTATTCGAAGATATATAGCATCTTCACAACAGATCTGGTGTTAGCAAAAATTATTGTATGTGTGAAATTTGAAGAGAGTTGGATCCTTATTTCGCTTTCTTTGAGTGTTATGTTTTTCAAAATTAGATTATTGCTTCCCTTTCTGTGCAGAAAATATATATTTTTAAAATTTCGACCATTTGTGGGGGATGTACCAGAAGAAGTGGACCGATATACTCCATCTTAACACCACACCTTGACTAATAAAATGATTAGGATGGGTGAAATTTGAAGACAATCGAACTCTTAAATCACATTTTATGAGAGTTGTAATTATTCACAATTTTGACCATTTGTGGGGGAGGTACTTGAAGGAATGAACCGATATTATCCATTTTAAGACCAGACCTAGCACTGATGCAAATATTAGGATTTGCAAAGTTGGAGCAAAATCGGATCATCGTTTCTCTTTCTGTGCAAAAAATATATGATTTGCAAATTTCGACCTTTTGTGGGGAGGTACCAGAAGGAGTGGACCGATATTGTCCATTTTTACACCTAACGTAAAACTGATGCAAATATTAGGATTTGCAAAGTTGGAGCAAAATCGGATTATCCCTTCTCTTTCTGTGCAAAAAATATATTTTTCGCAAATTTCGACCTTTTGTGGGGGAGGTACCAGAAGGAGTGGACCGATATTGTCCATTTTTACACATAACGTAAAACTGATGCAAATATTAGGATTTGCAAAGTTTGAGCAAAATCGGATTATCCCTTCTCTTTCTGTGCAAAAAATATATTTTTGCAAATTTCGACCTTTTGTGGGGGAGGTACCAGAAGGAGTGGACCGATATTGCTCATCTTAACACCAGACCTTGGGTTAATATAAATATTGGGATGTGTAAAATTTGAAGACAATCGGACTCTTAAATCAAATTTTATGAGAGTTGTAATTATTCAAAATTTTGACCATTTGTGGGGGAGGTACTTGATGGAGTGGACTGATATTGTCCATTTTCACACCTGACCTAGCACTGATGCAAATATTAGGATTTGCAAAATTTAAAGCAAAATCGGATTTTCCCTTCTCTTTCTGTGCAAAGAATAAATTTTTTGCAAATTTCGACCTTTTGTGGGGGAGGTACCAGAAGGAGTGGACCGATATTGCCCATCTTCGAACTCGATCTAAGTTTGACAAAAATATTACGATGTACCAAGTTTGGACCAAATCGGATACTCCCTTCGAGAGTTATCGTGCGCACCAGCCAGCCAGACAGACAGACAGACAGACAGACGGACGGACGGACATCGCTAGATCGACTCCAAATGTTCTGAAACGGATTTGGTCCAAAGAGACCTAGGGTCTAAAACCGTTATTTCGACTAGGCACGTTTTGACGGTATCAAATGATATATACCCTCTGTAGCCATATGGCTGAGGGTATAAAAATAATGCACAAACAAAAAAATTCACAACACCACCCAAACTTGGATATTGGCTGGTTTTGCATTAAACAATAAAAAAAATATATAGAACGAATGTTTAATTTAGAACCAACAATAATAACAACAAAATTTTATAAAAAAAGAAACACAAAACTTGCAGAATAGAAAGTGTGTCATTTTTAGCGAAAATTATCATCATATCATGGGCAGATAAATTTGGAAAGAGGAAGATATAAACAAGTTTATTTGAAATTTTGCAATGCAAATTTATGTTCTCTCTGTGGAATAAGAATTGACACATAAACTGGGTTAATGAAGTGATTGAAATAAAATTTCTAAAAAAAAAAATAAAAAATAATCTGGCTGATTTAACAGACAGTCGTAAAATTTTGGATGGGATAATTTGTAAATTGGAAAGATCATTAGATTTTTCTGTGGAAACATAATCTAAACTATATCTTATATTTTCTTAGAAGGCTCTGTTGTTCTGGCTTTCAAAAACATATTTAATTTTCAAAATATCTCAATAAACAAACAATTTATGGGCAATTTGGTAATTTTACCCAGAATTAATAATAATCATACGCCACCCTGGCTAAATAATAAATAGTACGTATACGTAGTAAATAGTGGCTTAGGAAGTTGTTGTAAGACATTATATTAAAGAAGATAAATCTGGCTTTCAGTCTACCTTTATGACAGGAATCAATTAAAACAACATCGAATAAATTATGCGTAAAATTTTGGCTGGGAAAATTTTAAATTAGTATGATCATTAGTTTTTTTCTGTGAAATCATTAACCAAGATATCTCCCATAGAACTATAAAGAAGGGCTATTGTATTAGCTTTCCAATACCTATTTAGTTTTAAAAAGGTCTAAATAATTAACAGAATTATGGCCAATTTAGTAAAACTTCCTAGAATTAATAATAATCATACGCCACCCTGGCTAAGTAATAAATAGTACATATAAGTAGTAAATAGTGGCCCAGGAAGGTGTTGTCAGATGGTATATTGAAGAAGATAAATCTGTCCTTCAAACAGTACCTTTATGTCAGGAATTAAATAAAAATTCAATCGAATAAATTAAGCGGAATATAAAAAAAATGTTTTTAAAAAACTATTTTTTTATTATTTATTTTTTTTTTTTGACTCTAGTCAATATTTAGGTAGGTAAAATAATGCATCAAAAATCTCTATTATTCTGGCTTTCCAAAACATATTTGATGTTCAAAATATCTTAATAAATAAAAGAGTTATGGCCAATTTAGTAAAACCCCAGATCATACGCCACCCTGGCTAAATAATAAATAGTACCTATACGTAGTAAATAGTGGCACAGAAAGGTGTTGTCAGACGCTATATTGAAGAAGATAAATCTGTCCTTCAAATAGCACCTTTATGTCTGGAATCAGTTATAATTTAATCAAATGAATGATGCGGAAAATAAAAAAAATGTTTTTAAAAATATATATTACTTTTATGTATACATTTTTGGGCAGCTGTAATAAAACAAAATATCTTCGCAAACAAAAAAGTTATGGCCTATTTAGTAAAACTTCCCAAAATCAATAATAATCATACGCCAACCTGGCTCAATGATAAATATTATTTAAAATAAGGAAATAGTTGCATATAAGGAGTTTTCAAAACATTATTTCGAACAAGACGATTGCCTTTCTACCAGGATCTGTTCAAAGTTAAAAGATAAATGTTATCCAAAAGAAGGAAAAATTTAAAAAGTATATTTTTAATTTATTTTTAGACACTAAGGCGCAATTTCCTAGGTAAATGTAGTTGAAGCAAAAATCACTATTGTCCTGGCTTTCCAAATCATATTCGACGTTCAAAATATCTTAGCAAACAAAAAAGTTATGGCCAATTTAGTAAAACTTCCCAAAATTAAGAATAATCATACGCCACTCTGGCTGAATAATAAATAACACTTTAAGTAAGGAAATAGCTGGATATGAGGGCGTTTCAGTCGATTTCCTCTTTCAGAAACTGCCTTTCTACCAGGAATTGTTCAAAGTTAAAAGAAAAATATAATCAAGAAAATAAGGAAAAATAAAAATGTACTTGTTATTTAGTTTTTGGACACTATTTGCATTTTCAAGTTTAAATCCAGTGGAATAGTAAACATCTCTATTGTCCTGGCTTTCCAAAACGCATTTGAGGTACAAAATATCTTCGCAAACAAAAAAGTTATGGCCAAATTAGTAAAACTTCCCAAAATTAAAAATATTCATACGCCGCCCTGGCTGAATAATAAATATTATTTAAAATAAAGAATTAGCAGCATATGAGGGCATTTTAAAAGATTATTTCAAACAAGATGCATTTCTCTCTCAGATAATGCCTTTCTGCCAGGAATTATGTAATGTTAAAAGAAAAATATTACAAAAAAAAGGAAAAATTAAAAAAGGATATTTTTAATTTATTTTTAGACACTAAGGCGCAATTTCCTAGTTAAATGTAGGTGAATAGTAAAAATCTTTATTGTCCAGGCTTTCCAAAACTCATTTGATGTACAAAATATCTTCACAAACAAAAAAGTTATGGCCAATTTAGTAAAACTTCCCAAAATTAATAATAATCATACGCCACCCTGGCTGAATAATAAATATTATTTGAAATAAAGAATTAGCTGCATATGAGGCATTTTGAAAGATTATTTCAAACAAGATGCATTTCTCTCTCAGATACTGCCTTTTTGCCAGGAATTATTCAAAGTTAATTGAAAATATTATCAAAAAATAAGGAAAAATATAAACATAATTTTATTTATTTTTTAGACCTTATTTGGTGAAAATTTGAAGGTATCTCTAGGAAAGTATTAAAAAGCACTATTGTTCTGGCTTTCCAAAACATATTTGATGTTCAAAATATCTTTGCAAACAAAACAGTTATGGCCAAT
The DNA here is from genome assembly GCF_030504385.1 of Musca domestica. Classification (NCBI taxonomy): domain Eukaryota; kingdom Metazoa; phylum Arthropoda; class Insecta; order Diptera; family Muscidae; genus Musca; species Musca domestica. Next base: position 3,155,412 of record NW_026712390.1, on the reverse strand, counting down.
TTAGTAAAACTTCCCAAAAATAATAATAATCATACGCCACCCTGGCTGAATAATAAATAATACTTAAAGTAAGGAAAATGCTGCATATGAGGGCGTTTTAAAACATTATTTCGAACAAGATGCTTTTTTCTTTTAGATAATGCCTTTCTGCCAGGAACCATTCAAAATAAAAAGAAAAATATTATCAAGAAGATAAGGAAAAAAACTACATATTATATTATTTTTTTAGACACTAGGTACAAATGCGATGGTATCTCTGGTTGAGCAGTAAAAGTTCTATTGTCCAGGCTTTCCAGAGTACGTTTTATTTACAAAATATCTTAATAAACAAGAAAGATATGGCCAATTTAGTAAAACTCCCCAGAATTAATAATAATCATACGCCAACCTGGCTGATTAATAAATATCACTTATACGTACAAAATTCCCACAATAAATGTTATTTCCAGATTCTAAATGCAAGAAGATGCTCGTCTCTTTCAAGGCAGTACCTTTCTGCCGGGAAACAATCAAAATTAAAACGAATATTTTACTACCAAAAAATAAGAAATAAAATTAAAGAATATTTCTTATATTTTTTGGATATTAAGTGAAAATTTCTAGGCTTCTTTTAAGAAGTCTTAAAAGCCCTCTGGCTTTCCAAAAAATATTTGATATTCAAAATATCTTCACAAACAAAAAAGTTATAAACGATTTAGTAGAACTACCCAAAAATTAATAATAATCATACGCCAACCTGGCTAAATAATAAATATCACTTATATGCAGTAAAATCCCACATTAAATGTTAATCCAGGTGCTAAGTCAAAGAAGGTGACTTTCCCTTTCAAGTTTTAACCTTTCTGTCGGGCACAAATTTATATTAAAACAAATATTTCATTACCAAAAATTTAGGAATAAAATTAAAAATATTTTTATTTTAATATTAAATGTAAATTTTTGTGTATCTCTTAGGGAATCCTAAAAAGCCCTTATATTTTGGATTTCCTAAACATATTAATATTCAGAATATCTTTTGAAAACAAAAAAGTTATAAACGATTTAATAAAACTACCCAAAATTAATAATAATCATACGCCAACATGGCTGAATAATAAATATCACTTATATGCAGTAAATTCCCACATAAAATATTATTTCCAAATTCTAAATCAAAGAAGATGCACGTCTCTTTCAAGGCAGTACCTTTCTGTCAGGAAATAATTAAAATTAAAACAAATATTTTACTACCTAAAAATAAGGAAGAAAATGAAAAAAATATTTCTTATATTTTTTTTTAATATTAAATGGAAAATTCTGGACTTCTTTTAAGAAGTCTGAAAAGTCCTCATATTCTGGCTTTCCAAAAAATATTTTATATTCAAAATATCTTCACAAACTAAAAAGTTATAAACGATTTAGTAAAACTACCCAAAATTAATAATAATCATACGCCACCCTGTTTGAGTAAATAAATATAACTTATACGTAGTAAATTCCCACATTATATATTATTTACAGATAATAAATTAAAGGAGATGCTCTTCTCTTTCAAGGCAGTGCCATTTTGCCACAAACCAAATAAAATTAAAACAAATAATTTATTACCAAAAAAAAAAATAAACAATTAAAAATATTTTTTATGTTTTTTTTTTTAATATTAAATACAAATTCATGACTATCTTTTAATGAGTCCTAAAAGCCATTACATTCTAGCTTTCCAAATCATAATTGATATTAAAAATATCTTCGCAAACAAAAAAATTATAAGCGATTTAGTAAAAATCCCCAGAATTAAAAACAATCATACGCCACCCTGGATCATATTTAGTAAATTCCCACATTAAATGTTATTTCCAGATTCTAAATCAAAGAAGATGCCCTTATCTTTCCAAGTAGAGCCTTTTTTCCGGAAACCAGTTAAAATTAAAAAAAAATATTTCATTATCAATAGTTCAGGAATAAAATTAAAAATATTTTTATTATTTTTAATATTAAATGTAAATGTTTGTGTATCTCTTAGGGAATCCCAAAAAGACCCTACATTTTGGCTTTCCAAAACATATTTAATATTCGGAATATCTTTAAAAACAAAAAGTTATGAGCGATTTTATAAAATTACCCAGAATTAAAAATAATCATACGCCGCCCTGGATGAAGTTTAAATATTACTTTTACATAGAAATTAGCTGAATTGACGGAAGATTTAAGATGCTATATGAATAAGAATAATCTTCTCTTTCAAGTAATCCCTTTTTATAGTTGTACTCTAGCAGAAATCAATAAAAATGACAAGAAAAATATAATGAAGAAACTGAGGAAAAAATAAAAATATATTTTTCTACTTTTTCTATTCCAAATAAAAATTATGCGATACTTCTAATTGAGTCTTGAAAAAGCCCTATTCTCTTGGCTTTCCAAAACATATCAGATTTTCAAAATATCTCTTTAAACAGCAAAGTTATGAGTCATTTTGTAAAATGTCCATGAATTAATAACAATCATACGCCACCCTGGTTCAGTGATAAATACTATTTTTACGTAGAAAATAGGTACGGTGGAGGCACTTTCGATATGGTTAATTAAAGCACATGTATCCTTCTTTAAAAAACTGCATTATTTAGAGCAGTGCTCCGCCAGAAACCAAATAAAATTTAAATAAATATATTAACAAAAAAACTTAATAACAAATTAAGAAACATTATTAATTTTAAATACAAGGGAAGATTTTTTTGCAATACCCAAACAAAAATGGGAAATTAACATAATTTTTATTATATTTTACTACCTTTTTTCAATCTCATAACATTATTTGCCCACACACACATGTCTGCTGAAGTGATTTAATACCAATCAAGTAGTAATTTTTCTCTGACGTCATTTTATGATAATTTCAATTGTTGTTTCTCTCAATTATTCTTCATTCAGTATTAAAATTTAATTTCAATTGACTGTGGATTTTTTGTTGAGTGAATGAAAAAGCCAGAAAATTAGCAATGAAATAAAAAAAAAACGCAATTGAAAATAAAAAACACACCCAAATAACTTAATGTTTTGTTTTTTTCTCAATTGTGTTTTTTTCATTTCATTGCAAATTTTGTATTTTTGTTTATTGATTTGATCCCATTGTAAATTTGCCAAATAACATAAAATTAGAACAGAATTAAAATCTGGTAATTATTTGCGGAATATGTTGTTCAATTTGAAAACAAAATCAAAATATAACAAATTATTGAAAGTAATGGAATATTCCAAATCAAACATAATTTCTGGGTCAAAAATATTATGCAATTTTTTTGGGATTTGGAAAAGGCTTCAAATATAAAATTATAGTCTCTTTTAAAAATATAAAAATTTATAATAGAGAAAAGGCTATTTTGTTGGCTTTCCAAAACATATTTGATTTTCGAAATATCTTCATTAACAAAAAAGTTATGAGCAGTTTTGTAAAATTACCCAGAATTAATAACAATCATACGCCACCCTGATCCAAAAGTAAATATTACTTAAACGTAATAAATAACAATATCAAATGGAGTTTTTGGATGAAATGTGAAAGATTATATTCTCTTCTTTCAAATGCTTGTCTATAGACAGAAATATGTCGTCAGATTCAGAAGATATAATCACATTAGTGTTCAGATTCAGAAGATATAATCTCATAAAGTTGCATTACAAAATATCATAATTTTCCATGGATTTTTTGAAAGTATTCAAAATATTTCAAAGCGAAAAATGTCTGTATTTGTTAGTTCTGGAAAAGAGAGGTTACAATACTTTCAAAATCGAGTAATCTTTTGAGTATATATGGGATTCTTCGTAGATTATGAGTTCCCATAAATGATTACCCAGAAAAATGTTACAAACTGGCACACATTAACAACTTTGTACATTTATTTATATATCTGATATTTAAATAGCTGAAAAAAAAAGAGTTGAACCTAAGAATTCTGGTTCAAAAACTTATTCTTTAAAATTTATTCATAAAGTCTTCAAACCAGTCCTTCTATTTTTTTTAGAACAGATGGACTTATTTATTTTTTATGGAGCTTAAAATGTCAAATAGTCTTGGCTTTCCAACTCAGATTTGATTTTCCAAATATCTCGAAAAACAAAAAAGTTATGAGCGATTTAGTGAAATCTCCCATAATTAAAAACAATCATACGCCAACATGGCTCATTTAATGAAAATTTCTCTACGCGCCACAGAACTACATTAGAGTAGATTTATGAATGAAATGTCGTGGAGAATGATCTCCCCTATCCAGACGCTATTTTCTATAAATGTACTCTGTCAAAATCCAGAGATATAACCCACTAAGTGGGACACAGTGTTGTACACTATGATGAGTTAATGGTTAATTTTTCCAAATCTTGATAACGTTTTGAGACCAAAAGCGGGCCCTAAATGAAAAGGAGAGTTCGTTGACTTTCAAAATCGGATATTTCATTAGGGTACAAACAATATATCAGAAGTTTTGGCCTCTAGAAGGTGATAACTCAAAAATGCTGAAATTTTTACACTTTTCGGCACTGCTATTCTTGTGGTCATATCTCGAGAAGTTGTCAAGATTTATAAATGAATTTAGCATTGATGTGAGGCTAAGACAATTGTCCTTAAAATATTTGTGAAGATTTACCCTCTGAAGCCCCAAAAATGACGATTTAATTGCAATGCGTAAAATTAATGTTACAAAATATGATAATTTGACACACCATTTTACAAAATACTGCAAAGTGTTCGTCCCAAACTATGGCAATATTGGTCTCTAATGAAAGAAGACACATCCTTGCTTTCAAATTCAAGTCATTTCATTAAGAATCGGACAATATTTCTGGATTTATTTATGGCCCATAGAAGATGGTAACCCAAAAAACGACAAAAAATTTGGGTCATTTCAGCAACTTTGCTCAAATACCTATATCTCTAGTAGTTTTCCAGCTATGACAATAAATCTCACTTCAACGTGAAGCATAGACTTTTTTCTTTCAAAAAAGTAAGAAAGAGCAATCCATTTTCGGAAAATTATCATTTGGAACCAAAAGGCACAACTGCGCAAGTGTGACTACCACAGCGTAAAAGTAATGTGGCAAAATACGACAACTTAATAAATCATTTTTGAAAATATTACAAATGCCTTATTTCAAAGTATGCTAATTTTATGTTCCATTGAAAGAAGACACATCTCCGCTTTTCAAATCAAGTTATTTCATTAAGATCCAGATAATTGTTGCAGAGATATGGCTCCTTGAAGCAGATTACCAAAAAAGTCCAAAATTTTACTCCCTTTTGACACCGCTGATCCTGTGGTCATATCTCTGGTAGTTTTCACGGTAGATTAATAAATTTTACACCAATAGGAAGACGAGGCTTTTTCTTCACAATAAGTTTTGGAAAATATGCCGTTTTGTGACAGAATCAAAAAAAATGTGACCTCGAAAATGAGCCCATCACAGCGTTAAAATAATATTTTCAAATATGACAATTTGATACAAAATTTTTTAAAATATTTCAAATATTATGCCTCAATACATGGCAATATTGGACTCTAATGAAAGGAGAAATGTCTTTGCCATCTAAATCAAGTTATTTCGTTAAGATTCTGGTAATATTTCCGGAGTTATGGCCCATAGAAAATGATTACCCAAAACGACCAAAAATTTGAACCTTTTCGGTAACGTAGCTTGTGATGTCATATCTGTGACAGTTTTCAAGCTACATCATTAAATCCGACATTCTTGTGAAGTTGAGATGTTCTTCATTAAAACTTGCCTTTGAAAGATTCAGAAATGTTGGCAAAGATCCCAGATATGACCCCTTAAAAATACAAATTTCCCAAAGTTCAAGCACCAAATTTTTGCCATTTTGGACTTTTAAATATTGTTTGACCCTAACAAATTCTGACACCAATTATCTTTGAATTAAGTTCAGAATATCTTGAAAATAAAGTTCAAACGTTGTTCTTCAATTTGACGTAAAGAAATAGTCAGAAATATCGGTCCAGGGCCCAAAGATAGGTACAGCGAGGACTGGGTCGACTCAACTTACAAAAATGTAGCGATAGGTATCACAAAAGGTATTTTATTGAGAGTTAACCATTTCTGAACCAGAGTCAGGCTTAACTGATGTCTAGTAATCCATTTTTGTCCAAGTATTTGAAGCATTTCTCCTTATTTTCACTTATTTACTTATGGCCCACCATGGCGTATGACTATTATTAATTATGGGATATTTTGGAAAAGTTCCCATAACTTCCACAATTTTCAGACGATTTTCTTGAAACAAAACATTTTCAAAAGAGAACATTGCGAGGGAAATGTTGAAGAAAAGAAATATTAATAAAAATATCGACATATTTCAAAAACTGCCTAGACTTTGGATAATTTATAAAGTTATTTTAAATATATGATATTTTTATTGTTTAAAATTCTGACAGACGAACAAAGGCTCTAGCTACTTGTTGCCAGTACCTTTGAGTAATATTATACCATAAACAATTGTTTATTTGCCAAAATAAATAATAATAACTACTACTTTTTGTAATTTTCAAAAAGTTCTGCCAAAGCTTTTACATTTAACATTAACTGACCCAGATTATTTTGTAAACTAATTTACATAACATACACACTATAACACTTTTAAATACCAACAACTTCTAAATAAAAATAAAGCAATAACAAAACGAAGCCATTGAATTACAACAGCACCTAAAATAGCAATTAAGTGTTTACACTTCATTGACTTGGCATTATTGAAGTATGTTCGAACTCAAAACGGCGTTTATTTGCAGGGGAAGTTGGAAAAATGTTGAAAACGTTTCTGGGATTTCTTTTAAGGGAGTTTTAAGTACAACATTGAAACAACTTGAGTTATAACATAACCTTTGACAATTTAGGAATTGAAAAAAATTAAATTTTTTAAAGTTCATTGAATTCTGAAAATTGCTATGCGAAAGCTTCGTTATGGTTTGGAACTTTTACTTTCGTAATGCTTGACTTATATATTTTGTTGTTGTTGGATTTTTTTCTGCCACATAGCCCTGCACTCATGCGTAACTGATATTGTCCAATATCAAAGAAGTGCAACAACAACAACAAAAATGAACACTGTAATTTAAATGAAATTAGTGGGTTATTGAAACATGAGGCTTGCAATTTTGCAATTTTGCAAAAAAAAAAAATAATAATTATAATAATAATAACATAATATTGAATACCAGGTTAATAAATGCGGATTTTTTAGGATCTGTTTTGGAAAAATCGGCTGTTCTGTAATCGTTAGTATAAACCCTAAAGCTTTTATAAAAGAAAATAAAAGAATCTGTGCAAATTCCCTTATATATCTCATATTTTCTATTTCGTCCACTAGTGCGTATGACTGCTATTAATTATGGATTGTTTTGGGAAAGTCTTCATAACTTCTTTGTTTTATGTACGATCTCAACAAATCAAATCATTTCGGATAGAAAACATTCCAAGGAAGCCGCAGGACAAATGTTTTATACTACATTTTTCTAATATAAATCAAATACATTTAATTTGTTAAGAAATTTCGAAAAAGGCTTGAAATCAAGATTTAAGATTGATATGTAATATTCTTCTTTCCTAGTTATTTTAACATATATTATGAAAATATTATTAGATTCTAAGAACTACAAACATCAAAGAAACACACGAGCAAGAAATAAATTATAAAATCCAAACTAAGTCGCGAGTTTATTGGAACCAGAATTTCAATATCTTTCCAGAAAAATAATATTAAATATTGGCCTAAGTTATTTGGTTTTTTTTTTTTAAATTTTTAAGGAAACTAGATTTGCAATACTGATGAGTATATGCTCTATATCGCGTGCTTAAAAATTCAAAGAAACTATTGCAAATTTCCTTATATTTCCCATATTAACCATTTCGTCCTCTAGTGCGAATGACTACTATTAATTATGGGTTATTTTGGGAAAATCTTCATAACTTCTTCCTTTTTAATACGAATAAAGTAATTTGCATATTTTCCAATAAAAAACACTTCAAAGAAGCTTCGGGACAAGTATTTTATAAAAAAAATTGCAAAAATAACACAAATGTATTTAATTTCGTAGGGAAGTTTCAAAAGGTGTCAATTTTTTTAATTAAATTTGGTATTGAAATTAAAAATACTTTTTCAGGCCATCTTTGATTATATAATGGAACCCATATCAGGTTTTGTAAGTCTAACAACACTTAAAAGTCAAAGATACTGTAGAGCAAAAATAAACCCAATAGTACAAATCAAATCTCTAGTTTCTTGAAATGGGAAGTTAGACATTTTTCGGAAAATAAAAGTAAAAATCAGACCAAAAAACTTGGGGTTTTAGAATATTTTTTGCTAAAACCAGACGGGCTATAACCGTAAATAATAGTTCTTTATCCTAAGTCTATAAACCTATTGAAATTAATACGAATTTCCTAGTATTTCCCATATTTTCTATTTCGTCCAATGGTGCGTATGACTATTATTAATTAAGGGTTATTTTGGGAAATCTTTCATTACTTCTTTATATTTGATACGATTTGAACAAATCAAACCTTTATCGATAGAAAACATTCCAAAGAAGCCGCAGGACAATAATTTTATAACACATTTTGTAAATATCATTCAATTATATTTGAATTCCTAAAAAAAAATTGGAAAAATTTATTTACCCTTAAATAAACATTTTTGATTGATCAAAAATGTCCTTCTTTTTTGGTCTTTTGCATATATTATTCAAAATTTATAAGATTCGGTTTGTCAAATAACATTCAAAGGTCATAGAAATCAAAAGCAAAAAATAAATTAAAAAGTTCAAACTAAATTAGTAGTTACTTGAAACATAAAGTTAGACATTGTTGAAAAAAAAAAAAAAATAAATATTGGGCCAAAATATGGGAATTTAAACTATTTATTGGAGGATTCTTTCAGGTTATATTCGCTAGCAATAGATGTACAACTTGCCCTAAAAAATATTGAAAAGATTGTAAATATCCTTCAAATTCCCATATTTTCCATTCTGTGCATTAGTGCGTATGACTATTATTAATTATGGGTTATTTTGGGAAATCTTTCACAACTCCTTTATTTTCAATACGATTTGAACAAATTAAACATTTTCCTATAGAAAACATTCCAAAGAATCCGCAGGGCAATAATTTTGTAACAAATTTTGTAAATATCATTCAATTATATTTGGATTGCTTAAGAAATTTTGAATAATCTATTTTTCGTGAATGTACAATTTATGATTGATGAATTATGTCCTTCTTTCTGGTTTTTTTGTAGATCTTATTTAAAATGTATAAGGTTCGGTTTGTCAAATAACATTCAAAGGACAATAATATCAGAAACAACAAATAGATTAAAAAAGTCAAACTAAATTAGTGGATAATTGAAAAGTTAGACATTGTTGAAAATAGTATTTAAAATTGGGCCAATATATGGGATTTTAAACCATTTCTTGGCGGGGATTCTTTCAGATTATAATCGCAAACAATATATGTAACACTTGTCCTTAAAAAAATATTGAAGAGATTGTAAATATCCTCCAAATTCCCACATTTTCGATTTCGTCCATGCGTGCGTATGACTATTATTAATTATGGGTTATTTTGGTAAATAATTCGTAAATTCTTTATTTTCCATGGGATTTTAACAAATTAAAACATTTCGGATAGAAAACATTCCAAGAAAGACACAAAATAAAACTTCTTTACAATATTCTAAAAAATTCATTCGAATATATTACATTTCAAAAACAAATTCCAAATTATTCTCATTCCACAAAGTTAAACAAACCGATTGACATAGTTTGCCTTCATTCCATAATTTTTTTCCATATCTTATGCAAAATTAATCCGATTATATAAGCCGGGCAGTAATGTCACCAAAATTTTGCAAGTTTCATTGTCAAATGACAAAATCTTTGCAGAGAGCGAACCAAAAAAATCACCAAAACCCACAAAGACACTTTCGCTTGGTAATTTACGAAACGGGTTAATATTTTAATAACTTCCCGTCAAAATGTTTGTGGTTGGGTATGGTTGTCATTTGCCATATAAGCAAACATTATCTTGAAAAAAATATGAGGTGTCTCTTACACTGACCACATTAAGATGACAAGTCATAAAAAAAAACAAATGTAAAAATAAAACAAAATAAAATTAATGTGAGCTTCTTTCAGGTTTCTTCAGGGGAATGAGGAGTGGATATTTTATTAAAAAAAAAAAAAATTATTGAAATATCTTCCTAGAGCCCAACTTGAATAGCTATCTGCAAACCCTATTTACTTGTTATTTTTCATTTCTTTCACTCGATTAGCACCTTCTTTTCCTCATCATCATCACCAACGTCAATCTCATCATTATTGGCTTTATTTGAAAAACTGAATTTCTGCGTTTTTTTTTTCTGTTGCTTTTGTTGCCATCTTAACAAGGCCACTTATCATTCGCTCGTTAACTTTAACAATCCTTTGTTAAGACGGCCACAAAAAAAAACGCTATTTTATTATTTATGACAAATTGACTTCACCTACGTCTGGCTCAAAAATCGTTTCAATATTAAAATTCATTTATAAAATTTAAATCGTTTAAGAAAATTTTGACATTTATGCCTTGGAGTTAAACAAACTGGAGAAGCAAAAGAGAGATGGAGGAGAAGAACAAACAAAAAATCCAAAACATCATCAAACAAAATTATTGATTCGTCATGAAAAGGTGTGTTTTGTACGTCAATGGATGATTTGTCGAAGAGGTGTTACCCTTACCCGTTCCTCTCGTTTTCGAAATTATTGGTAAATAAGAGGGGTTCCGAACTCTTGAACTCTTGGATTTCATTCACAACCTAACATACACACACTTTGTGGTAAAGGCTACTTAATTTATGGAAAGCTTTCATTTCCACCATCAAATTCCATTGAAGCGAACTTAATTATATATTTTAATTTATGCAATATTTATTTCAATAAATTGGGCAAAAATTAGCTTTATTGTGAAGAACAGAATATAAATATTTATAATTAATAATAATTATGTATAAAAATCGGTTTACATTTAAATAGATAAGCAAAATATGACATAGGATTTTTTGAGAAAAATATTTTGTAAACATAAAACTTAAATTCTAATAAAATTCGAAGCAATTCTTCTGAGAAACCAAACAATTAAGTTTATTTTTCGTAACCGCTGAAGTATTTTCTTTCAAAAGCCGCTTTAATTTGAAAAATATATTGAAAAATAAAAAAGTTATGGACAATTTTCCAAAAATACCCAATAATTAATATCAATCATACGCAATAGTGGCAGACATTTAAAATCCTTAATTTCTTGCGAAATAGCAAAGTTTTGGGAGAAACAAAGATACTTTATTAGAACTTTAGCTGGGGTTTTCTTAAGAATATTCTTGCCGATAATATATAAACGTTGACAGCTATGAGATAAACAAAATATTCCATTTTATTTTTGATAAATTTTTGAAAATTTATAAACATATGACCTAAATAATATCAGAAAATGATGAATCCACATTTTTATTCGTCACTGTTGAAGTGTCTTCTTTCAAATTCTATTTAAATTTTCAAAATTGCTTGAAAAATAAAAAAGTTATGGACAATTTTCCAAAAATACTCAATAATTAATATAAGTCATACGCAATGGTGACAGATATTTAAAATCTTTGATTCTAAGGAAAATAGGGAGGCTTTGGAAAGATTTTTAATGGCACACCTTTGGAACAATAGTCGAGGATATTTAAGGAAAGTACTTGTGAACTTTTGAAGAAATTACAAGAACGGAATTGATTTTCATTTAGCATTCGAATAGATGTCGAAAATATCTCATAGAATTTGCAGCAAATAGAATGAGGGGATTTTTATTAAACATTTTTCAACGACTTTCAGGAAAACCTTTGTGAAAAGAATCATGGATTTTCGTATTTTGATTTTCATTCGACATTTTTACAGATGAACAAAATACCCCAAAAGCGTTTGTGAAAAATCATGTTATAATAAAAATATTGAAGTTTCAATAAAACTTTGACCCAATTATTTTCAGAAAAGTAAATGTGGTCTTGTTTTCGGGCCCATTTAAGTGTTTTCTTGCAAACCCCGTTTTAATTTCCCAAAAATGTTGAAAAGTAAGGAAGTTATGAGCAATTTTCCAAATATGCCCAATAATTAATAACAATCATACGCAGTGGTGGCTGGAATTTAAAATTCTTGATTCGAGGGAAATCGTAGAAGTTTTGGGGCATTTTTATTAAGAAACCTATTAGAAATATACTCCTAGATTTTTTGAAAATATATTTGGAGTTCTTTCATGGTAAAACTCTAATTTTTTCGGATATCTCTTAGGAAATTGGGTATCTTTTAGAAAAAGAATGATTGAATTTTCGAGGACTTAATCCTGGATTTTTCGAGGACTTTCAGGAAGCAATCGCAGAGCCTTTGTGTATAGTTTTTCGGAGACTTTCGGGATAAAAATCGAGGAGGTTAAAGGCATTAGACTTTCAGGAAAAGAATCATAGATTTGTAAGAATATTTTTGGAAAACTTTCAGTAAAATAATTGTTGATTTTTATTGAGATTTGTTTGAGGTCTTTTAGGAAAAATATTAATGAATTTTTATGGAGATTTTTCGATGACTTTGAGGATAATAATCGTGCATTTCTATGAAGATTTTCGGGAGGAGTTTCAGGAAAATATCTGGGGTTTTTTATAGACATTTTTAATAAGTCTTTGTGGAAAATAATCGTGGATTTTTATAGTTGATTTTTGAAGGACTTTCAAGAAAATAACTGTCGATTTTTTTATTTTTCGGAGAATTTCGCTATTTTTTCCCAACAATTTTTAAGTGGACTTTCAGCAAAATAAACGTGCATTTTTATGGAGATTTTTAGGAGGACTTTAAGGGAAATAGTATTAGAATTTCGGAAGACTTTCAGATCGATTATCATGGATTTTATGAATATTTTTTTGAGGACTTCCACAGAAATGTTCGTGGATTTTGTAGGACAACTTTTAGGAAGGTAATAATAGACTTTTGGACGACTATTTCTAAAGACTTTTAAGAGGAAATTTTAGTGGATTTTTTGGATATTATTTTTAAGCACTTTCAGGAAACTAATCTTGGATTTTTATAGAAATATTTTGAGGAACTGTTCGGATAATAATTGGATATTTTTTGGAGGATACTAGGAGAAGAATCGTGGACGTTATAATAATATTTATAATAATTATGAGCTCAACAGCTGTCAAACTATTTTGAGGAGGATCTTCAGGGAAAGAGTTGGAGATTTTTTTCGAGAACATTCATATTAATTATTGTAGAATTTTCAAGAAAATATCTGTACAAAATTACAGAGCCTTTTTTGAAAAAATGACAGCAGTGAAAAATGCTTTTAAGATATTTGATATTTCTCATTTATTTAAAAATATTTTTAGAGGACTAACAGAGTTTTATTCCTGATTTTTTTTTTAAATTCTGGACATTTTGCAAAATGTTTCTAAAAAATATAGGACTATTTTAAAAATACTTATGTGAGAGGTGCACGGAGGAATTTTTTGGAATATATTTTTAAAAATAAAAAATTGTTAAAATATGGACCTTAAAAAATACGGTCTTGAAACCGTCATGGCTCAAAAGCGCGAATATATGGCAAAAGGGAACTGATTAGTTCAATATTTAAAATTGCGGCCCATAGAGCGTATGACTATTATTAATTATTTCATATTTTAGAAAATTGTCCAAAACTCATTAATTTCTAGAGAGAATTTTGAAAATAATTTTTTTTTAGTAAATAGACACCTTGGAGAACTTAATTGCAAAGTTTGGGAGCTTTGAGAAATTTAGACGTATTTTATTTACAAGGAGTTTCCAGAAAATGAAACTTTTTCAAAAATTGAAAATTGCCTAAACGCTTTTAGCATGTATGGCAAATCTGAATTATTTGTGGGGATTTTAAAGAATATTTTCTTTAGTTCATCATTGCTTTAAAGCATGAATATATGATAAAAAGCAACTGAGTAATTTAATATTTAAAATTATGGCCCATCGAGCGTATGACTATTATTAATTATTTCGTATTTTAGTTGTTTTTAGTTTCGTATTTTAGTTGTCCATAACTCATACATTTCTGAAGAGAATTTTGCAAATAAAATTTTTTTTAGAAACTATACACCTTGCGGAACTTAATTGTAAAGTTTGGGAAATTTGAGAAACTTGGAAGTATTTTATTAAAAATGGTTTTTCCAAAAATCTGATATTTTCCCAAAATGAAATTATCGTAAATGTTGCTGATCTTTGTCTGGGAACAACCGAATTTATTTGGATATCATTTAACGTTTTATAAGTGCTCTGGAATACCCCCTCTCATAAAATATGGCTCATTTCAAAGTTTGAAGCCTAGAAAATTATTTTCGAGCATATTTAATGAACTTGTTTATTGAAAATTTTTATATGGTTTCCATATCTATTCAAACGGAATATTTCGCTCAGAATATTTATGTTTTTCTACCAAAATTTGCTTAACCGCTATCTGTCATCCATTAATCAGTTAAATTAATTGCTTAAATTGGCCAAAAACGAGAAGACGAAAAAAAAACAACAGCAGCAGTTAGTTAGAAGCAGCAGCAGCAGTTAGCTATTCGGGTCAATGTTATTCCAAACAATTTAAGCTGACCATTTGTGGCCGGTAGTATTATCTAATGGATTAACTGTTTTTGTGTCTCCCTCTTTGAAAATTGTTAACAGCGTTGTTGGCTAGTGTTTGGCAACGGATTGTAAAGATTAGAAAAAAAGAGTGAGAGGAAAAAAATATTTTTTTCTTTATTTTTCTGTGATACAATTTCTCCAAAAGATAAGTCTAATCTTGCTGGCCATTTTTGATTGCTGGCTTAGATAACAGCAACATTTTTTTTTTTAATTTTTTGTTACAAACAATGAATTGTGAATGTGAAATGTGTAATAAAAATTTATTTTGAGAAAAGAAATTTTGTTATACTTTCGTTTTTGCCAAATTGTCATTGGACCCATTCATGTTTTCTGCTGAAAAAGAAAATCTCTTGCGACAATAATCATGTTGATGATGCTGATTGTGTCAACGCCTTCCTCAAAATTTGTTTGTCTTCTTCTTTTCATTGCCATTAAAAGTTAAACATTTACTCTGGCTCTATTATTTATTGTATGCCATGCCATTCCATGGCATCAGAAAGATTAAAATCTAATGTTCATCTTTGCTTTGTTAGTCATGTGAGATAACGTTGCCTTTTTTTTCGCGACTGCATTATTTTGAAGCTAATGACTTTTTTTTGCTTTTTATATCTTCTCCTCTTTCCTCGATTTTGTTTTGTGTGTGTGTTTTTTTTTAACTAAAATTAGAAAACCGCAAAATGCATTTATTTTTTGTGCTGTGCGTTTTTTTTTTTTTTTTTTACATTATCATCATTAAGCCTGTGCACGTTTGCCTTGAGTTTTAAGTGTTGAGCGGCGTGTACGCGTTTTTATCTGAGGCGTTGAATTGTTGCGGTTTTTTCATCAGCATTATATTCACACCATATTGTCGGCAGCTTAATGTCTTTTTGTCAGACTCTAAGTAATTTGTTTTGCTTTATTTGAAACTGCCAAAAAAAACTTTAAGGTTTAATCAAGATTTAGGCAAACCAAAGATCTGCTTTAAAATTTCTTGTTGTTGCAACTTGTCTAGGTTTTCCGTATTTTCCTATAACACCCGCTGGAATGTCTAGATTCCAAAACTGTTTTAATATTCAAAATCCCTTAAAAAGTTAAAGAGTTATGAATGATTTACTAAAACTATCCATAATTAATATTAGTTATACGCACCAAGGGACAATATTAAAAATGATTTAAAACACTCAAATATTCTTTATTTTGACTTGACTAAGTTTTCCATATTTTCCTATAATATATGCTGAAATGTCTAGATTCCAAAAATGTTTTAATATTCACAATCCCTTAATAAATTAAAGAGTTACGCATTTTTTACTACAACCTTCCATAATTAATATTAGTTATACGCACCAAGGGACAATATTTAAAAAATACTTTAAAGCCCACAAAAATCAAGTTTTTTATGGATTTTTTTTTCAAATATTCTTCCCACAGTCCCAAATGAAATGGAATTCCTAGATTTCAAAACATTTTGAATTTTAAAAATCCTTAAAAAAATAAAAGAGTTACAAAGTTTTTACTAAGATAATAATTAATATTAGTCATACGCACCCAGGATCAAAATTTAACAAATGCTTTAAAACCCTCAAAAATCAATATTGTTATGGATTTTTCAAATACTTTCTCACATTCCCAAATCGTAATGGAATTTCTAGATTTCAAAACCTTTTGAATTGTTAAAATCGTTTAAAAAATGAAAGAGTTACAAAGTCTTTACTAAAACAACTCAAAATTAATATGAGTCATACGCACTGAGGGACAAACTTTAAAATTCTTTAAACCAAGATATTAATCATTCTTTAGGATATTTTTTAGGGCTCCAACAGGTTTTTTTATTGCGTGGTTTTTGTTGATCGTGCTCAATTTTTAATGTAACATTTTGTATCCATTTTTTTTGAAATTTAGCAAACTTTAGTTTCTCTTTGAAAAATATTATTGTTGTGAGTCGGATAGGTCTTCTAAATTTCCCTAGAAATTTCGTTGACATGTCTCGATTCCAAAACCGTTGTTATTTTGAAAATCAATTAATAAAAACAAAGTTATGAATTATTTTCTAAAATAACACAAAATTAATAATAATCATACGCACCAATGGCCAGCATTTAAAAGTGCTCTAAAGTCTTCAAAAATTGAGATTTCAATACTCTTTTCAAGAATATATACAAGACTTAGGGCCTAATCTTTCTCATTAAATGTTTATAGCAAATTTAGAAGATGTTTAAGAAACCTTTTTACGAAAATCAAATTTTTTTAAAAGAATAATTTGAGGAATGATCTTTGGTGTTTAAAGGACAATTTTTAGGATTCTCAATGTAACAGTCTTAGATTCTGAAAGGAATAATGGACTTTTTAAGATTTTTTCTTGGGGAGCTCTCAAACTAATTATTTTGCATTTTTAAAAATATTTTTGAGGGACTTTCAAAAGCAATAATCTCTGATTCTTATAGGAATATTTTCTTGGGACATATTTTAGGATTTCCATTAAGAGTTAAGTTTCTAAAATAGTTTTTATTTTTAAAATCCCTTGAAAAATCAAAGAGTTATGAATTATTTTCTAAAATAACCCATAATTAATAATCATCATACGCACTAATGGTCAATATTTTAAAGTGTTCTAAAGTCTTGAAAGATTGAGAATTTTCAATATTTTTTTTGAAGAGTCTTCAAGAGCTAGAAACCAGAATTTTTTAGTAAACATTTTAAAAAACTTTCCAAAGAATATTTTTAAGAGTATTTTTTTAGAAAATAAAAGACTTTTGTAAAGAATAATCTGAGGAATGTTCGTGGATATTTAAAGGAAAATTTTTAGGGATTCTCAAAATAGTAGTCTTAGATTCTGGAAGGAATCGTGGATTTTTTATTTAAAATTTTCTTGGGGAACTTTCAAATCAATTATTTTGGGTTTTTAAAAATATTTGTGAGGGACTTTCAAGGGCAATAATCTTTGATTTTTATAGGAATAATTTCTGGGGACTTATTTTTTCGTTAAGATGTCTAGTTTCCAAAAAGTTTTTATTTTTAAAATCCTTTGAAAAATCAAGCAGATAAGTATTATTTTCTAAAATAACCCATAATTAATAATAGTCATACGCACCAATGGACAATATTTAAAAGTGCTCTGAACTACCCAAAAATAAAGATTTTTGAATATTTTTTCAAGAATCTACAAGAGCTAGGTCTTCATTTTTCTCATTGAACGTTTAGAGCAAATTTGTAAGACTTTCCAAAGAATATTTTTAAGAAACTTTTTTACGAAAATCAAAGACTTTTTAAAAAAAATTTAAGGACTGATCGTGAATATTTAAAGGAATATTTTAGGGATTCGCAAAAAGTAGTCGTAGATTCTTGAAGGAATCGTGGATTTTTTTTATTTGAAATTATCTTGGGGAACTATCAAATCAAGATTTTTTCAAGATGTTTGGGTTCTAAAACAGCTTTTATCTTTAAAATCCCTTGAAAAATCAAAGAGTTACGAATTATTTTCCAAAATAACCCATAATTAATAACAATCATACGCACTAATGGACAATATTTAAAACCGTTTTAAAGTCTTCAAAAATTGAAATTTTTCAATAATTTTTTTTCAAGAATCTTTAAGAGCTGTAGCCTAGTTTTTTTTTTTTTTTTTTTTTTTCTTTTGAACAAATTTGGAAGACTTTTTAGCAAATATTAAAAAAAAAACTTTTTACGAAAACTAAAGATGTTTTAAAAAAATAATTTGAGGAATGATCGTGGATATTAAAAGGACTATTCTTATAGATTCTCAAGCCAGTAGTTGCAGGTTCTTAGAGAAAACGTGGATTAATAAAAACATTTCTTGAATGACATTCAAAACCAATTATCTTGAATTAAAAATATTTTAAAAGGATTTTCAAATACAATAATCGACTATTTATTTAAAAATATTTTTTGGTGATTTTTCAAGGATGTCCTTTGTGATGTCTAAATTCTAAAACAGTTTTTATTTTCAAAATTTCTTGAAAAATAAAAGAGCTATGAATTATTTTCTAAAATATCCCATAATTAATAATAATCATACGCACCAATGGCCAATATTTAAAAGTACTCTAAAGTCTTTAAAAATTACGATTTTTCGATACTTTTTCAAGGATCTTCAATAGCTAGGCACACAATTTTTTTAGTCAACATTTTTAAATAAATTGGAAGACTTTTTTAAGAATATTTTTAAGAAACTTTTTTACGAAAGTCAAAGACTTTTTTAAAGAATAATTTTAGGTATGATCGTGGATATTTAAAGAAAAATTTATATGGATTCGCAAAAAGTAGCCGTAGATTCTTGAAGGAACCGTGGATTTTTTATTTAAAATTTTCTTGAAGAACTATCAAATCAGTTATTTTAAATTTTTAAAAATATTTTTGATGGACTTTGATGGATTTTTGATTTTGAAATAATCGCTGATTTTTTTAGAAATGTTTTTTTTTTTGGAATTTTGGGAGGATTTCCGTAAAGATGTCTAGATTTTAAAACAGTTTTCATCTTTAAACTCCCTTGAAAAATCAAGGAGTTATGTATTTTTTTCTAAAATAACCCATAATTAATAACAATCATACGCACTAATGGACAATATTTAAAAGTGCTCTAAAGTCTTCAAAAATTAAGATTTTTCGATACTTTATTCAAGGATCGACAGGGACTACAAACTAGAATTTTTTCAGTCGACTTTCAGAGCCAAAAAATACAATATTTCTAATTATTTTGTAGGAACTTAGTACCGAAAATTGGTGATATTTTTTTTAATATTTTGAGAAACTTTTAAATCAATAATCGTGGATTTTTTTTTAATATATTTGTGGTAGACTCGCAGAGACGAAGCTGCGAAATTTTGAGTATATTTTGGAACAATTGTGATTTTTAAAGAATATTTTATTTGAAGGATGTACAAAGAAATATTTGTAGATTTTTCGATGGAACTTCAAAACAAAAACAGAACAATATTTTTATAGAAATAATCCAAATTGTTTTCTTTGTATTTCCACCTTAATATATGTGAATTTAATTATAACTAATATTTCTACATTATTCATAAATTAAATTATCACAAATAAATGAATTGAGAAAAAAAGCACACACATCTGAAGCCACACATCTCGGGTGATTTCATTTCAATTTGCTGAGAATTAAATTCTATATTCCCCTGCAATGTCGTCACATGCGAGTTTGAGAATCTTAACAAGTCAACTTAGTATTGTGTTGTAATAAATTTATTTTAAAACGTAAATCATATTACAAAATTTTTGTCATTGTAATAATTATTTTAACTCAAGTGCAGTGGGGAAATAGAAGTCAAATTTCACGTGATATTGATATGATCCGCACATACACTTCAGTTGTTTTCATTTTTTTAAACGTTTTGTCAAATGAAGCTTTTCGAAAGGTTTGTTTGGTTTACCTTTGTTGGCATTTTTTTGTTACTAATTGAAAAGCTCATTGTTGACTCTCGCTCTCTCATTGTGGCGTTTTCTTGATTAATAACTTTCATTGTGAAAACTGTTTTGTATTGAACAACAACAGCTACAGCCGCAACTAGTAAATCAGAGCACACACAGAAGAAAGAAGAGTTAAAATGTTGAAATTGCTTTACAAAACCTGGTCATTAAATGTAATTAATGAGTATTTAAACTCTTTACAACACACACGCTCGGGCAGCCATCATTATTTGGGATTTGAGTGCATTTTTTTCTTACAACGAAATGTAATGAAACAATTTTTGGAATTACAACAAAATCCAAATGAGTTAATTACATTACAAAAACTAATTGTTGAGCTATTGTAGATACGTGAACCTCTTTTTCAAAATTAAATAATTTTATAGGGATACATTAATCACTTCTCAAGTTTTGGCCCCTAGAAGAGATTACCCAAAAAGAGCAAAAAACATGACACAATTTTGCGTATTACATAGTGTAACCATATCTATAGTATTTTTCGAGCTACAATAATATTATTTACATCGCTGTAATGGTAAGACGTTCCTCTTTCAATCCCTGGTCAATTCATGGCGATACTCAAGCAGAGTCCGAAGATATGTGCTTCTGAGTGGTCTCAGCAAATCACACTAGTGGTCTTATAACGTACAGTGTTTCAAGCCACACATATTCCGTATTTTAGGGAAATTTTTATAAGAAATATATATCAGCGAACAGAGCATTGACTGCCTCATCTAAATTAAAAAAAAATATAAGAATATGTCGCAAAACTAATGAAGTTCGACTCCCAGAATGATTACCCAAATCGACCAAATATTTGACTAATTTTTGCGCATTTAGTAATGAGGATATATCTCTGGTATTTCGAGAGCTACAAAATATTGTATACACTTTTCTGAAATTGCGAGACGCTACTTTTACATCCCTGGTCAAATTATAAAGATACTCAATCAGATTCAAAAGATATGTGCTCCTGAGTGACCTCAGCACAGTACACCACCGATCTTATACAATACAATATTTTAAGCCACACGTTTCTCATAGTTTCAATAAATTTTCTACAGAAATATTCATCAGGAATAAGTAGGTGCTCTGCCCTATCTTAATTAACATATTTCATAAAAATCCAATGAAAACTTCAGAAGTTACGACCTCTGAAACTTGTTACCCAAATCGACCAAAAAATGGCAACGTTTTTGCGCATGCAATCGTTGGATCATATCTCCGGTATTACAAGAGCTACAACAAAAAAACATACCTTCATATAAAGGTAAGGTATGCCTCTTTAAATCACCGCTCCTATCATGTAGATACTAAGTCAGAATCGTAAGATATGTGTTCAAGAGTGGGCTCAGTACCTCACACCATTAACCTTCTGAAGTACAGTACTTTAAGCCGCAACGTCCCAATATTTCCAGGAAATTTTGTAAAGAAATATTTATCGGATAGACGAACATTATCTGTTCTATCCAAATTTCAACATTTCAGAAGAATATGGTGAAAATTGTAGAAGTTACGACCCCCAGGAATAATTACCCAAATCGACCAAAAATTTAGACATTTTTTGCGCATTCAAGGACTGGGCCATAACTCTGGAATGACGAAAGATACATCCATGAAATGGACTTCGATGTAAATGTTAGGTATTCTTCTTTAAATCAAACATCCAATCATGTAGATGCATAGTTAGAATCGGATGATATCTGTCC
Organism: Musca domestica; assembly: GCF_030504385.1. Taxonomy (NCBI): domain Eukaryota; kingdom Metazoa; phylum Arthropoda; class Insecta; order Diptera; family Muscidae; genus Musca; species Musca domestica. Next base: position 3,133,583 of record NW_026712390.1, on the reverse strand, counting down.
AAGAGTGGACTTAGCAACACCATTGACCTTCTAAAGTATAGTATTTAAGCCGCACCGTTCTAATATTTTTGAGGAATTTCATAAAGTAGTATTTATCGGGGAGAAGAAGGTTGCCTACCCTATCCAAATTTCAACATTTCATAAGAATACGGCAAATATTTTTTGAAAAACGACTCCAGACGTGTATGCCAGAAATACACCAAAATTTTGGCATATTTTTGCGAAATCAAGCTTTGGACCATAACTCTAGTATGACGAAAGCTACAACCATAAAATGAACTTCGTTCCAAAGGCTAAACATTCTTCTCTTAATATCTGGACCACTCATAGAGATACTTAGTCAGAGTCGGAAGATATGTGCCCAAGAGTCGGTTCAGTTCCTCACACCATTGGCCTTCTGAAGCAGAGTATAGGATTACCCAAAAATATTGGAAATTTTTGCGCATGTCTTTATTTGGATATATCTCTGATGTTCTGAGAGTTATAGCAATCTATTCTACGTTTTTGAGAACGGTAGACATTCCTCTGCAAAAATCGTGGGCGTTTCATGATGCTATTCATTTGGAACCAAAAGATATATGGCCATGAGTAAGCGTATCATTTTAAAACTCTTGTCGTGTAAGGTATCATTCTTCAAGATACAATTTATTTATATTTTTCAAAGTTTTTTTTTAAATTTTAAGTGGGAATAATGACACCTTTGAAAGAAGATGCGACCTGATTTTCAAAATTAAATAAATTTATGCCTATACATGGATTTTTCTCAGAACTTATGATTCCAAGAAAAAGTTACCCAAAATGACCAAAAATTTGGCACTATTTTGCGCATGTCTTCGTTGGGGCATATCTTGGGTATTTTGTGAGTTACAGCAATGTAATGTACATCGCGGTGTAGGCGAGACATCCATCTTTCAGGCCCTTAGATATTTAAAAGTATACACAATCGGTGTGCGAAAATATCAGCTCATGAGTGGACTCGTTGCTTAACATCTCTTGTATCATTTTGCGCATACCTTCGATTGGACATATCTTTGGTATTTTAAGAGTTACATCAACCTTATATATACCGTTATAAAGGTTACACATTGCTCTCTTAAAAACTGCGAGATTTATAGTGATATTCAGTTAAAATCCGATTATATGAACTTTTCTGTAAGTCCATCATGTAGCAACTGGGGTAGATTTTTGCGCACGCCTGTATTTAGTCAAATCTCGGTTATTTCTAAACATAAAACAATTTAATTTACATCTCTGTAAAGTGAAGAAAATCTTTTTTATAACACTTCAATTTTTATAACGATGCTTAGACAAAGTTAGAAAATATGAAGTAATAACTGGGTTTCCAATTTTACTCCTTATGTCATTTTAGTTATAGTAGGCCAAGTCTCAAAATTCCAATATTTCCAGAAATTTTGAGCAAAAATATCTACACCTCAAAAAAGATAGTCCCCTGCATTTTCCAAATCAATTTATTTCATGTAATAACAGTTTTTACTTTCGAAGTTATAACCCCTAGAAAAGAGTTACCCAAAATGTCTAAAAATGTGATAAATTTTGGTACTTGTTTTAAATTAGGCATATTTTTGGTGTTTTATGAGATATATCTGTAGAATTTAGATCCATGTAAACCTTAGACAATCTTCTTTCTTAACCAATTCATATTTCATAAGGTACTAAAAGAATTTTTGGTAAGCCAGATTTAGAAATTACGAACTAATAAGTGGAGTTCCAAATTTCCTCCTTATGTCATTTAAGTTATAGTATTTCCATACTCAAAATTCCTATATTTTAAGGATTATTAGTTATAAATATTTACACCTACGAAATGATAGTCCTCAGCACTTTTAAAAATCAATTTATTTCATGTGGATAAAGCGATTAGTTTGGAAGTTATGACCCCTAGAAAAAAGTTACCCAAAATGGCGAAAAAGTTGATAAATTTTGGTACTTATTTTAAATTAGGCATATCTTTGCTATTTTATGAGATATTGCTATAAAATTTGGATCCATGTAAAGCTGGAACAATCTTCTTTCAAAACTAATTCATATTTTATAAGGTACTAAAAGTATTTTTGGTAAGCTAGATTTAGAAAATATGAACTAATAAGTGGAGTTCCAAATTTCCTCCTTATGTCATTTAAGTTATAGTATTTCCTGACTCAAAATTTCTATATTTTAAGGATTATTAAATATAAATATTTACACCTCTGAAAGAATAGTCCTCTGCACTTTTGAAAATCAACTTATTTCATGCTGATACAGTGATTATTTTGGAAGTTATGACTCCTAGAAAAGAGTTACCCAAAATGGCTAAAAATACAATACATTTTGGTACTTGTTTTAAATTAGTCATATCTTTGGTGTTTTATGAGATATGTCTGTAGAATTTAGATCCATGTAAATCTGAGACAATCTTCTTTCAAATTCATTTCATAAGGTACTAAAAAAATTTTTGGTAAGCTAGATTTAGAAACTATGAACTAATAAGTGAAGTTCCAAATTTCCTCCTTATGTCATTTAAGTTATAGTATTTCCAGACTCAAAATTCCTATATTTTAGGGATTAATAAATATAAATATTTACACCTCTGAAGTGATAGACCTCTGCACTTTTAAAAATCAATTTGTTATATGTGGATACAGCGATTACTTTAGAAGTTATGACCCCTAGAAAAGAGTTACCCAAAATTTCTAAAAATATAATAAATTTTGGTACTTGTTTTAAATTAGTCATATCTTTGGTGTTTTATGAGATATATCTGTAAAATTTAGATCCAGGTAAAGCTGACATAATCTCCTTTCAAAATCAATTCATATTCCATTAGGTACTAGAACAATTTTTGCTAAGCCAGATCTAGAAAATATGAACTAATATGTGGGCTTCCTCATTTATACATGAAATCATTGAAGGTTTTATAATTCGAGACTCAAAATTTCTATATTTTAAGGAATATTAGACAAAATATCTACACATCTGAAAAGATAGTCTTTTGCACATTTCAAAATTAATTTAATTCATATGAATACGTCGATTACTTTCGAAGTTATGACTCCTAGAAAAAAGTTACCCAAAATGGCGAAAAATATGACAGATTTTGGTACTTGTTTTAAATTAGGCCTATCTCTGGTGTTGTATGAGATATATCTGTAGAATTTAGATCCATGTAAAGCTGAGACTATCTTCTCTTCAAAACCAATTCATATTTCATAAGCTACTGAAACAATTTTTGGTAAGCCAGATTTAGAAAATATGAACTAATAAGTGGAGTTCCAAATTTCCTCCTTATGTCATTTAAGTTATAGTATTTCCTGACTCAAAATTTCTATATTTTAAGGATTATTAAATATAAGTATTTACACCTCTAAAAGAATAGTCCTCTGCACTGTTAAAAATCAATTTATTTTATGTGGATACAGCGATTACTTTCGAAGTTTTGACCCCTAGAAAAGCGTTATCCAAAATGGCGAAAAATTTTATAAATTTTGGTACTTGTTTAAATTAGGCATATCTTTGGTGTTTTATGAGATATTTCTATAGGATTTAGATCCATGTAAAACTGAGATAATCTTCTTTCAAATCCAATTCATACTTCATAAGGTACTCAGACATTTTTTGCTAAGCCAGGTTTAGGAATATGAAGTAATATGTGGAGTTCCAAATTTCCTCCTTATGTCATTTAAGTTATAGTATTTCCAGACTCAACATTCCTATATTTTAATAATTATTATAAATAAATATGAACACCTCTGAAAGGATAATCCTCTGCATTTTTAAAAATCAATTTGTTTTATGTGAATACAGCGATTACTTCCGAAGTTATGACCCCTAGAAAAAAGTTACCCAAAATGTCTAAAAATTTGATAAATTTTGGTACTTGTTTTAAACTAGGCATTTCTTTGGTGTTTTACGAGATACATCTGTAGAATTTAGATCCACGTAAGGCTGGGACAATCTTCTTTCAAATTCAATTCATATTTCATAAGGTACTAAAAAAATTTTTGGTAAGCTAGATTTAGAAACTATGAACTAATAAGTGAAGTTCCAAATTTCCTCCTTATGTCATTTAAGTTATAGTATTTCCAGACTCAAAATTCCTATATTTTAGGGATTAATAAATATAAATATTTACACCTCTGAAGTGATAGACCTCTGCACTTGTAAAAATCAATTTATTTTATGTGGATACTGTGATCACTTGGGAAGTTATGACCTCTAGAAAAGAGTTACCCAAAATGGCGAAAAATTTGATAAATTTTGGTAATTGTTTTAAATTAGGCATATCTTTGGTATTTTATGAGGTACATCTGTAGAATTTAGATCCATGTAAAGCTGAGATAATCTTCTTTAAATTCAAATCATATTTCATGGGGTATTGAAACAATTTGTCAGTAAATTTTTAAATTACTTTGTCATTTTACATTTTTTTTTCGTAATCTTTAATTCACTTTGCAAATTTCAAATAAATTCTCAAAAATTCCCAAAATGATTGCAAAAATTTCTAAATTATTTTTAAAACACTTTACACTTTCAAAGCATTAAAGCATAACAAAAAAAATTACAAAAAAATAAAATAAAGCCAACAATAAAACACACAATTATTGCACGTCACTGAAACTCGTTTTGAACGAAATCATCATCAGCTCCAAAAAAAAAAACAAAACACGAAAAACGCGGGCCGCTAAATTTATGGAAAAAAGTGTAACATTTCACAAAAGAAATACAAAACATCAAACAATAATAACATGTGTAAAACAAAAAACTTGTCTAACACAAAAATTGGCATAACTTCCGTTTCCGATACTCAAAAGTTGAACACATAAATTATGCGAGCAAATGCCGAAAAAAATTAAAGCAAATTCGTAACATAACACCTCGCGAATACCGGCTGCTGGCGGCAAATGAAATATAAATTTTTAAATTTTATTTCAAATTCATTCATAATTCAAAAATTAATTCAGATATTTTTTTTGATTTTGAAATCTCCATTTCTTTTTTTTTTTTTTTTGGAAAAATGGCAAGCCTTGGAGGTTAATATTAAATTTTGAAGATTATTTAACCAAATTTCACTTTGGGTATTTTTAATTTTTTTTTTTTTTTTTTTTTTGAAATTTTTCTTTTTTAAAATTTTTTTCTCATTCCAAAAAATATTTTCAAGGCCCAGTTGTTTTATCTTTCTCTGTGTCACAGAAATAAAATCAACCACAATAATTTCTTAATTATGAAACCCTCTTAATTTTTAATTGAAAACCACTTGTTTACGTACTTTAACCTTTTGTGTGAAATTTTGAAAAAAATTTAATGGGCCCGGCGGCACCCAATTCGAAGTGCAATAAAAAAACAAAAACAACAATTGTGGAAAAGCGTACACGTTTTATGAGACGAGTTTTCTCGTTTCTTTTTATGGTTTTGTTTGATTTTTTTTTTGATTTTAACTTGGCTTGAATGGTTGTACTTTGTTGTTGCTGCTATTACTTTTTCAGGTAAAATCAAATATTTTGTTTGTTTTTTTTTTTGTGTTCACAACTTAATCAAGCACCGAACCAGACAACCAACCGACAGCGATGAGCATCCGTATCTCAACTACGTTCCAACAGCGTAAACGTGTTTTACTCAACTAAAAGAGTGCCATCGACAAAAAACCCGAAACACAAATGCCGGCAGTTGTCAGTCAGTGTGGCAGCCAGTAAAACTATTCGTCTACCTACCAACTTACCCAAATAACACAAGTAATGGAGAGTAACCAGCATAAAATTGAGAGAAAAATAACTCACGCGGAGAGTAATTTATTTAATGTTTGTTTAGTTGGGAGAGAAAGAATAAATAAAGCGTATGGGGAGAGAGAACACTCTCTTTAATAAAAAAAAAGCAGAGATGGAAGTTGAGAATCTTTAAATGCTTTGGACAAAGTTTCAACATTTCATAACAATGGATAGATAGATTATTTTAGAAGATATAGTCCCAACAAAATACCAACAATTTCTCGCATTTTTGCGCATGCCTTCATTCGGCCATATCTCCGGAATTTTGAAAGCTACAACATTCCTACATTGGTCTGGGTTAAGGCGAGACATTCCTCTTTCAAATGCTGACTCTTTCATAATGATACGTTATCAAGATCGGAAGATATGAACTCATAAGTGGTGCCATCATTTTCTTGAGATCTCTTGTAACGTGCGGGGATCTGAACCCAGGGTTTTCCATGTTTTATGAAATTTGCCAAAGAAATTTTGGCATAATTTTAATAAATGTCCTGCATATTTTTCAAATCAAGTCATATCATAATATTAGTTACATAAATTCAGAAGTTATGAACAAAAAAGTTGATTACGCAAATCGACCAAAAATTTGGCACCTTTTTGCGCATGGCTTTATTTGGCCATAACTCGAGTATCTTTAAATGCACAAAAATTTAATGTAGATCCCAGCAAAGGAGAGATATAGTGCTTTCCAATGATGACCATTTTATAGCAATACGTAACGAACATCAGAAGATATGAACTTATTAGCGATGTCATAATTTTTTACCAAGGTCGTATAAGTTGTGGGGATTTGAACCCAGGATTTTCCATGTTTCAAGAAATTTTACAAAAAAAGTTAGGCATAATTTAAAGAAATGTTATCTATATTTTCCAAATCAAGTCATACCATAATTTTAGTTACATAAATTCCGAAGTTATGATCCAAAGAGGAATTACCCAAATCGACCCAAAATTTGGCACCTTTTTGCGCATGTCTTTATTTAGCCATATCTCAGGTATTTTCAAATGTACAACAATTTAATTTAGATCACTGCAAAGGGGAGATATAGTTTTTTCGAATGAAGGCCATTCATAACGATACGAGACAAACATAGGAAGATATGAGCTCCTGAGCGATCTCATAATTTTTTACAAAGGTCTTATAAGGTGTAGGGGATCTGAACCCACGTTTTTCCATTATTTATGAAATTTTCCAAGAAGTCTTGGCATACTTTCAAAAAATTTCATCCATATTTTCCAAATCAAGTCATATCATAATTTTAGTTACATAAATTCAGAAGTTATGATCCAAAAGGGTGATCACCCAAAGTGACCCAAAATTTGACACTTTTTGCGCATGTCTTTATTTAGCCATATCTCAGGTATTTTCAAATGTACAACAATTTAATTTAGATCACTGCAAAGGGGAGATATAGTTTTTTCGAATGAAGGCCATTTCATAACGATACGAGACAAACATAGGAAGATATGAACTCCTGAGCGATGTCATCATTTTTAACCAAGGTATTGTAAGGTGTGGGGAACTGAACCCAGGTTTTTCCATGTTTTATGAAATTTTGCAAAGAAATCTTGGCATAATTTAAAGAAATGCTATCAATATTTTCCAAATCAAGCCATACGATAAGTTTTCTTACATAAATTCAGAAGTTATAAACCAAAAAGATGATTACGCAAATCGACCAAAAATTTGGCACTTTTTTTGCGCATGTTTTTATTTAGCCATAACTTGAGTATCTTTAAATAGAAGACTAAATTGATGTAGATCACTGCAAAGGAGAGATATTGTTCTTTCAAATCCTGGCAATTTCATAACAATACGAGAGATTCATCAGAAGATATGAACTTATGAGTGATGCCATAATTTTTTACCAAGGTATTTTAACGTGCGGGGATCTGAACCCACGTTTTTTTTCAATTTTAATGAAATCATATCCTGAAATCTTGACATATCTGAAAGGAATGTCATCGGTACTCTCAGATGCATATAATTTTACAAGGATATATAGATTTCTTTAGAAAATATGACCCTAGGCATGATTACCCAAATTGACCAAAAATCTTGACAATTTTTGCGCATCTGTTCATTTGACCATATCTTGGGTATTTTGAGATGCAAAACAATTTAAGTTGCATCACTGCAAAGGAGATATATTCCTTTTTCAAATGCTGGCTCTTTTATAGCGATATATTATACAACTCAAGAGATATGAACTCATGAGCGGCGTCGTAAATTTTTGCCGTGGACGTTTAACGTGCGAGGTTTTGAATCCAAGTTTTTCCATGTTTTATGAAATTTTCCAAAGAAATCTAGGCATAACTTAAAGGAATGCCATCAGCACTTTTCGAACCAGGTGATTTTATAACAAGAGGGCCATTACTTTAGGATCTATAACCCCTAGGCGTGATTACCCAAATTGACCAAAAATCTGACACATTTTTGCGCATCCCTTCTTTTGATCATATCTCTGATATTTTGAGACGTACGAATATATAATACACATCACTGCAAAGGGAAGTTACTCTTCTTTCAAATGCGGTACCTTTCGTAGAGATACGTAACCAACATCGGAAGATATAAACTCATGAGTGGTGTGATCATTATATACCGAGGACGTAATAAGGAGCCTGGGTATGAACGCAAGTTTTTCCGAGTTTCATGAAAATTTATCCAGGTAAATATAGATGATTGAAAGGAGTATCGTTATCGCTTTGAGGATCGGGTTATTTCATTACGATAGATTGATTACTTCAGAAGATATGATCCCAGAAGCTAATTACGCAAATCTACCAAAAACCCGACACATTTTTCCGCATGTCTTCTTTGTACCATATCTCGGGTGTTTTTAGAGGTATATCGCTGTAAGGGAGAGATTTTCATCTTCTCAGGCCCGGTATATTTTTAGAGATAACAAAACTGAATCAGAAGATATGGACTCGTGAGCGGGAACATGATTTTAAACTGAGGTCTCACAAAGAGCGGGCCTCAATATCCAAATTTTTCTTGGTTTCATAGAATTTACAGAGAAATATATGCAAAATTAAAAGGAATATGGTCAGCAGCATAAGAATCAAGTTATTTCACGATATATCGATTATTGCAGAATTTCTGATCCATGAAGTTGGTTACCCAAGTCGACCAAAAATCTGGCACATTTTTGCGCATAAGTATCTTAATTTAGCAACATCACTGCAAGTTTAAGATTTGTCACAATAAATAATATTCCGGTGTAAAGGTATAGCTTTCTTCCTTCAAACCCTGGAATTTTCACACGTACACATCAAAGAAGTTCTAAGATATGAACTCATGAATGAGGCGCTGACTTCAGAACTGAGGTCATAAAGGGTATGGGCTTATATGGCCAACATTTTCATATCTTTCTGAAATACTGTAAGGAGGGTTATATTTTACCAAGAAGTTCATAGTCTTCGAACCATGTTATTTCATAACTCTTGGTTGAGTTAGTTATGACTCAAGAAGTTGAGTACTTAAATTTACCGAAAATCGGGGATATTTTTGGGCATGCCCTAATTTGGCCATATTTCTGTTATGTTGAGAGTTACAACAATGTAATATAGGTCCATGGAAAGGTGAAACATTCTGCTTTCAAACAATGGTATCTTCATATTGATATCCAAACGAAATTAGAAGATATAGACTCGTGAGTGAGGTTCTGATTTTATTTTTTAGGTGTGGTAAGATATGGGTTTCAAACGCAAAATGTTCATATTTCCATACAATCCTAGGATAAATTACTGGGAAGTACGTTCTCCTTACTATCAAAATCTTATTACTTCATAACGATAGGTTGAATACTTCTCGACTTATGGCCCCAAGGATATATTACCCAAATCGACCAAAAATGAGGGATATTTTTGCGTTTAACTTCAATGAGCCATATCTGGGGTATTTTGAGAGTTATATAAAGTTAATATACATCGATACAAAGGTAAGACATTCCTCTTTCATATTCAGGACAATTCATAGCAATACCCTAACGGAATCGAAGTATATGATGGTATGAGTGGAGTCTTAATTTTATATCTGGCTCCTTAAAAGATACGGATGTAATTTCGCCAAATTTTCACAGTTCCATTAAACTATGGTCGAAAATAAATGTATTTTTGAAAAGCATTTTGAAAGCTAGGCCAATAGCTTTCATTATGAACATGCTTTATAACGATAAGTCGTTTCCTTAAAAAGTTAGAGCCTATAGCCTTAATTACGCAAATCGACCAAAAATTTGACTCTTTTTTGCGCATTTTTTTCCTTAGGTCATATCTCTGGTATTTTCAGAGCTACGACAATGTAGTATGCAACGATGCAAAACGAAGCATTATTCTTTCATAAAAAATCGATTTTAATAAAATATTCAATTAGAGTAGAAAATATTAACTTGTGGATGATGCCATCATTTCATACCAGAGGTCTTGAAAGGCATGGACATAATTACGCAAAATTTTCGTAGTTCCATGAAACTTGGAGATGGAAATGCAAGTATTATTGAAGAGCATATTGCCCTAGCTTCCATAATATACATGCTTTATAACGATACATCGATTCCTTAAGAAGTTAGAGCCTATAGACTTAATTACGCAAATCGACCAAAAATATGACACTTTTTTCCGCATTCGTTCCTTTGGCCATATCTCTGGTATTTTCAGAGCTTCGACAATGTGGTATGGAATACTGCAAAACGAAGCATTGTCCTTTTATAAAAGATCAATTTTAATAAAAAAATCAAACAGAGCAAGAATATTATCTGGTGGGTGATGTAATCATTTCATACCAGAGATCTTGAAAGGTACGGAGCTATTTACGCCAAATTTTCCGATTTCCATTAAACCCTCGGGGGAAATACATATTTTATTGAAAATCAGATTGTCCTAGCTTTCATAATAAACATGCTTTATGATGATAAGTCGATTCCTTGAGAAGTTAGAGCCCATAGACTTAATTACCCAAAAGTGACCAAAAATGTGACCCGTTTTTGCGCATTCTTTCCTTTGGCCATATCTCTGGTATTTTCAGAGCTACGACAATATAGTATGGAACACTGCAAAACGAAGCATTCTCCTTTCATAAAAGATCAATTTTTATAAAAAATATTCAAGCAGAGAAAAAATATTAGCTTGTGGATGATGACATCACTTCATACCAGAGGTCTTGAAAGGTACGGAACTAATTACGCCAAATTTTCATAGTTCCATTAAACTCTGACCGGAAATACATTCATTGTTAAAGAGCAGATTATTCCAGCATTCAGAAAAATATGCTTTATAACGATAAGCCGCTGCCTTAAGAACTTATGGCCCTTAGGCTTAATTACCCAAAAGCCACAAAAAATCTGACCCTTTTTGCGCATTCTTTCCTTTGGCCATATCTCTGGTATTTTCAGAGCTACGGCAATGTAGTTTGGAATACTGCTAAACGACCCATTATTTTTTCATAAAAAATTGATTTTAATAAAAATATTCAATTAGAGTAGAAAATATTATCTTGCGGATGATGCCATCATTTTATACCAGAGGTCTTAAAAGGTGCGGAATTAATTACGCCAAATTTTCATAGTTCCATGAGACTTTTGACGGAAATAAATTCATTTTTGAAGAGCAGATTATCCGAGCATTCAAAAAAGTATGCTTTTTAACGATAAGTTGCTGCCTTAAGAAGTTATGGCCCTTAGACTTAATTACGCAAATCGACCAAAAATTTGACAAATTTTTGCGTATTCTTTCCTTTGGGTATATCTCTGGTATTTTCAGAGCTACGACAATATAGTATGGAACACTGCAAAATGAAGCATTCTTCTTTCATAAAAGATCAATTTTTACACAAAATATTCAAACCGAGTAAAAGTTATTAACTTGTGGAAGATGTCAACATTTCATATTAGAGGTCTTGAAAGGTACGGAATTAATTACGCAAAATTTTCATAGTTCCATTAAACTCTGAACGGAAATACATACATTATTGAAGAACAGATTATTCTAGCATTCAAAAAAATAAGCTTTATAGAGATAAGCCGCTGCCTTAGGAAGTTATGGCCCTTAGGCTTAATTACCCAAATTGACTAAAAATCTGACATATTTTTGCGCATTCTTTCCTTTGGGTATATCTCTGGTATTTTCAGAGCTACGACAATGTAGTATGCAACGATGCAAAAGGAAGTATTCTTCTTTCATAAAAGATCAATTTTTACAGAAAATATTTAAACCGAGGAAAAGTTATTAACTTCTGGAGGATGCCATCATTTCATACCAGAAGTCTTGAAAGGAATGTGTCCCAATACTTAAGTTTTTCTTATTTTCTTCAAACTTTATGCCAAAATATATTAATTTTTGGGCGTAGAAGAGTCTGCACTCTCAATATAAAGCCATATTTTACCGATACATCAAGTTATTAAAATGATATCGCCATAGAGTGCACCTACCCAAAAAATACCAAAAAATGGTATTATTTTTGCGCATAGCTTCTTTAACTCATATCTCTGGTATTTGGAGAGATACATAGATAAAATTTACATCAGTGTGAAGGTAAAACTCTGCCTGTTTCTCGACAAAACCATAAAAAATCTGATAATTTAATATAGATAATGTATCATAAGAAAAGTCACCTGCTCTCGTGAAAAATCGTGGCATATAATCCTTAGTTTTAAAATTGCCTTGATTTGTGTATTTCAAAATCAAAAATTTAATTTTCTTTTATTTTATTTTCAAACTATATCTCTTTCTCCTTTTTGTTCTTTAAATTCCACTCCACTTGTTAGTTTTACCGCAAACTTGTCGAAACTCCAGAGTTTAGAATAAACCGTTGCCAGCATAACCGAAACGTGATCAGAATGACAAACCTTTTCCCAAACGAAATGAAGGAAAGAAAACTGATAAATGAAAAAAACAGAAATTTTTCATTGTTGAAACAGAACTCAGTTTTGTTAGGTTTTCCACACACACATACATACACCCGGCCAAGAACAAAATGCTGTTTAAACAACACTTTGTCAAACATGAAACCAGCCAACAAAAGCACAACTAAATTGTTAAATTAAACAAATTTAAGAAAACCCCGACTCCCATGCACTTCCCTTCATCAAGTCGCTGGCGTTCATTGTCTAAACCAAGAATGCATTTTTTTTTTCTTTTGGGCCATTTTTCACAAGGCCAAAAGAGAGATGGGAAAAAATCTCAATTCACTGCACAAGCTGAGAATCCCTCCTTTCGTTGTTATTTTTTTTTGTAATTGTTGGTAGATAAGAACTCCATAATGTCTTCTCAGCTATTCTGCCCATTGTAATTTAGATGCACTAATGTTGGTTTTCTTGTTGTTGTTGCTGCTGCGTGTGAAACGTGGCTCACTGGGAAGTTTTCTTTGTCTAGTGGAGGTTTTTTTGTCGTGCTGGTCTTTTTTTCTTAATAGTCTCAATAATTATGGGAAAATATTTAAATTAGTTTTTCATTGTCTCTTGGAGAGGGAGAAGTTTTCCCTCTATGGCATGTAAAAGAAGCGTGGTAATGTTTAAAGTATTTTGTTGTAAGCTTTAACATCATTAAGTGTTGAAAGCGGAGCAGCGAGTTTTGTTTTTACAAAGGAGCCTAAAAGTATGCAATTGTCATTCAAGATGGGTGCACAGTGAGGACTCTACTCAAAAAGTATTTCCTGAATATTTTCCGACCTAGACGGAATACAGAATTAAAATACATGGGCTTGAAAGTAATATGTCTCGCCTTTACAGGGATGTAACTTTTATTTACATAGCTCATAAGATGACAGAGATATACACAAATGAAAAGAGACACAAAAGTATGTCATATTTTTGGCCATTTTGGGTAACCCCATCGTAGGGGCATAACTTCCGGAAAAATAGCTGTATCTTCAAAAAATAATTTGGCTTTAAAGGCACAGACTCTTATCTTTCCAGAGCCATACAAATATCGTAACATTTTACGGAAAATTTCCCAAAATATTTGAAATTACTTTAAGGACAAAATCCATTAAAAGGCATTTATGTGGTATAGGAAAAAATTTTACTTCAGGGGAAGTTCTCTGGGCTTTTCCGGAATATTCTTGAAAAAATGTGTTTATTGTAAAAGAACGTTGTCTCCTCTTTACATTGGTGTAACATTTATCATTGTGGCTCCCAAAATACCAAAATTATGATCAAATGAATGCATGCGCAAAAATAGGCCATATTTTTGGCACTTTTGCGTAACCATCTTCCATGGTCCATAGTTTCTAAATTAATAGGTAAAGCTTCTCCAAATAAATTGATGAAGGAAGTACAAATTATTACCTTTAAAATAATTTGCAATATTGAGGTACGTCCTCTTCAAACATATCCAAAAATTTAGAAATATATTTAAGATCAACTCCACAAAGAGGCTTTATGTGGTATAGCATAAAGTTTAACTTCATGGGACTTTCTGTAGGCCTGATCGGCATTTTTCTGGACAAAATTAACATATTTTACAAGAATCATGTCTCACATTCCCATTGCTGTAAAATGTGTCAATATAACCCGCAAAATACTAAGGTTATGGCCAAATAAATGCATGCGCAAAAAAGGTCATATTTTTGACACTTTTGCGTAACCATCTTCCATGGTCCATAGTTTCTAAATAAGTAGATATATCCTCCTGAAATTAAATGATAAAGTAAAACGACCTTAATTCCTTTAAACAATTGTACAATATTGAGCTCTGTCCACCCCAAACATATCCAAAAATTCGGCAATATATTTAAGATCAGCGCCACAAAGAGGAGTGTGGTATAGCAGTCAGTTTTACTTCATGGGACTTTCTGTAGGCCTGGTCGGCGTTTTTTTTGACAAAATTAACTAATATTACAAGAGTCATGTCTCACCTTCCCATCGATGCAAAATATGTCAATATAACCCGCAAAATACTAAAGTTATGGCCAAATGAACACGTGCGCAAAAATAGGCCATATTTTTGGCACTTTTGCGTAACCACCTTCCATGGTCCACAGTTTCTAAATGAATAGGTATAATCTCTCCAAATAAATTGATCCAAGAAGAAGACATTATTACCTTTAAGAAAATGTGCCATATTGACGTAAATCCACTCCAAAACATATCCAAACATTCGGAAATATTTTAAGACCTACTCCACAAAGAGGATTTATGTAGTGTAGCAGAAAGTTTTACTTCCGAGGACTCTCTGTAGGCCTGGTCTGTATTTTCCTGGACAAAATTAACTTATTTTATAAGATTCATGTCTCACCTTCCCATCGCTGTTAATATTACCCGCAAAATACTAAAGTTATGGCCAATTGAAGGCATGCGCAAAAATAGGCCACATTTTTGGAACTTTTGCGTAACCATCTTCCATGGACCAAAATTTCGTAATAAATTGGTATGTCCTCTTAAAATAAATTGATCCAGGAAGAAGACATTATTACCTTTAAGAAAATGTGCCGTATTGACGTAAATCCACCCCAAACATATCCAAAAATTAGGAATATATTTAAGGTAAACTCCACAAAGAGGTTTTATGTGGTATAACAAAAACTTTCACTTTAGTAGACTTTTTATAGGTCTGGCCGATATTTTCCTGAACAAAATTTACCCCTTTTCAAGAATCATATCTCACCTTGTCATCGCTGTAAAATATGTCAATATAACCCGCAAAGTACTAAAGTTATGGCCAAATGAATGCATACGCAAAAATAGGCCTTATTTTTTTAACTTCTGCGTAACCATCTTCCATGGTCCATAGTTTTTAAATATATATTATATATCCTCTTAAAGTAAATTCGATCAAGGAAGAAGACATTATTACCTTTAAGGAAATGTGTAATATTAATGTATGTCCACTCCAAAAATATCCAAAAATTCGGAAAAATATTTAAGGTAAACTTCACAAAGAGGCATTTATGGGGTATTGCAGAAATTTTACTTCCGAGGACCCTTGTAGCCCTGGTCGGTTTTTTATGGATAAAATTAACTTATATTACAAGGGTCATGTCTCACCTTTCCATCGTTGTAAAATATGTCAATATAACCTGCAAAATACGTAAGTTATGGCCAAATAAATGCACGCGCAAAAAAGGTCATATTTTAAGTACTTTTGCGTAATCATCTTCTAGACACCATACCTTCTGAATTAGCTATTGTATTCTCTTCAAAGTAAATTGATTCAGAAAGAATAAGCTATTATCTTTTCAATGGTATATCACAAAGATATATGACCCCACTAAAATTTTCCAAAAATTGAGAAAAAAATCAATATTTGTTTTATAGCAGGGTGCTCAGGGAAAGAGTATTAGTTTCTCCTCTAATATATCCATATTTTCGGACTCGAGAGGAGTATAGCCGTGTAATAGTTACTTTTGGAAAGCTTATGATGTCATCTTTCCATTTTTGAACAATAAGAATACAAAGCTCACAAAATATTTGAGTTATGACCAATTGAATATAAGTGCGAAAATTAATCAAATTTTTTACTCTTTTGGGTAACAATGTTCCAGAGCCCATAACTTTTGAAATAATCGCTCGATCTTCACAATAAGACTTGATCTGGAAAGCGAGGACACTTTTCATTTCGAAAATGCCCATAACTTTCTTTTGATGTTCGGAAAAGTACCAGAAAACCTACATTCTGCATCGTGAAGACTACAAAACTAAGGCATAAAAATACCATTTTACTCATGAGGCCATATCTTCGGAACCAGACTATGCATTTTTATGAATGTACAGTCGTTCGAAAGGGGATAATCTCCTCTTCAATATAATATGTTAATTTGACGAACGAGATCCAATTGAGAACCCTTTAACTCAATGGTTCTAGAAGACCATCATTGAATCCCCGTACTCGAAAGTGAGGAAAGAAATACGGAGGGTTTTCTTGGTCTAAATTTTATTTCTGAAGCCATGCGCTGTAAGTAAAAGGATCTTGGGCTCCTAGACACCATAAATTATGTCATATCATTGAAATTTTTCTTTCCAAAAATCGTTTTTTGTTTTTCTTTCGCACTGAATCTAATGAAGTCCTCTAACTTTAAGCTTGTCTTCAACGATTTCCAAATCTTCATCCGACAATTGAAAACTGTTGTTAATATTAAGTTTCCGATTAAATTTCATTTTGAAATTCTAGATCTAGACAAGTTTTCATAGTGGAATTGTTGCCACATTTGTGCGAGGCAGCAGCAGCATAAATCTCCAAGAGCAACGGCGGTTTTAAAATCTAAAACCGCAAAAATTGTAGCAAACAAGAATTTGACACGACACCACGCACACATACACACACAAAATATATGGCAAAAGGAAACCTTTTAAAGAACTGCAGACATTGCCACAAACTGGAAACTTGTTTGCGGCATTCAACAGTTGCTAGCGGGTTGCACTTTTGCGATCTTTCCTGTCCTGCAAAAACTACAATTCAATTGCATGGGAGTTTGACTTTTGGAACAAAATAATTTCTGAGGAACGGCTACAAAAAATCGGGAAAGGGGAATAAATGGTTTACCACAGGCCAACGGTATGGCATGGCATAGCATGGAATTCAAAGAGTGAAAGACAAAGCAGACAGCGAGACATTCCTTGAGCATGACGCATTCACGCAGGCGCAACAAGCTGACAAAGATGAAGGCAATGGTTGTGGTGCTGTTGCTGGTGGTGGTTTACAACTTAACCAAGCCATTCATTATTTTGACAGCAGCACATGGCTGGTAACAAAAGATGGCTTTTAAACAACAAGCAGGATGATTATTGCCATCTTCATCATCATCACCATGATGATGATTCTTGTTTTGGCTTAGACCACAAGAAAAAACCAAGCAGTTTTTTTATTGTCGTGGCTAAAACAAAGTTCCTAAAGCCAAACCAGTTTTTAATAAATTTCAAAGCATAACTTTTTTTGCAAAAAAGAAATTCATTTCTTGGCAAAAACGAGGTAGTTCTTGTTATCGTTACAAAGGCGGTGGCTTAAAGCAGAGAAATAGTTTTAATAGCTTGTGTGCCAAATTCTTGACAGTGGCCAGAAATCCACAAAAACAAAAGCCCCTCCGAAAAGAAAAATTGTAACATTTCAATTCCAACTCCAAGATGATAATGTGGTTTTGGTTCTTGTGCTCTTGGCGATATTATCTCTGGAGCTGTAACAAAAATATGTTATGTTATGCCCAAAACATTCCTCAATAATAAGCTGACCTAAATATTTGGCCAAGCAAAAATCAGTTATGATAGAAATTGGCCCAAACACACATTGCCTTAAGGGCAGTTTAAATATGATGGAATGAGGGAAGAGAAGAAAAATGTCAGAATATGCGTACCGAAAGGAAATGACGTATGGTTGGCGATTCAAAATTCCAGATGTCAAATATTCCACAAAAAATTAATTTCAGACCAACCATTTCAAGGTAGATGATAGCTGAGATCATGTATCCATTTTCAGGTACGTGGATTCAACGATAGCACTTCAGAAAAGCTAACTTGCAGGCTAGGTTTTTGGGTAAAATATAGTGAACATATACGCTATGTTGAAGAGAAGGCTCCTCTCTTTCCAACGCCGGTCATCTCATAACGAAATTCGATCGGAGTCGGAAGTTAGGCCCTCATGAGTCGTAACATAATTTCACGCCTAAAATTTGACAAAATACCACACCCATGTGCAGTTTTTTCAAAGTTTTAGCAAATTTTTCAAAGAAATGTACATATTTTGGAAGAGAATATACCTTCCTCTTTCCAAAAAATAAATATTTAATAGAGATACACCGCACACTCAAAATGTTATGGGTCCTGGAACGTGGTTACCCAAAATAGCCAAAAATATGCCATATTTGAGCAATTGTTTCAATTGGGCATATCTTCCGTATTTTAAGAGTTACAACAAAGAATAATACATCAATGTAAAGGTCAGATACTCTTCTTCCAATCTCCTTTTGATTTCATGGCCATATTTAAACACACTAAAAAGATATGTCCTTGTTGGTGGGGCAATCATGTCTGACACATTTGTTTTAGTAAAGAAACAAGATTAAAATTTCAAGTTTTTGAAATATTTAAGCAACTTCCTTCCAGAATATTGTTAATCCCAAAAATGATACGTATCTATACTTTCAATGTCAATTTATTTCGAAACGATGGACCAACTATTACAGAACTTATGGTCAAGAGGAAGAGATTACCCAAAATAGTTAAAAATTTCCCTTTTTGGTTCACATATCATCATTTGAACATATTTCCGTATTTTGAGACTTACAACAATGTATGCTACACCAATGTAAAGGTCAGACCCCCATCTATCCATCCCCTTTTAATATCAAAACGATATTCGGACAAATTCAAAAGATGTGGTCCTGAAAGTACGGCAATCATGCGTGACACATTTGCTAAAGTTATGTAAAAAGACTACATTTTCAAAATTTCAAATATTTTGGGAAGTTTCTACCATTGTACTTGAATTCTTGAAAATTAAGAAGCTTTTATACTTTTAGTATCAATTTATTTTTTAATGATATCTCAATTACTTCAAAAGTTATAGTTCACAGAAAGTGATTGCCCAAAATGCCTCAAAAATATGACACATTGGCGCACATGTAGTCATTTGAACATATCTACCGTATTTTGAAAGTTACAACAATATATGACCCATTAATGTAAAGGCCAGATGCCCTTCTTTCAATCCCCTTTTAATTTCAAAACGATATTCAGACAGACTCAAAAGATGTGGCCCTATAATCGCGACAATCATGCAGGACAGATTTGTTTTGGCAAAGAGCACTTCAAATTTTTTATTTTATTTTTTTTTAATATTTCGGATGCTTTTCTTAAAATTTTTTTAGACCACTTAAATGAGATCTAACTATACTTTCAATATCAATTTACTTCGTAACAATAGCCCAATAACTTCAGAAGTTATTTACCACAAAAGTGGTTACCCAAGTGCCTGTAAAATATGACGTATTTGCGCCCCTGTCTTATTTGAACATATCTCTGGTATTTCTTGAGGTACAACATAATTTTAAACATCACTGGGAAGGTAATTATCCCTTCTTCAAAGTTTAGCTTGTTTATATACCGCTACTAAGTCAGAGTCAAAAGATAGGGTCCCAAAAGTACCAACATCGCTGTATTACATATGCAATTTTGTAAAAAATTTATTTTTAATTTTCAAGTTTTTCATAATTTTTTTATTTTTAAGCAGAAAGTTTTGTACATAGCTGTAAAAGAAATGATTAGTACTTTCCAAATCAATTTATTTTAAAGCAATAATCCAATTACTTTAGAAGTTATCGTACCGGAATGTGATTACCCTAAAGGCCGAAATATGACATTTTTGGGCACGCGTTTTCATCTG